>NC_050574.1:12376977-12726569 GCF_011100635.1 Trichosurus vulpecula | reverse complement strand
CACTTCTGTGGAAACACAAGCAAGTATAAAGGAGATGATGTTAACCCACTGAAGTTATTCATATTCTTAATTTACTAGCAATAATTGTAAGAAACGGGGGGGGGGGGGGGGGGAGGGCGGGGGGAAGCAGTTTTGTTTCCACAGAGTTGAAAGCATTCCTCTTCCCCCTCCTCCCTCCCAGCTTTAGCAGAATGTAAATCAGTCGACTGGTTAGAACTAGTTCTAATGAAAGCTCTTGGGCGAAAGGTTAGAGGTTTGTGAGCCATTTGAGCAGGGCATGACATAGGCAGTCAGAGGGTTGTATCTGGCCAATGAAGAGTCTGGCGGGAGATTCAAAAGGGGAGGGGGTTGTCAATAAAAGGACTGGTGTCCATCTGAGTCCTTTCTACTCACCTGTACTCTTTTCAGGGGATCTACCCATTCATTCAGACCAAATAAATGTAAAATATAATTAAAGCGCCCCCAACCTCTACCACTTGGGTGGCGTCCTTTCTCATGAGAAAGAATAATAGATGCCTTTTCTGATTTTGGGCTCAGACTCCAAACTCTTAATCGTGTTGTTGCACACATAATGCTTGAGAAAAAGTAACAAAATGAGAAACCTTAATTCACAATACCAACAAAATCAATTGAGTAGATAGTAATTAAACTTGTGGTTTAGTCATGTCCAACTCTTTGTGACCCAATGGACTTTGTGTCCCTGGGGTTTTCTTGGCAAAGATGCTGGAGTGGTTTGCCATTTTGTGAGACATATGAAAGAGTTAAGTTTCTGGAGTAATAGAACTACAGCCTTGTGGCAGACATGAAATGTTCAAGATAAGATAAGGATCCCAACCAATCAGCACTGAATGGCCTTGGCTTAGAGACCATAAACTCAGGGGTCCTAGGCAAACTGGCTCAAACCAGCCCGAGTTAATCCCAGTTCAGTGACATTTTATTACTGAGCATGCCTAATGAACTTCATGCATATTACCTTTCCTGCCCCACATAGAATTAGGGCCTCATTAAGTGAACATGCAATGTATGACCAGGGAGGGGGAACATATCAAGGAGTTACATGGAGAGGGTTTGTACAGAAGATTGTAACCTGGAAGGATGGGGACCAATCCTAATCTAGAAGGGAGGAGAGAAGCAAAGATCAGCCATTGGTTGGATCTATAGCTCAGGGCTAATTTTTGAATAGGGAGCAAGGATTCAGGGGTGCGACCATCTTGTGACACGGGGGTCCCTTCTAGGTCGTGATCAGTTTCCTATAACTGGGTGGAAGGTACCGGGTGGAATTTCCCAGAAAGTAACCCCTACTTGATCAGCTATGATGGGAGTGGAGGGACCTAGCTTGGTCATCAGGATTGTTGCACCATAACCCAGGGTGTGGGGCTATTTGGTAACGGGGGTTTTTCCTTAAGATAAACTTACTCTACCCTGAAACTGCTCCTTGATAAATGCTGGTGTGGAGAGAATATACAGAATGCTGAATCAGGAGAAGGGGGAGGGGGTCAGGGGACTAGCCTTAGGCAATCTACCCAGAACTATGCCTTAAGCTGTTTCAAGCCATTATAGGGTGTAGGGCAGAGACAAACACAAGAATATAAAGGGGATTAATGGTGGGCTTCAATTTGGGTGCTACATACTCAACACACTCTCTCTTACTAAGGGGGTGTAACTGCTTCCCACCAGAAAGCAAGGGAAAAGTCCTTCGGCCTCTCTCAGGGTCCTCTTTATCACAATTTCCTTCTCCAATGTGTCCTTATTTTACAGATGAAGACCTCAGGCAAACGGGGTTAAGTGACTTGCCCTGGGTCACATAGCTAATAAGTGTCTGAGGCTGAATTTGAACTCAGATCTTCCTGATTCCAGGCCCACTGAACCACCTAGTTGCTCCCTGTAACTAACCTACATGGAAATAAATGTGATTTGTATAACTATGAACCTATTATGAATGAAATAAAGAAAGCTCCAAGTGATTGGAGGAGCATTAAAATTTAGATAGACTGAAAATAATTGCATAGTTAATTTCCATATTTAATACTGCACCAGTCAAAATATTGAATAATTTCTTTGTAAAGTTTTACAAAATCAGATTTTTTAAAAACAAATTCTTGCTCTTTTGTTTCTGTCTGAGCCCTCCAAGCATGAGCACACGTAAGGTTTGGCCACAGAACTACGTTTCCCAGAAGTCGTTACGGAAGACAGGTTTTTTTTTTCACCGGGAGTCCATGAGAGTCGGTTGCCATGGCAATGGTTGGCTGGGGCAGGGGGAGACTCTTTTACACTTGCCTGCCCGCCCCCCACCCCCACCCCCGGCACGGCACTTCCGCTTCCGCTAGCATTGGTTAGCGTCCTGGGTGGCCTGTCTCCTCTGTGAGTGTCCTCTCAGCCCGGTGTCCTGCCCCAGAGGATCCTCCGCCCTCCCCCACCCTGGGCCGGCCTCCAGGCCCTTGGTCGGGGCTGCCTGGGCCAGGAAGCATTTATGAAGCGCCTACTGTGTACGGGGTGTAGTGCTCTGCGGTGAAGAGTCCGAGAAGGCGGAAGCCGGTCCCTACACTCGGGGAATTTCCAGTCTAATGGGGGGAGACCGCAGACCCACAAACGTGCACCGCGAGCTGCGCCCGGGGAGAAGAGACGGCCCCTGGGAAGACTGGGAGAAGCTGGGATTAACCAAGGCGTGAGCGGAGCCGGGGGCGGGGAGGCCCCGGAAGATGCCTGGAGGAGTCGGGGGGGCGGCGAGAAGGGCGATGGCCGCAGAGGAGAGGGGGCATGGCGCGGGGAGACTGACCGGAAAGGAGGGGGCTGCCGGGTGGAGGCCTGATGTTTCATCCCGGAGGTGAGCGGCCCCGGGGAGCAGGGACGGGTGCTTTAACAGCCGAGGGGAGGGGGCTGAGGGGCGGGGGCTTCTGGCAGGCAGACCCCGGCAGCTGTTGCATTGGGGTGCGGGGCTGTAGTAGGTGCGGCAGCATCGGAGGAAGTGGGCCGAGGCCAGAGCGGTTCAAAGGCGACATTGACAAGTCTTGGCCGCATTAGGTTTTGGGGGTGAGGCTGGGAGAATGGGGGTACCGTCCTCGGGAAGCTGGCAGAGTTTCAGATGTGTTCAGTTTCAGATACTCAGGGGACAGCCATCTGAGGTGTGATGAGAAAACAGAGGTCAAGAGAGAAGTTAGACTGAGAATCATCTGCATAGAGGTGATTATTGGAGCCGTGAGAGCTGATGAGGTCACCAGGTGAAACCGTATAAAATGAGGAGTGGCCCCACAGTTATCAGGCGTGACCTGGACCAAGATCCTGCAAAGGGGACAGAGAAGGAGCAGTCTGATAGGTAGGAGGAGAACCAAGAGAAAGTACTGTCACGTAAACCCAGGGAGAAGAGGGCGAAAAACGGGGTCAAGAAGGGCGAGGCTGAGGAAAAGGCCACTGAGAGATGATTGGTCATTTTGGAGAGAGCATTTTCAGTTGAATGATGAGGTTGGAAACCACATTGCAAAGAGTTAAGAGAGTGAGAAAGGAAATGGCGACACCTGTTATCGAAGGCCTTCTCAAGGAGTTTAGCCACAAGAGGGAAGACAGAGAAAGGATGTTAGCTAGCAAGGCTGGATAAGTTAAGTGAAGGGTTTTTTGAGGATGAGGGAGACATTTTGGCTCTGTGGATGGGCCTAAGAGTTGCTGGGAAAGGTCATTCTGCTCACAGGTCCTTCCTCATCCTAGGCACACTAGCGGAGGCTCTGCTGATTCTTGAAGGGCATGGTCCCGGTCATCGCAACTCAAGCTAAGGTAAGTAGGAGCTTCACTTTTCTTGGCCTTGCCCTGGCAATCTCCGAGCAGGAGCTAGCTGCTTTCACTTCTGCAGGGACCCAGGACATTTGACATCACCTGAGAAGCCATATTCTTTCCTACCAGGTACTTTTAAGCCTTTTTGGGTCATAGACACCTTTTAGACAATCTGGGGAAGCCTATGTAGCCCATCTCAGGATATGTGTTTGAATGCAGAAAACAAAGTGCATAGAATTACAAAAGAAGCCAATTATATTAAAATACAGTTATTGAAATATTTTAAAAGTAAGTTTCTAAATCTAAGATTAAAAGGGCCCTGTGCTATATGTTTTCTTTTGGTAGCTGGCAGCAGGTGATACAGTAAGTAGAGTGCTAGACTTGGAGTCAGAACACTTGAGTTCAAATGCATCCTTAGTCACTTGTTATATAAACCTGGGCAAGTCCTTGACCTCTTAGCCTCAGCATCCTCACCTATAAAATGGGGCAATAACAGGGCTGTTGTGAAGATCAAATGAGATGACGCATATAAAGCGCTTTGCAAACCTTGAAGTGCCGGGTAAAGGCTAGCTGTTATTATCCTATCATCTCCCAGGGTTCAGCCACTTTATTTGTGCAGCTAATTCTCAGAGCTCTGTCCCCAGCATTAGTCTCTCTCTCCAGCTCATGTCGTGTATCACCAACTGCCTTTTTCTATATCTGGAACCGGAAGCCCCATAGGCACTGCAAACTTAACATGTCCATACCAGAACTAGTCTTTCTCCCCAGACCTTCTCTCAGTCCCAACTTGCCGACCACTGACAAGGTCACCACGATCCTAGTCACCTCAGTGTTGTCCCTAACCTTTCACTCACTGCTATACAAATCTTATCATTTCTACCATGACAACATCTTTTTTTCTTTTTTAAAAATTAATTTTTAGTTTTCAACATTCACTTCCATAAGATGTTGAATTTTAAATTTCCTATCCTTCCCCCTCCCCAAGACAGCATGCAATCTGATAAAGGCTCTTCATATACGTTCATAATAAACATTTTCACATTAGTCATGTTGTAAAGAAGAATTAGAAACAATGAGAGGAGCCACAAGAAAAAAGAAACAAAACAACAAAAGAAAAGGAGAACAAATAGTGTGCATCTGCATTCAGACTCCCCAGTTCCTTCTCTGGATGTGGATGGCATTTTCCATCATTTGTCTTTTGGAGTTGATATCATCTCTTGTATACATTCTCTTCTCTCCACTCACACAACCACAGCCCTCGTTCCAGGCCTTGTCGGTGCATGCCAAGACTGTCACCTTCTAACTGATGTCCATACCTTAGATCTCTCTCCCCACCTCCAGTCCATCCTCCACTTAGCTGCCAAAGGGATTTTTCTCAAGCATAGGTCTGACCAGGTCACCGTACTGCTCAGTGAACTCTATCACCTGGCCCTTCCCACCTTCCAGAATTCTTACACGTTGTTTCCTTCCAGTACTGGATCACAAGCCAGATGTGCTGCCTTTCTGCTCTCAGACACAACATTCCATATCCCAGCTCTGTACATTTACACCAGCTTTCCTGCAGGCCTGACTTTCTCTCCATTCCCACTTCTGTCTTGTAGTTTCCTGACTTTCTTCAGAACTCAGCTTAAAGCCCACCTTCTGCAGGAAGCCTTTCCCAGTCCCCTTTGTCTGCCATTACATTCCATTTACCCTGCTTTAATCTTGTGTGTATGTGGTTGTTTGCCTGTTGTCTCTCCCATTGGTTTGTGAGCTCCTTGAGGGTAGGGCCCATGTTTTTTTACTTTCTTTGCATCCCCAGTGCTTAGCACAGTGCCAAGCATATAGTAATTACCTATTATTTATTAACTGTTTGACTAATCCAAGACATTCAAGTAGTATGTGCCCAGTACTAGGAGTTCCTATAGATCAGGATGGTAGAGAATTATAAAGAACACCCAGAAAATTTTAAGTTCCAGGTTGAGAGCAGATTGGACACCTGTGCATTGACAGCAAGAATATCTTCTTTGGAGGGAAGTGTGACAGGGCACATTTTAGGGGCAGAAGTAGATTAGTAAAATAAAAATACACATTGCACCCCATAGGGAATAATTTCGAGGTACCCTGCAGGACTGTGGATAGAAACAAAATTTGTGTGAAATGGAATTGGTCAGCAAAGAAAACCTAAGACTCGATGTACATTTTTCTTTGTATCACTGGAGTTCAAATGGAGTTGGATATTTGAGAGAATACCTAAATTGGATGATATGCTAGGGATTAAATGAGAGATTAGTAGCAAATTTTCTTAGCTTTGGTAAGTAAAAAATATATTCAGTATTGTGAATTTGTTTTCTTCCTAGAACCAGGCAAGAACAAAGTAGACAGTAGAAAATTATCCTGAGTTGCAGATTATCGTGATGTTCTTACTGGTGATAGAAGGGAATCCAGGTTGTCATGAGGTGTCTACCACCCATGAGGAAAGTCAGGAACCTGAACGGATTGAGGTTTTGGAGTGAGGATGCAGAGTAGGTCCCATTGATGTTTAGGAGTGGGAGCAACGATCAGGAAAAAAACTGGGGTGAGAAATGAGGAAATCCAGTTTGAGAGGTATAGAGATGGAGCAGTGGTGCGCATGATGAGGATCTAGGCTGTGCCTTTGTTTCTGAAGGCCAGATGTGGAGGGGATGTGAAAGGAGGGAATGTTGGTGACGTGGCAGTATTGAGTTGTGAATGTTGCACCCAACAAAGATGAGGGGCGTCATGGAAAGGTAAAATGTGGGCCAGATGCTGTCATCATTTGGGAAAGTGCGAGCACCTCTTAGGAATGAATAGATAGTGGCAAAAATTAGACCATTTGCATCTTCCCCTCTGAGTAATTCTGACTAAACATGAACTCCAGTTTCCTCAAGTGACTTAATTCTTGGTTTTGCAGAAGACTTGATGATTCTGTCCCCACAAATACAGGTTTAAGTTGGAAGGTGGTTGCTACAGATAGGACAGAATAACCATGACCTCATCAGTAAAGGTATGTTAGGTTTATAATGTCCAAGAGCTATCAGTAGCATCATCATAAGCAAGAAGCCAGGCAGCGTCATGTGTTCTGGGGTCAGTGCTTCAAGCGTCCCCACCACCTGCAAAGACCAACCATTAAGATACTTGGGTTACCAGAAGAACATTTCAGGTTACCATTTGCTATATGAATTTGTAACTTTCAGAGGCATTTGGGTGGAAATTCCAACAATACTTAACAACATAAAGACACAGAAATGCAGTAATATTGACCAGAGAGTGCAATGACAAATAAAGAATGGTGGGAGAACAGTCCAATAGAGCTGACGACGAATGCTGAAGGAAAGGGGAGAGAGGAAGTGAGTGGCTTGTGGCAGAAGGGTAAGGAGCCTGGCCTTCTTCTGGAAGGACCTTTTGTTTCTGGTATTTGGGGAGAGGACTATTTACATATGTTAGCCTGAATGGCTCCCCAGAAGTAATCTCCAAGTGGCTGCCTATCCATCATATGGTGTTCCTGAACATTCCCTCCATAGCAGAAACTCATGGGAGGCTATTTTGCTCAATCTCCTTTTAACCAAATGAATTCTAATTATTCCTTTGGCTTTATAATACGAGAGGCCCAAATGCACCGCTTATACATGTACTTTAGATAGGGTTTGTCTTTGTATTGGGCCCGAGATGGAACCAGTTTCCCTTTACACTTCTACCCGTTTTTCTCTTTGTTTGGGGACAACTTGCCCAGGGTTACGCAGGTAGGAAGTATCTGAGTTCAGATTTGAATTCAGGTCTTCTTAAATCCAGATCTAGTGCTGTATCCACTAGGCCACTTAGCTGCCTAACATTCAGCAACAGTGCAGATCTTTCAGCCTACTACAGATTCTGATTCCCAGTGAGATACATCTTGGTACTCAATAAATATTTGATTTGGAGTGTTCTGGGTCTTGAGTATAGTAAAAGCTTTTCCACACGTATACCTCTGGCTAACTTCAGGCTTCCCCAAAGTAGTCAGTAAACACTTACTAAGTACCTACTGTGGCCAGATAGGGGGTAGCTAAGTGGTGCAGTGGATAAAGCAGTGGGCCTGGAATCAGGAAGACCTGAGCTCAAATCTGGTCTGAGACACTTACTTGGGTATGTGACCCTGGGCAAGTCACTCCATTCTGTTTGTCTCTGTTTCCTCATCTGTAAAATGAGCTGATGGGGGAACTGGGAAACCACTCCAGTATCTTTGCCAAGGAAAACCCCAAATGGGGTCATGAAGAGTACCATACAACTGAAAAACAGCTAAACAACAACAAAATGTGCCAGGCACTCTGTTAAATGCTAGGGGTACAGATAAGAAAAAGAAAGATAGTTCCTGTTCTTGAGGAGCTTACATTCTGTTGGGGGAAAGATAGTACACAAAAGGAAAGTGAAAGAGGAAGGAAGATTGATGGCAGAAGGTATCAGTACAGGGGCACGCTTTTCATGGAGTCCAAAACCAATGAGCTGGCTGGACATTCTGAGCCCTCTATAGAGGGAGGCTTTGGGAGCCCACCCTCCAATCAGGAGGGTGAGGAGGTCTTTAATGCTAAAGTTAAATCAATCTCTGTGATGAAACGTACATGCAAGAGGGATGTGCTGGGTGAGCAGAAACATGTTGATTGTTTCAGGAGTCAGTGACCTTCAAGGATGTGGCTGTGGAATTCACCAGGGAGGAATGGAGACAACTGGACCCTGCTCAGAGGAACTTGTTCAGGGAAGTGATGCTGGAGAACTACAGGAACCTTGTCTCCCTGGGTAAAGGCAGCTTTTCTCTGTTACTGAAAACCTGCTTGTTGGGGTGTGTCTGCGCTTTCATTTGCTAGAGGCAGTGGGGTGCCTATAGAATTTAGTTGAATTTTTGTCTTGGTGGGCAGGAATATTTTAGAATATGTGTATTATAGAAAGATTCTTGAAACTTGAATTCAATTGAGAGGTAGATTCTGCTCTTTTTCCCAGGTTCAGTGTCTTTTAGATACAACTTCCTTATGGAGCTTCAGTGTCTTCTGTCTAAGGCTGCCCTTTCCCTGTTCTTTGTTTTACTAAAGAAAAGGCTAGCACCTAGTACTGTACCTGACATAAAGTGAATGCTTAATTAATCCTTGTTAAATTAATGAAATACCTTTGTACTGCCCTCTGGCCTTCCTGCTATATACTGTTCCTTTTGCCAGAAGAGAAAGGAGGGAAGATTGGATTCTAAAGTGACTTTTATCAAAGATCTTTCCTTCCCATTTATTTCCCTTGAGCAGGGCTTACAGTTGCCAAACCAGATCTCATCTTCTTTTTGGAGAGAGAAGCACCATGGACTCTGCAGAGACAAATCCTAGGAGGCACTTATTCAGGTAAGTGAGTGAAAATTAATCAGACGTGGGGGTCACTCCATAAAAAATCAGAGATGTTGACTTAAAACCTAACTGAAGTCAAAATTCCTCTCCGTTTTTTAAAATACTTTATCTTTATTTCCTTCCTTTTTAAAAGAAATTATTTATTTTTACAAGCACTCATTATTTCTCCTACTCTAATATTAAAGACAAAAACAAAACCAAAAGAAATATCAAACCCTCAGAACAAATACGCGTAGTCCTACAAAATAAATTCCGATATTGAACATGTCCAAAAATATACGTCTTATTCTACATTTTAAAGGCCATCACTTCCCTGGTAGGAGATGGGTAGAATGTTTCATCTTGGGTCTTCTGGATTCATAGTTTTTCATTGCATCGGTCTGAGTTTTAAAAGTCTTTCCAAGTTGTTTTTTCTTTGTAATATTATTGTCATTCAACTCATTTTATTCTGGTACCTCTTGACACTGACCCTTTCATCATTTAAAAAAAAATTTGTATTTGTGTATAAATTCTCTCAATCAGCAAAAACTCTACCTTCTCACTCTCCCACTCCAGTTTTGTTTTTGTTGAGTCATTTTTCAGTCATGTCCTTCATGAGGTCCTTCATGACCTCATTTGGGTTTCCTTAGCAAAGATACTGGAATAGTTCGCCATTTCCTTCAGCTCATTTTAGAGATAAGGAAATTGAGGCAAACCGGGTTAAGTGATTTGCCCTGAGTCACACAGCTTCTAAGTGTCTGGGGACAGAGTTGTACTCCAAAATATGAGTCTTCCTGACTCCAGGCCTAGTGATCTATCCACTGAGCCACCTAGCTGATCCAAAGAGACCCTTTGTAAACCATGAAAGGATTTGAACCCTCAATTTTCTCTTTAAAATTGAAATGAAAATAAAAACAAAACCCCATTATGAACATGTATAGTTAAGGAAAACAAATTTCTCCATTGTCTGTGTTCAAAACGATATATATCTAATTGTGCACTCTTGAGTTCTTCCCCTCTCCCTCAAGAGGTGGCAAGCACGATTCATCAGGAGTCCTCTGGAATCGTGGTTGTTCATTATGCTGATCAGTCACCAGGTCTTTCAGAGTTGCTTATCTGTATCATATTGTTATCATTACATAATTAATCTCCTGTTTCTGTTCACTACTGCATCAGTTCATACAAGTCTTCCCAAGTTTCTGTAAAACCATCCCTTTCATCACTTCTTATAGCACAGTAGTATTCCATCATATTTATATACTGTAACTTGTTCATCCATTCCCAAATTTACAGGCACCCCCTCAGAATCCAATTCTTTGCCACCTCCAAAAGAGCTGTAAATATTTTTTGTACATCCTTAGTTGAAGTTTGTTTTGCTTAGGAATAATCCTTCTAATTCCCCCTTCTCTCTTTTCACATTTCCCTCCTGTCTCACTGTTGAGTGGAATGTATTTCTGTTCATTTGGGTACAGAACTCTGTGTGTGTGTGTGTGTGTGTGTGTGTGTGTGTGTGTGTGTGTGTGTGTGTGTATTCTTCCCTCTTGGCCAGTTCGGATGAAAGTTAATTTGAAGTGTCAGCTACTTCCCCCATCCCCTCCTCTTTTGTCCAGATGTCTACTTCTGCACACTGATTATGCGAGATAATTTCCCCTAGTCTTGCTTTCCTTTTGCTGCCATTGTATTTTTCTTCCCCTGTCTTTCCATTCTTTTCTTAAGATCAAGACATAACAAGACCACTCTCAGGGCCTTGCTTAATTAGACTCCTTCTATGACCCCTGATGATGATAGGGTTCAGAGGGGACACATGCATCATTTCCTCATGTTAGAATGTTACTGGTTTATCCTTGATCACTCATGATCATTTTTGTGTGCCTCTTAACTCCTATGTTTGAACTTCAGTGTTTCAGCACAGCTCTTGTCTTTTCATCAGGTCTGCTTGAAAGTCCTCTGCTTCATTAATGGTACATTTTTTCCCTTATAGGATTATACTCAGTTTTGCTTGGCAAGTTATTTTTGGCTATAAGCCTATATCTTTTGCCTCCTACAATCATGTATTTCAAATTTTTTGCTGCTTTATAGTGGTGGCTGCCAAATTATGTATGATTCTGACTGTGGCTCTTGGTACTTGAATTCTTTCTGGATGCTTGCAGTATTTTTAATTTGTCCTGGAAGAGGTGGATTTTGGTTGATGTTACTGGGAGTTTTTACTTTTGAGGTTTTTTTTAAAGATTCTTTTTTCACCTTGTACCCTGGTTCTAAGAGGCCTGGGCAGTTTTCTTTTTAAGATTTCTTGTTGTAGTGTTCACATAGTCCAGAGATTCTTAAATTTTTTTCCTCAATCCGTTTTCCAGGTCAGTTGTTTTTACTATGAGATATCTTACATTTTCTCCTATTTTTTCGAGCCTTTTGACTTTGTTTTAATATTTCTTGTTGTCTCATGATGTCATTGACTTCTGTTTTGGTCCATTCTAATTTTCATGGAGTTTGTTGTTTGGGCAAGGTTTTGTTCTTCCTGTGCCAAGCTTATTAATTCACTTGTAATTCTTTCTTCTATAGCTCTTATTTCTTTTCCAGTTTTCTTCTCAAGCCCTCTAATTACATTTATAAAAACATTTTTAACTCCTTTTTACAAACTCTCCTTTCATCTCTTCTAGTTGAATTTGTGTCCAAGCTATATTTTTCTCTGAGATTTTGCCTGTAGATGTTTTGGAGTCATTATCTTCTGGTTTTGTGTCTTGAGCATCCTTTCCATCATAATAACTCTTTATGATGGGATTCTTTTTTTTGTTTGCTCATTTTTCCAGCCTACTTCCTGACTTTGGAATTTAAGTTAGGGCTGGACTCTACAGACTTCTGGAAAAAAGGTCTGGACTGGTCCTATTGCAGCTTTCTTGAAGTATTGAGTGTCATGTTATTACAAGATCTTAGGGACCTGCTGGAGACCTGCAAGCTTTCAGTGCTCACAAAATGGTCTGATCCAGGGCAGAGTCTCCTGGCTGCCCTCCTAGTCTGCAATTTCCTGACAAGGGTTTGAGCCTGAGTAAGAGTAGATGCTGCTGTACTTGTCTACTGTCAGCCTGCTAGGAAATTCTGCTAGTTCATAGTAACAGAATTATTTGCTCCTCTTCTCTCTGGGATTTCTATCCTGGTTAGTCTTCTGTAGGCTTCAGACTAGTCTTTATGGGGAACTCAGACCCAACTCTGCTCCTAAGATCTGAGACACACCACTGCTGCTTCTAAACTTAATTTTCCTTCTCTACACTGCTCAGGGCTGCTCTACCTGCTAATACAACCCTGAACAGAGGTCCCCTTCTCAGTTCATCCTAGATCTGTGACCTAGAACTGAATGAGGGGTGCCAAAGCTGCCATTTGGCACCTATTCCTGCACTTTAAAGGTGAGGTATATAGATCTGGAATCTTCTCTTTCCCTTGCACACAACCTCTCCATGAATACTGGAGTGTGTCATACAGGCCCTGCCTGGGCCTCTCACTAGACTGGTTGCCAGTGTCCCCAGACTTCTCCCATCTCCTGATGCCAACCTGGGCAGGACAAATAATTCACTGTGAGTTTTTGGGTTTCCCCATCAGGATTCTGTCTATTGCATTTTCTAGATCTGTTTGGGGAAATTAAGGTGGGAGTGGTGGGAGCTCACAAGCTCTGCTGCTTCATTATTTGGCTCCTTCTCTTCATCCTTTTCCTTTTTAAAAACAGAACACTGCTTGATAAACTAGAATATAAAAATAGACTTCTTGATTCCCCCTCCCCCTCCCTTCTCTCCTAGGAGGGAGACCAACTGTCACTTTGAACATTGACAGTAATCACTTGGCTTTGGCAGAAAGCAAAATCCCACTCTCATTGTAAGTGACTGCAAAATTCTTCCTGTTTTCTTAACAGGAAGTGATATCCTCAGTCTTCATCTTTTAAACTGTAAATTGTATGATGTAAACACAGTAGCACTTTGACAGCATCTTTAATGATCTGATAACCACATCCAGCTTCCTTTCTCTTCATCTTGTCTAACCACTTTGTTTTACTTTGGGCCGTAAGATCTTAAGACCTTGAAAGACATGGAGAGGTCCATCATTTTATAGATGAGGAAACAGAGGTACAAAGAGATGAGATAACTACACAGCTAATACGTGTCTGAGGTGGGATTCGAATCCAGGTTTTCCTGACTTCTGCCTAAGCCCCATCCACGTAGCATTGCTGACTGTAGATTTAGAACTTGAAGGCACTTTAGAAGTCATCTAGTCCAACGTCTTCCTCTCCCATTTTACAGATGAGGAAACTAAGACTTGGGGAGATTAAAAGTGACTTCCCAAGGGTCACATAGGGAATAAATACTCTTCCTTACCTGACCAACTATCTTTCTTTGAATTCTCTTCCTTGCGCATCTTCTCCTTCTCAGCTCCTCATTCTTCATCTTTTTGTGCCCTTCCTTTTCGGTGTTGTTTTCCTCCATCAGAACCTTGAGGGCAGGGACTGTCTTTTACCTCTTTTTGTATCCTCAGTGCTTAGCACAGTGCCTGGTACATAGTAGGCACTTAATAAATATTTTTTGATTGATTGAATTTCTTTATCTTTTGCAAATCATTGGGCAAATATTGGGGTTGAAGTGTTTGAAGAATTTAGTAGTATCAGTCACATAGGTGAAGATTGGTTACCAAAACTGATGAACCAATTGACAGGTCCACTAACAGTATCTTAGTATGCCTGACTTAACTGTGCTCTCCAAAGGGGGTGTGATGAAACTTCATATTTATTTTATTTTTCCTTGTATTTATTAAGTTGGAGCATTCTAAAGAGTTTTGTTTTGACGATGCCTTATTTCTTTTTTTTTTTTCCCCTATTTTTGGTATGGGTCTTTGATTCAAGTCTTTAAAAAATTAAATTCCCACATATATTAGACATCAGACTTTTTTCAGCAGTCTTTATCTAAAAAATTTTCCTCAAAGTTGCTTACTTCTCCTATTGCATCTGTTTGATTTTGTTCATAAACAAGCTATTTAATTATATGTAATATGTTACCTATTTCAATGTGGGAATGGGGTGGGGTGCGAGTGTATGAGATCACCTCCGGGCCATGGATTTTATTACTGGTTCCCTGGATTTTTTTTCAGTTGTGAAATTCTAGTTATCTCTATTGCTTATCTTTCTATATTATAGCTATTCTTTGTGGCATTTAACTTGATAGATATAAATATGCATGTTTCACCCTTCATTTTCTTTTTCATCTTAAAGTCTCCTGATTTTATTTATATATATATATGTATGTATGTATCTATATGTGTGTATATATATACATATACATACACACGCACATACATACATATATATTATATATATATTTAAGTAGCCTGAAGTATAATTCATTTAGTCTTCTGTACTTGAACCCATTTAAAGCAGCAAGGTGCTATGTTCTATGTCCTCACATATGTTTGGTGTCAATTAAATGTTAGCTAGGTGGCATAAAAGATAGAACATTGGGCCTGGTGTCAGGAAGACCTAAATTTAGATCCTACCTCAGACATTCACTAGCTAATGACCTTAAGTGAATTGCTTAGTCTCTTGTCTATGTCAGTTTCCTCATTTGTAAAAATGGAGGTAGTAATAGAACCTAGCTGCCAGGTTGCAAGGATAAAGTAAAATAATACTGGTAAAGTGCTTTGCAAATCCTGAAGCACTATGTAAATGTGATCTGTTATTATTATTGATGATGCTAATTTGCTATTCATGTTGGTCATACCATTTTTAGACTAGTGAGATCATTTTCTTTGATAGAGAAGCTAAAAACTAGAACTTAATATAAAGCAATTTCTTTTCTCTTTGTAGAGAAGAGCATATGTTGACATTTTTTCCCTTTAATTTCAGATTGCCCTTGTTGGGAGCCTAGGTGTGAAGCAACTGAAATTCCAGTATGGGGTATTGCTATGGGTGAGTCATCCAAGGAAAGACTCAGAAAGGATTATTCCATGATTTCTAAGTTAGAAGAAACTTTAGAATCTGATGCCGGATTAGAGCAACAAGATAGCCACCAAAACCTCTCAAAGCAGATAACAATCATAAAAAGAAAAACTTCAACTTTAAAAGCCAATGAATGTGATATATTGGAAAAAGGTTTTGGTGGGGGGATGCTTCTGATACCACAAAAGAGAGTTCGAACAGGAAAATATTTAAGTAAATGTGATACAAATGAAACAAACCTCAAACAGTGGTCAGATGAAAGGAAGTATAATGGACTCCTTTCTGAGAAGCTTTGCAAATCTAAATACGGTAAGTCATTTGGTTGCCATTCAGAACTTACTGAACATCACAGAAAATACACCGAAGAAAAACCGTGCAAATGTAATGATTATGGGAAGTCCTTTGACAGGAGGGGATCTCCTACTGACCATAAGAGAGTTCATTCTGGAGAGAAATCCTTTGAATGTATGGGATGTATGAAATCCTTTAAATGGCATGGACATTTGACTGAGTATAAGAGAATTCATACTGGAGAGAAGCCCTTTGAATGTAATGATTGTGGGAAATCCTTTCGATGGAATGGAGAGCTAATTGCACATAAGAGAATTCATACTGGAGAAAAACCTTTTGAATGTAGTGACTGTGGGAAATCATTTACATGGAGTGGACAGCTCACTGAACACAAAAGGATTCATACTGGAGAGAAACCATTTAAATGTAGAGAATGTGGGAAATCCTTTAACCGTGGTGGACACCTCACTAGACATAAGCGGATTCATACTGGAGAGAAACCCTTTAAATGTAGTGAGTGTGGGAAATGCTTTATCCGGAGTTGGCAGCTTACCACACATAAAAGGATTCATACTGGAGAAAAACCCTTTGAATGTGGTGAGTGTGGGAAGTGCTTTATTCAGTGTGGAGACCTTACTAGACATAAGAGAATTCATACTGGAGTGAGACCCTTTGAATGTAATGAATGTGGAAAATCCTTTAGCTGGAAGCAAGAGCTTACTGCACATATGAGAATTCATACTGGAGAGAGACCTTTTGAATGCCATGAATGTGGGAAATCCTTTAGGTGGAGACAGCAACTTACTACACATAAGAGAATTCATACTGGAGAGAAACTCCTTTGAATCGAAAGTATTACAGTTTTTAGCTGACATTAAGACCTTACCAAACATAAGAAAATTACTATCAGAGAAAATTCTTTTGAAGTGTGTTAAGTGTGAGAAATGTTTTAGATGGAGTGGGCACCTTACCAACCCTTTTGGCTAGACTGGATTGAAACTTCACTTAAGCTACTGAATGTAAACAGTCTTTTAGCTCACATCAGGACCTTTCTGAGCATAAGAGGATACATATGAAGGAGAAAACTCTCCTGGAGAATATCAGTTTTATTGGATTATACATCACCTTAAAATGACCACATCCAGTACCACCTTCTTATGCTATCTACAAGGCGTTAATAACAATTTTTTGTTGCTGTTGGACAGTTACTGTGATTTTATTTGTTTAGGAAACACCTTCAGCTAATGCAACTCAGTGTCTACTTTGCAACTTAAGAGTCTCAAAGAGTTTCTGGGGGGACATAGAGATGTCATAACTTAACAAGAGTCACAGCTAATACGTCAAAGGTGGTACTCGAACCCAATCTTTATTAGCTTTTAAGGTCAAGTCTTTGTCCATTACACAGGGCTCCCACTCCAAATTTAAATATATTTAATTTAAAAAGCTCTGAAAATTTTAAGAGTCATAAATCATTTTCCTTTTAGTTAGAAGGAAGAAGCCTAATGATTACTTCTAACAGGTCAGTTTTATTTGATTAAAATAGTGTGAAAAGAGAGACAAAAACCAAGAATGCCCTTTAATTAAAAAAAGAAACCACAGATTTTTAGTTATCTGCATTTCCCACTTTATCCTGACCCATCTCCATCCCAGAGAATTATCCCTTAGAACAAAACCAAAACAAAGCATTAAAAAAGTCCGATATGACATTTGACATTACTTACTTAGCTTACTGCACGCTCCGCAAGGAAGTACTGGTAGGTGTCTTCTCATTATCTTTATGGTCAGATTTTGTCATTAAAATTTCATAGCTTTCAGTTTTGGTTGTTTTGTTATTCTTTGTATTTGTATTGTTAGAATCATTGTGTATGTCATTCTCTTGGGTCTGCCAATTTCACTGTGTAAGTTCATGTCTTCCCATGCTTCTCTGTAGTCATATTCATCATTCTCTCTAGCACAATAATGTTATTCTTCACGTATAACAGTTTCTTTAGTCATTCTCCAGTCAGTGGGTATCCACTCTGTTTCTAGTTCTCCAGAGCCACCAAAAGTGGCTTTATAAACATTTTGATGTGCAAAGGTATATGAAGTACTTCTAGATAAAATTTACTATGCATCAGGTGAATTCTTTTAAAGCAGGAATTGCAATCATATTATTAGACAAAGCAAAAATAAAACTTCATCAATAGAAATGAACAAGGAAATTACATTATGTTTAAAGGAACCATAGATTAAGAACCAATACAAATATTAAACACGTAACAAATGTCAAATAAATGTGAAAATCAAATACTAAACATCTTTTATACACCATAACAATATAAACATAATACTTGAGGCACAAAGTAATAGAGATTTTAAATGGAAAAATGAAATTCAAAACAATGAGTGCATCAAAAGAATAAATCATAAATGATGACTGAAGCAACAAAATTGATTCTTTGAAAATTAAGCCATTAGCCAGCCTGATTAAAAAGGAAAAAAAAAATTAAAATTATCAAGATAAGTAAGTTCTGGTCAAGAAGGCAGCCTTAATAGGAGACTAGCCACCCATCTCCCACCTAACTCTACTCCAGCAAAACTCTGAAATTGTCAACAGACCAAAAAAGATGATTAGGAAATCTGGTGAAAAACTAGAAATCTTCCACCCCGGCACTACACAAAAAGTCAGGTACCAGCCCAATGGGCAATAGAAATGACCATTTACCCCTACACCTCCCAAAAAGCTAGCTCCACCTAGCATGATCAGAGTTAGATATAGTCTACAAAGCTCTCAAGCAAGAGTGGAGGGCTCCTCTGAGAAAGTGCTAGGGTGGTCAGTGAGCCACAGGCTAGGGACTTTGCAAGTCCTCACAACCAGCAGAGACTGACCAGCATGGTTCCAGCCAGGGTGGTATCCTAGTGCTTGAACCAGAACATTCCATGCCAAGGAGTTCCATAACAATGTCCTGAAACTCCAAGGAGAGACACGAAGATCCATTCTGAACCTTAACGATCCCCATGGGTACAACTCCAGGAGATGGAGGTTAATGCAAGAACCCAGGATGCTTGGGGTGAGATGAAATGGGGTTGAGCATAACACCCAACAGTATAGCAGAAAATTGAGAACGACCCTAAAGCAGTCATAATTTAAGAACTAAAGCTGGAGAGGTAAGTATATTAGAGATCTATCAGATACCGATTAGCATCAAGAATTCTTGCAATCAGGAAATCCCCCAAAAGAAGTTCCTTAATTACTACAAGAAAGACAGGAAAAAAAAATGCCTTTTTCCCCACGTAGGGGCTACAAGACTACCTTAAGAGATTAAAAAAAAAAAACACTCGTGGCAAGAATGGTCAGGAGAAAAAGTAGTTTAGAAAAAAAAAAGTGGTAAATCTTACCCAAGAAATGGAACCTTGAAAACTAAAACAAACTGGTGACTTTGTGAGACAGCAAAAAATACTAGAACAAAATCAGAAGACTGAAAAAGAGAAGAATATTTAAGATACCTGATATAAAAAAGACCTGGGAAACAGGTCAGGAAGAGATCATTTTAAAAAATCACTGGACTCCTTGAAAATCACAATTTAAAAAATATATATGTATATACATGCATATATATATATCAAGGAATCAAATGAAAACTGACCAGCTATTTAAAACCAGAGGACGAAGTAAAGATAAAATCCCAAAAGGCAACAGATATAGATTTATATCTAAGAATACCTTGTATTGCAATGCTGAGTATAGTCCTGCTGGGAGGAAAATAGATCTTTGATGGAATAGAGGACTTTGAAGTGTCTGACCAAAGAAAAGAAGAAGAAGAAGCTAAGTGGTGGTGTTGTTCAGTCATGACTGACTGTTCATGATCTCATGGACCACAGCATGTCACAGCCTTGTATCCTACACTATCTCCCAAAGTCTATCCAAGCTCATGTTTGTTGTTTCCAAGACACTATTCATCAGTCTCATCCTCTGCTATCCCTTTCTCTTGTTTTCTTTCTTATCTTTCCCAAAATCAGGATCTTTTCCAATGAGTCCTCATTATGTGGCCAAAGTATTTAAGCTTCAGCTTTAGTATTTGTCCTTCCAAAGGATAGTCTGAATTAATTTCTTTAAGTGTCGACTGATTTGATCGTGCTGTCCAATGGACTCTCAAAAGTCTTCAACAATATTAATTCTGTGGCACTCAGTTTTCCTTATAGTCGAATTCTCACAGCCACACATTACTACTGGAAAAACCACAGCTTTCACTACATGGACCTTTGTTGGCAAGGTGATGTCTCTGCTTCTTTTAGTATGCTGTCCAGATTTGCCATAGCTTTCCCTCCAGGAAGCAAGAGTCTTTCAATTTCATGGCTGTAGTTGCTATCTGCAGTAATCTTTGAGCCCAAGAATATAAAATCTGACAATGCCTCCATTTCTTCTCCCTCTATTTGCCAGGAAGTGATGGGACCAGTTGCTGTGATCTTACTTTTTTTTTTTAATGTTAAGCTTCAAGCCAGCTTTTATACTCGCCTCTTTTACACTCATCAAAAAGTTTTTTTTTTTAATTCTTTACATTCTGTCATCAGAATGATGTTGTCTGCATATCCGACACTGTTGATATTTCTCCTGGCAACCTTAATTCCAGCTTTTGATTCATCCAACCTGGCATTTCACATGATGTACTCTGCAGATAAGTTATATAAATGAGGTGATAATATACATCTTTGTCGTACTCCTTTTATAGTATTAAACCAATCAGTTGTTCAATGTTTGGTTCTAACTTCTTGACCTGCATACAGGTTCTTCAGGAGATGAGTAAGATGATCTGGTACTCCCATTTCTTTGAGGACTTGCCACATTTTGTTGTGATCCATACAGTCAAAGGTCTTAGTGTAGCCAGTGAAGCAGAAGTAGATGTTTTTCTGGAATTCCCTTGCTTCTGTAGTTTGGGCTGTAGTTCCTCTGCTTCTTCAAAAGCCAGCCTGCACTCCTGGGAATTCTTGGTTCACATATTGCTGAAGCCTAACTTGCGGAATCTTAAGCATAATGTTGCTGGTGCGTGAGATGAGTGTAAATATTTGATAATTTGAACATTCTTTGGCATTGCCCTATATTATGATTGAGACATAAACTGATTTTTTCTAGTCTGTTGGCCACATATGTTCCAAATATGCTGGCATGTTAAGTGCAGCACTTTAACAGCATTATCTTTTAGGATTTTAAATAGCTCAGCTGGAATTCCATCACTTCCACTAGCCTTATTGTTAGCAATGCTTCCTAAGGCCCAATTAACCTCCAGGATGTATGGCTCTAGATCAGTAACTGCATCGTTATGGTTACTGATATTAAGATCTTTCTTGTATAGTTCTTCTGTACATTCTTGATACCTTTTTTAAATTTCTTCTGCTTCTGTTAATTCCCTACCATTTTTGTCTTTTATCATGCCCATTTTTGCATGAAACATTCCCTTGATATCTCTAATTTTCTTGAAGAGATCTTTTGTCTTTCCAATCCTATTGTTCTATTTCTTTGCATTGCTCGTTTAAGAAAACCTTGTATTTCCTTGCTGTTCTATAGAATTCTGCATTCAGTTGGGTATAGCTTTCCCTTCCTCCTTTACTTTTTGCTTTCTTTCATTCCTCAGCTATTTGTAGAGCCTCATCAGACAGCCATTTTGTTTTCTTGCTCTTCTTTTTCTTTGGGATGTTTTTTGGTGGTGCTTCCTGTCAATATTGTGAATCTTTGTCCATAATTCTTCATGCACTTATCCACCAAATCTAATCCCTTAGATCTATTTATCATTTCTACTTCATATTCGTAAGGGATGTTATTCAGGTCATACTGATAGTCTGATGGTTTTCTCTATTTTCTTCTATTTAAGTCTGAATTTTGCAATAAGAAGCTCTTGATCTGAGCCACTCTCATCTTCAGGTCCTGTTTTAACTGACTATATAGAGTTTCTCCTCTTTTGGCTGCAAAGTATATAATCAATCTGATTTCAGTATTGACCACCTGGGAATAAAATGGATCTTTGATGCAATAAAAGACTTTGAAGGGTTTCCAATGAAAAAAGGAGCTGAGTAAGATCTCTGAAATTACATACACAAGAGTTCAGAGAAACCCTAAAAGGTAAACTTATTTGAAAAATTAGAGCTGTATGATGAGATAGTACTAACATTGTAATGACAAAAAAAAAAAACCAAGTGTTTCTTTAGAAATTTAATGTTTCAAAGGAAATAGGCTTGGTTAAATAACAACAACAAAAATGGGTACTGGGGATGGAAGATTGGTTCCATCCTGAGGGTTTTAAGAGAGGAAATAGACATAGGAAGGAGAGTGAAAGGAAAAATACCCTTATATATACAGGAAGAGGAAGGGGGTAGAACTTAATTCTTTTTTTTTACTAAATATATTTATTTTTAGCTTTCAATATTCACTTCCATAAGATTTTGAGTTCCAAATTTTCTCCCCATCTCTCCCCTCCTCCCACCCTAAGATGGCATGCAATTTGATATAGGCTCTTCACATATATTCATATTAAATATATTTTCACATTAGTCATATTGTAAAGAAGAATTAGAACCAATGGGAGAAACAAACAAAACAAAAAAAGTGAATAGTATGCTTCGATCTGCATTTAGACTCCATAGTTCTTTTTCTGGATGTGGGGATGGCATTTTTTATCATGAGTCTTTTGGAGTTGTCTTAGATCCTAGTATTGCTAAGAAGAGATAAGTCTATCAAAGTTGCACAATGTGGTTGTTACTGTGTACAGTGTAGAGCTTAACATTTCTTGTAAGTAGGGTACCTGAGGATATTTGAAAGTGGATTAAAGGGTGGGGTTAGTGGGCATCTGATGAACTTCAATTTTAGATGAAATGGACCAAGGAACTAGAATCTAAGGGGAAACCTTAGATTGCCTCTTAGATAACTGGGGAATGTCTGAACAAATTGTAGTATATGAATATAATGGAATAATATTGTACAATGACAAAAGAAACTTTCAGAGAATCCTAGGTACTATGACACAGTGAAATGATCAGGATCAGAACAATTTATAGAGACAACTTCATAAAGAAGACTTAAGACCTCTAATAAAACAATGTCTTCCAACTATGTCATTGGAGGACCTAGGATGGACCATGTTACCCACCTCCTGACAGCTGATAGACAAAATGCAGAGACATGCATTTTTGTACATGACCACTGTGTGAATTTATTTTGTTTGACTATATTTATTTGTTCCAAATGGTTTTTATTCCTTTCTTGGTTAATGGGAATAGAGAGGTAGTTGCCATTAGAGAGTTGGATATATCAACAATAGTGATGCAAAAAAAAAAAGCCATTAAAATTTTTTTTATTGCACAGAAGAGAACTGAGAGAAGTTGAGAAAGAACACAGACAAGCAGGAACTTTGAAAGTAATATGGAATTTTTAAAATACTTTTTGAGAAGAGCAAGTGCTGTGAAGTAGAGATTCACTGTTTCATATAGAATCCTTTATTCTGTTTATGGAAATCTTTTTTTGGTGTTTAAATTCACAAAAAAAAATTTTAAAAATGAGCAAAGTGAAATCACAACAAACCCACAGCAAATAAAATTAATTATCAGAACCGATGTATGTTATATGCCAGCAAAATTGTGAATTCAATTTTTAAAAACTTTTTTGCCTAAACAAGAGAAATATCAATCAATATGATGTCTCTGTCTCTGTCCATTTCTATATTTTCTGTTCATGAAACAGAAAAAAGAATCATATATGAAACTAAATGCTACTTTACATAGCTTTTCTTCTCCAGGCTCCACTCCTGTCTCTCCAGATTTTCTCCTTTATCCTTCATAAAAAGCTTCCTTTTATTGTCTTGTCTTCCCCTAATAAAATATAATCTCCTTGAGGTTAGGGAGTGCCTTGCTGTTTGTATTTATATTCCAGTACTTAGCACAATGCCTGGCATATAGTAAGCACTTAAATGCTTGTTGACTAATATTGTTTGTGAGGGGTTTTCTTTAAACATTCAACTAGTTTTTAATCCAACTAACTACACCGTTGCTTAGCCCAAAACTCTTCACCTTTTCCACAGGAATATCATTAGGCACAATGTCAAATTCTTCATTAAAATCTCTCTATCTGTAGCAATTCCTTGATCTACCAGTTGAGTTAATTCTCAGAAAAAGTCAATGAGATTAGTCTTGTTATGAATATATTCACATTGTCTAGGAATCAACAATACTCGTTGGGAAGCCAGGAATGTTTTAACTATATTTCACATTTATTGGTTCTGATAAATGGGTACATCCCCTGAACAGAGTAAGGGAAGTGCATGGACTTAGATGGATGCCAGTCCTTTTATTGGTTCCCAATTCGAATCTCCCACCAGGCTCTTCATTGGCCAGATGCAACGCCCTGAATGCCTATGTCATGCTCTCCTCAAATGGCTCGTTTAAGCATGCGTACAAGCCTCTAACCTTTTGCCCAACCAGAAGCCAGATCTCTGCTAGAAAACACCTATGATTAGAACTAGTTCTAATCAGTCACCTGACTTACATTCTGCTAAAGTTGGGGCGGGGAGAGAAGAAAGGGAAGGGGGAAGATACTTTCAACTCTGTGGAAACAAAACTGCTCCTACCATTTCTCACAGTCTGCTGTGACTTTTTGCTTGAAGTGTTCACTGCTGGGGAATACCACTTCCTCTTGAATTTTGCCAAGAAGTAATATCAAGCTTTTATTTCTTTCTAAAATACTGACATTTGCCTTTTTCCAGTCCTGTAGCACCATTCTCTTTAGCCATTCCCCACCCTCCCCCCCCAAAGTGACTGATAGTAGTTGATTCAGCAGTCATGTCTCCTACCTAGTTCATTTGGTCTCTTGGGGTATATTTCATCTGGATCTATGAACTCATGAGCTTTATGAGCCTCGCACTCATAAAGGGCAGCTAGGTGATCTCATCTCAGATATCAACTCTATTTGCATTTCTGTTGTATCCTTGCCAGTTCAAAGATATCCTTCTCTCCCTTTTCATCACATACCACTCTGAGTAGCAGTTTCATCCCTCTTTTAGTTCTCCTTTCTTCCCCAGATAGCTTAAAAACAACAGCAACAAAACCTCTGATAGCTTTAGATTTACTTAACGGCTTCAGGTCATTCTCAGCTTTAGCACTTCTGAAACTAATAAGACCATGCCTAGCTTTTCTGCTTAGTTTTCATTACCTGCCCTTGTTCCCACAACCCCCCGTACATACATTTTGTTTTTAATTTTTTTTAATTTTGAACTCAAACACCGAGTAAAATGAGCATATCTATATGAAAAATAAAATAAAAAGATTGTGACTGAAAGATTGAGCCATTATGTGCAGCTTGCTTTTTTCTTTTAAGCATATGATAAAGTCAACATGTAAAGTAACTTTCAAAGCTCTCCTGTTTCTCTGTGTTTCCTGGGCTTGCCTCTGTTCTCTCCTATGCAGTTCTGTAAAAGCCTACCTCGATGATCTTTTCTTTCTTGTATTTTCTTTTTCTGTAGCAACAATAACACTAGACTACCACTTTCCTCTCCAACTGAAAAATAAACAAAACCCTTATAACAAACATGAATTGCCAAAGCATTCACCCCCTGGGCACATCCAGAATATATTTCTTATTCTGTACCTGGAATCCATCACCTGTGTTAAGAGTTCAGTAGCATGCGTCATCATTAGTCCTCTGAAATCATGCTTGTCCCTTGTTCTTGAGTCTTTAAAAGTTGTTTTACTTTACAATGTTGCTACTGTATAAATTGTTGGAGACTTTTTCTACAATACATATATGGTCTGGGTACCTAAAAAGAGGGAAACAGAAAGCAAATAAAGAAAATCTTATACCAGTGTCCCTAATAATAAAAATCCATGCAAAAATATTACTATAAGTTAAAAGTATGCTAATGAACAGATATTTATACCAATAATGCAACAGTCAGTTTAGTATGAGGAAAATTAGAAACATAACATGGTATTAACCAAAATAATTTAAAATAACATGATTATACCAACAGATGCAGAAAAATTTTTGGCAAAATTCAACACCTGTTTCTTTTACAAACCCTAAAAGCACTGAAATAAGTGAACTTTCCTTAATGTGGTGAGTAGTATGCTTTTATGAGATATAGTTCTAATACCTAAACCAGGGAAGGGTAAGATAAAGATAATTTAAAACTTATATTTAAAATTTAAAAATAAAAACCTGCCAAAAGACGAAACTTTATTTAAAATAGTTACTTTGATCAAGCCAGATTTACTCCCGGCATGCAAAGATGGCTCAACATTAAGAAAACAACATACTTTAAAACTACATGATTATAAAAGATGCAGAAACATCCTTTTGAGTCTTCAGTTTGAATTTGGCCTCAAACACTAAACTAGTTGTTTGACCCTGCCAAATCTGTGCCTCAGTTTCTTCATCTGTAAAATGGGACAATAGCACGTACTGTGAGGACCAAATGAGATTGTGTGGTTTCTGGAAGAAGGACCATGACATCGGGAAATGATGCGGTGACATGCAATTGACTTGGATTTCAGGGAGGGAGGGCTGTGCAAAGTCACTAGCCTCACTTTCTCCTCCAGAGTCATCTGGGTCCAGCCGCCAGGCCAGATATCTTTCAGGACAACTAGAGATGGCCCAGGATGCAAGTAGGAGACTCTGGCCCTTTTAGACTAAGGTCTTTTCAGGCTCTCACTTTGAGGCAATACCCATTCAGGGAATAGGTCTCTTTAAGAAGTGAGTCAAGGGATGGCCTCTTTAATAAAAAAAAAAAAAAATTTAAACTGGGAGGGGAAGACCCTCAGGGTTGCTGGCCAAAAGAGAAACAAATGAATAATACACGTAAAGAGCAGCTAGCTGTAGTTATTAACTGTAGTAGAAATACAGGTGCTGGGGCCCATTCGGTGGAGGACCAGGACCATCTTCCCATTCAGGCACCAGTTCACAGCCTCACTTTCCCTTCTCTGATCCTTCTCACAAGCCCAACACCTGAAATCGGGAGAAGTGGCGAAAGCACCAAGAGAAGAAAAAAGGATCTGCTCGAGACCTAATGGATGCCCACTGCAAGTGAAGCCCCCTGAGCCCCCTGGGGCGATGCGGCAGTTAGAAGCTTCCTCAGTGAGTGATCCTGGTGGTCGGCGAGCGCGCCTGCGCCCTCAGCTCCTGGAGTATGCGCACAAGTCTTTCCAGGCCTCAGAACTGCATTTCCCAGAAGGCCTAGGGAAGATGGGCGTTTCTCCGCAGTCGTTGGAGCTGGTTGCCTAGAAACCCTCCCGAAACGCCTGCGCACAGAGCAGCTGAACACTTCCGCTTCTGGGTGCTCACTTGTCTTGGCTGTCTCCCTCACTGGCCTGCCTGACCAGCCAGCCGGTGGGGGGGGGGGGGGGGGGTTGAAATCTCGATCTTAAAGTTGGAGGCTCTCTCGGGCAAACCCAGGAAAGGCCTGCCCCCGGGGGCGCCTGCGGAGGACCCCGCGCATCCTCCGAGGGCAGGGGCACGGCCGGCTCCCAGGTGAGTGGGAGCCGCGCTTGTTTGCGGTCTCCTGCGGCAGGGACCCAGGAGACCGGCGCGCCGGAGGAGCCGTGCCCAGTGTGGGGGACTGCCCTCTGAGGACTGCGGGCCCGGGGTCAGGTCTAGGACGGTGAGGGACACGCCGGCAGAGGGGCTAGTCCTTTACAACAAGGAGCTTTGAGTTTCGTTGAACAGATCAGAGTGCGGCTAACTGGGCAGGAAGGACACGATAGTCAACATTTATTAAGTGCCTACTGTATTCCAAGTGCTGGGCTCGGCCCAAAAGGAGCTCACAATTTAATGGGGGAGACAGAATGCAAACAATAATGTACGAACAAGATAAACTGGCGTCTCAGCGTCTCCAAGGGAAGGCACCAAGATTAAAGACTGCTGGGAAAGACTTCTTGCAGGAAGCAGAACGTTAGCTGGAACTTCCATGCGGCGGACAGTCGGTGAAAATGCCCCGAGCGGTGACATCAAGTGTCATTGTCACTGTAGAGTGGAAATTGAGCTGCCTCTTCTCTCTCCTTCCTTCCCTCATTCAGATATCTTCCCTCATAATATCCTCCCTCATTTCTGTTCCTCAGGAAGGCGAGACCAACCTCTCAGAATCCCCTGCATCCAGTCCCCTCCCGTATTCTCCAACAGATTGCCTGCACCATCATGTGATCACAATAGTCGATCTCTACCTATTTTCTGGCTTCTCTGCAACATGCAAATATGTCCACATCTCATACATTCTTTAAAAAAAAAACAAACCACTTTGATCCTATGTTCCCCGCCTTCATCCTATCTCTCTTTCCCTTTGAGATTGAACTATTTGAGAAAGCCATCTATATGATGTTCTTTCACTTCTGATCCTCACTGCTAAACCTCTTTATAGACTCATTACTGAACTGAAACTGTTCTCCTTAAGTTTGCCAACAATCTCTTAATTATTCAGTCTGATTGCTTTTTCTTTGATCTCATCCTTCTTGATTTCTCTGCAGCATCTGACACTATTGGTCATTTTGTCTTCCTGGATAGTCTTTCCACTCTGGGTTTTCCTGACACTGCTCTCTCTTGGTTCTCCCAGATTTCTGATTGCCCCTTCTCAGTATCCTTTATTGGTTCTTCATCCATTTCAGGACCACTAACTATAGATGTTTCCAAAGTCCTCATCTAGGATCTCTTCTTTTTTTGCTTTATAATATTGTCAGTGTTCAATATCTATATGATTCCCAGATTTTATTATACAGCCCTACCCTGTCTCCTGCACAACAGTCACAGATGACCAAGTGCCTTTCAGAATCTCATATTGGCTATCCTAAAGGCATCTCAAATATAATATATCCAAAACAGAACTTGTTATCTTTCCCTACAAACTCTCCCCATTCTTAACTTCCTTATCACTGTTGAGCCTACCACCATGCACTTACTGTGTGTCATCCAGGCTCACAATCTCAGTGTCATTCTCAGCCATATAACTAACTCACCTCATATATCTTTTGTGTACTTCTCACCACTCACATTGTCACCAGCCTTGTTCCAGGTCCTTATCACTTCTCCTGAACTATAGCCGATAGACTTTTATGTTTCTTCTTGTTCCAGTGCATCTTCCATTCAGCTGTCAAAGTGATTGCTTTTCCTAAAATATAGGTCTGACCATGTCACCCTCCCAGTCTCCCTGATCCAGTGAATTCTTGTGGCTCCCTATTACCTCCCAGATCAAAGATAAAAGCCTCTGTTTGGCATTGAAAGATCTTCACAGCCTAGCCCCTTCCTATCATTTCATTCTTTTTACACTTTTACTCCTCTTCACACACTCTACAGGCCATCAATATTGGCCTACTTTCAGTACCAACATGACACTCTGTCTTCCATTTCCTTGCCTTTTGACTGGCTGTACCTCATGTATGTAACACTCTCCCTCCTTCTGATCCTTAGTTTTCTTGACTTCCGAAGACTAAGATCAAATTTCACTTTCTTCAGGTGGCCCTTCCTGGTCCACCCAGCTGCTAGTGCCTTCTCTCAGATTACCTGCCATCTACTCTGTATGCACCTTGTATGGTAGTAGTTGTTTACGTGTTGTCTCCCCCATTGGAATGTAAGCTCCTTAAAGTCAAGGACCATTGTTGCCTTTCTTTGTATTTTCAGTCCACTTGAGTGATTAACAAGGGAATTTGTTAGGGAAAGGAAGACAAACTTGGTGTAACCCCTCCCTGCCCCCACTTTTTTTTTTATAAGGAGAGTGTGATCAGGATAGGAATGGCTGTAGTTGGACAGCTGAAGAGAAACTTGGCAGGAGGCTAAGATTTAAGTGAGCAATTAGTGTTAAGTTTCTGTTAGCATTGGTAAGTAAAACTAGGAAGTCAGTAGCATGAATTTGTAGTGGGACAGATTTTCTTGATTCTGACTTTCTCCTGAAGGGTTTTTGTTTGTTTTTCTTCTTAGAACCAGGTGTGAACAAAGCAGAAAGTGAGACAAATCCAGAAGTACAGATTGTTGTGCTAGTCATATTGGAAAGTCAAGTAAACTAAGGTTTTCTTGAGACATCTTTAAAGTAGTATGCCATGGAAGCCCTCTTTTTCTTTTTGGAGGGGGGAAGGTAGGGCAATTGGGGTTAAGTGACTTGCCCAAAGTCACACAGCTAGGAAGTGTGTCCAGTGTCTGAGGCCAGGTTTGAACTCAGTTCCTCCTGACTCCAGGGCTGGTGCTGTACTCACTGCACCACCTAGTTGCCCCGGAAGCCCTCTCTTAAAGTATAGTTAAGGATAGATTGCTGTTTTGGAGTGGATTTGGTGTGTAGGATATGAATGAATTGAGGTATTATTGAGGATTTAGAGTAAGTTCCATTGACATTTGGTTGTGGAAGGAATGATCAGAAAAGAAGTTGGGGTGAGAAATAGGGAAGTCAATTTGAGATATATAGAGACGAAGCAGTGATATGTGGTGACAAGGTCCAGGTTGTGCCTATTTGCTCTGCTGGTTAAATGTGAGGTATATGTTGATTATGCCATTTGACTTTATAGTTTTGCATAACAAATGTTGAAATCATTAAGAATAATAGCAGAAGTGGGACAGAAAGTAAAGTATGGGCCAGATGCTATAGATATCTGATAAGGCAGAAGTGACTCCTGGGATGAGTAGCTACAGGCAAATTTTATGCCATTTGTGACTTACTCCATGAGTAATTCTACCCAAAACATAGATTCTGAGTTCTTTAAGTGACTTTATCTTGGGACTTGGTTCTTCAGGGTGACTTTATCTTATCAGAAGATCCAATGGTTCTTTCCCCACAAATATAGATGGAGGGTGGTCGCTACAGATAGGACAGGATAACCATGACCCCATCAATAAAGGCATGGAAAATTGGTAACTTCAGAAGCTCTCAATAGTTTGGTTACTGGCAAGTAACCTTGTTATATGGGGTTTTTTTTGGGTGGGGGGTTGTGATTTTGTCTCCTGCTAATGCTGAATCATTCTTGCAAATGAAATAAATCTTAATAAATTTATACACATGGTATGCCTTATATAAATTCTGCAGGTGGTTTTCCAAAGAATACCAGGTTTTGAAAACAAAATAAGTCCTTAAATTGGCAGTTTCAACATGTTTCTGTGTAGTACTGTTAACCTTGATAGGTGTTTTGAATGTTATTTTATTGATATACTACCCAGCAATGTTTCCTGATATTTTTCAGTGTTCTGAATTCCCCTTAATTGTAGGCCCAGGGAAGATGTCCTCTTGGAACAATGGTGAAGGCCCAAGCTTCAGGCCACTTGCTCAACAGGATTCCTCCATCCTTTGTTCTCTGGAAAAAAATATTCCAGTATGTCAGTTCTCTTCCACTGATCCCTTGGGGTGCATGATGGAGCATTTAGAATGGCATGGCCATCTCTGGCAGATTACTGGTTAATTCTATCAGTGGAATCTGCTTTTTCCTGAGTAATGTGGAATCTGGAGCAACACATGGCTGTTTGTGCTGCCAAACTAGGATTTGCAGTGAACTGTACTCAATGCCTTTTATACCACTGATTGATAGCTATTCCTGTATGTGCCTGTAATAAATCTCCATATACTCCATAACTGCCCTATCTGTTCACTGAACCACTTGATGAAATCTGAGATTTGTGTGGCTTGTCAGCACAGCAGAACTGTCCCTTTTGTGTCCCTAAGATTCTTTAAGTGCATAGGGATAGTATTGCCCCCCACCCCCCACCCCTTTTAAGCCTGCTATATAGTTGTTTCCTCATTGAACTGGCAGTTTTCTAAAATTCCCAGATCTTTTTCACATGAGCTGTTGACGCTCTGATTTTTTTAAAATCCAAGTATAAACCTTCAGGTGTTTCTTCCAAGTATCTTACCATTCAATCCAGACTGTTGTTCTGGTCAATCAAGATTTTTCTGGAACTTGACTCTGCTGCTTCTCAGAGTTAGCTTTTTCCTCCCAGATTCATATATCTGTAAGTTTGTCAAGGATAGTCTCTATTCCTTCATCCAAGCTCTTGATAGAATTAATGAATAGCATTTGGACAAGGACAAATCCCTGGGCCATTCTACTAGAGGCCTCCTTTCAATGGATGTCAAAATATTAGTTCTTTTTGATTCTAGTCATTTCACTCTTTCGGAATCTACTGAACACTACTATCATTTTGCCAACAAATTGCCCTCATAGATACAAAAATAGCATAAAACTATTCTGTGCTTTGCTAAAATTGAAACATTCTACGCCTACTTATCAAAGTATAGGCTTTTATTTTTAAATGTTTTTACTTTTTACTTTCTTTTTGGAGGTTAGGCACCAGGCTGCTATGAGGACATAGCTAAACCACCTACACATCCTTAATTGCGGTATCCTCAGCGGAAACACCATAATACACTGACTCCTCAATCTTCCTGGCCCCAGGTTCTCAGAAAGTTTCTACTTCTGAGATGCAGTAGTGAAGCCCTGAGCTGATCTCACTGAAGCTGCAAATTTTACTTCCCTCATCAACTGTTTTTGGTTCATTACCTCTTTTTCTATAAAAAGGGAAGAAGGCATCCGGGGAATTTTTAGGCTTGTGTATTTTTTAGGAGTGTCAAAGTCCAGAACTAGTCCCTCTACTCTGTAATCCCTTTTGGTTCCCATGTCTCACAATCAATTCCAAAATTCTTCAGAGAGACCCTGAGAGTGTCTCTTTATCACTTCTGACCTCCAGGTGAGTGCTTGCCTTCTGTGAGTTCTCAGTAAAATAGTCTTTTAGGCAAGCATACATTTGCCATTCAAATAACGTGGCCAGCCTATCAGAGTTGCCCTCTCTGCAGCAGAGTCTGAATGCTTGGCAGTTTAGTTCAAGTAAGGACCTCAGTTTCTGGTACCTCATCCTGCCAGGTGATCTTCAGAATCCTCCTAAGATAATACAAATGGAAGTGATTCACTTTCCTGGCATGGTGCTGGGAGACTGGCCAGGTTTCACTGGCATACAACAAGGAGGTCAGCACCATGGCTCTGCAGACTTTCAGTTTGGTAGAGAAGTAAAATGCCTCTTCTCTCTCATACTTTCCTTTGGAGCCTCACAAACACTGAGCTAGCTCTGGCAATGTCCGCATCAACTTCATCTGTGCGTACATCCTTTGAAAGTATTCTGCCAAGGTAAGTGAACTTATCCACAGCATTCAAAATTTCTCCATTTGCTGTAACCAGTGGTTCCGTGTATGAATGGTGTGGTGCTGGCTGGTGGAGCACCTGTTTCCTTGCTGTTAATTGTTAGGCCAAAATGAGCACAAGTGGCAGAGAATGGATCCATACTCTGTTGCATCTCAGCCTCAGAGGCTGCATTGAGTGCACTGACTGAAAGTCAAAGAAAGTGGGCCTATAGCATAGTACTACCTATTCTGCCTAAATGTACATGTTCCATTATGGGAAAAGAAAAGATGGTTCTTCAATTAAGTCATAAACACTCATTCTTTCTTGATGAAAGAGCTAATAATGGGCAGGGATTTTGATAATGTATATTGATCAAATAGCTGAAACAGGTTAATTCAAAATTAAATGCAAATAAGGAGTGAAGTATTCTGATGAAATACTCATAATACTCTCTACTTTCACACAGGCAAGAGCTGTTTCATCTACTAAAGTTCTAGGAGGCAGGGCTAGACTAGCGATTCAGAGTGTAATCTCGGCATTAGACACCAGGTGGCATTCTGAACTTGAGCAATTCAAACTTCTGGGTTCGTTTCAGTCCCTTTGCCCATGCAGGATTGACTTTCCCAGATCTCTGACTCCCTGTCTTCCTTTTATTACCTATCGTCAGCCAGAGTTCTACCTCACTTCGTTTAGTCCAGCATGTAAAACATGTAGCCTTCCAGTAACAATTCATAATCATGCAGCTTTCCAATAACAATTCATAATCTGTCACTCTGGTTCACGTCCCCATTCTCAGAGGAATTTTTTCTCCTCATTTTTTGACCTAAAAGGACTATGCACTCACACTATAGAGAGATATAAGTTTAGTGAGTGTAATCAAAAGTTAACATCTAAGAAGACACTTCTAGAAGTCTGAAACCTCAACTTCTAACCCACGTATTCTCCTCCCCCACCAAGCCTTTGAAGCCCAAATGCTTTTGCTAGGGGAATTTCCCTTTCCCTGCACAATGTCCAACATCTCAAGGGTAAAGGGGAAGAATACTCTCACCAACATCCAGTCTTGGCTGACTATCTAGGCAAAAGCTTTCTGTTCAAGAGCCATCTTGGTCTTCTATGAGGTATGGTTACCATTTGCTGTTTCCCTTAGACCCCAGCTTAAAACACTGCCATACTGTCTCTAGCTGGTCTCCAACATGTCTCTCTGCAGTTTGTAACATGACCTGGTTTTGCTGCCAGTCTCGGAGAGGGGAGGAAAATGGTTTGGGAGGGAAGGGAGAAGGTCATCTGTTTGACTAGTATACAGGCTCTAGGATCACTCTCCCAGTCCCTAGCATCATTTCATCGATTAATATAAATTATCGTGTTCCCTAGCTTCAATTCACCAATTAACATCAATTAGCTTTTACTAAGGGATATTTTCTGGGAAGGTTTAGCAAGGTCCTAAGTACAACAAAATTCCCCAAACTGAGAGACAGACTCCCTCATACATACCCACTCATTCTCTGGGGATATTGGACTCAAAGTGGTTGCTACAGAGTCTTCCCTTCTCAAGTGAAGGGGAGGGGGTACTTCTTGGCCTTGCGAATTCTTTTCTCACTTAGCATAGTTCCCATCAAATTCACTTCTAGATGTATATAGCTGATGTATGAATCATTCCCATGCTCAGCTGCTCTGGATCAAGCAGGTTACTCACCTGCTTCATGGTCTTGTCTCTGGATTTGGTTGTTGTGGCTACTAGCAGACTATGTTACTGACACTAGTTGGTGGATTCTGATGACTCAACTTTTCAAAGCTCATACAATCATAACCTGATCAATTCTGTCTCTGAATATTTAGTCATCTGTGATCAGGAAAGAATAAACACAAGAGATTTAAAAAAAAAAACTCCAAAACCCAGAGATGGCGTGTGTTCGTGGCCACCTGGTGGAAGATAGGGCTTGATGCCTATTTCCTCACCCAGAGACTCACAGCATTTCTACCTCGTAGAAAACTGAAAGCTATTAATTTTAGTTTAGCAGGCGTTAAAAGCCTGTTTTTCATCACTATGTGGTAAGCCTGCAGGAAACAGGAACTACTCACACCTATTAGAAACATGTCTGGAACAGGTTCGCCAAGCCTCCACTTGGGTTAATACCTGGTAGGGTATATTATCCATGATCTAAGGTCTCGTTGGTCAGTTCCCCCATTACACAGGCAGAATGATTCCACTTATGCCACACTGCAAGTTCACTACTCATGCTGGGTCTCATTCTTTCAAGGGTAGTTTGTTTCCCATTAAACATAGAAGCTCTCTTTTCTTTCTGAAACATCTCACCATAGCACAACATTAAGCAATGGTCATCAACATTTGTTGTGTTAAAAGTCCCTAGCGATTCATTCCCAGGTCCCTGGATTTCCTATCCTTGTTAGACACATAAAATGTCCAGGGAATTACAGGAGAGAAGCCTCAGACTTTTTGTTTGTTTGTTTAGCTGGATCTCAATACCGATCAGCCCTGAGTAAGATGAAAAGGGAATAAGCTTTTATATGGCTCCTACTATGTGCCAGGCACTGTGCTAATCCTTACAACAACTCTGTGAAGTATGTGTCTGAGTCTGGATTGGAACTCAGGTCTCCAAATCTGACTCCAGGCTCAGAGGGTAATCTGTGTCACCAGCTCCCCTGAATCTTTAACCTATTTTGTTTTTTTGACCTGGGTTGGTTCACCCTTCTTTAGGTAGCTTATTGGCCCTGCCTGCTGGAGGTTCATATTGATGCCAGTGCAGATGCTTGACTGATGGTAGCTCAGAACTCCCCAACTCAAGCCATTCACCAAGCTCAGTGTCCCCACCCCCATCCCACTAGCAAAGATTCTATACATGGGCCACAACAACTAGGCCAGGCTCTTTTAAACATTAGCTACATTAATGTATTAGAAGGAGACCACAACTTTATGGAAGCTTTTAAGTCAGAAAAGCAAATAAAAATTGTAATGAGTACTCAGCCACATGAGCAGCAGCATGATGATCGACTTGAAGTCTAGAAGCCTTGAGTTCACATCCTGCTTAAGATGCTTACCAGCTATGGTTAAATTATTGCAATAGCTCCGTAATTGGTCTTAAAATGATCAGACTGATTCTGTCTTTTTAATTGACCCTGTTTACAGTTAATTGATTTTGTCTTCTAATTGCCCAAGTCATGGTTCTTTGTCTCTGAACTTAGTTCAGAAATTCAGCTGGTCTGTAATGAGCTAAGCTGAGAAATCCAGTTTTCCTGCTAATCACCATTCTATTCTTATTCTTGGGGAATGTAGGTGGACACCAGGGAGTTTGGTCTAGTATCTTTACAACACCAAGCTATCCTTCAAGGATGTCTGGTTTGTTATCCAAAGAAGTCTGGCTCACTATCTCTAACTTTGCAGGTAGAACATTTCTTAATCACAGGAGGGAAAGAGAGTCGTTGCTAGCCCCTTATTCCCAATTCCCATCCAATCATCTTGCTCTCCATGCCTCAGCTCTGTAACCAATGGTATTGATCTTGCCGTTCATGATGTTGACCTCTTGTAACCAATCTTAACCTGTTATCTGCCTACAAAGTCATGTTCTTTGTTCTGTACTCCCCAAAATCTATAAAAGAGAGCTGTCCCCCTCATTAGGGATCTTGGCTTTGTTGAGGAAGCTGAGATCCTATTTATCGGTAAGTTCATGCTTCACTAATAAATAGATCGTGCTCAGAACTTGATGCCTCAGTTTACATTATTTTGACCATAACAGTCTCCTAGACATAAATCTCTCCACCTACTCCAATCCATCATCTACCTAGCTGCCAAAGCAATCTTCCTGAAGCACAGATCCATTCATGCCGCTTCCCTGCTTGCCAAGTTCCAGTGGGTCCCTATTGCCACTATGGTAAAATACAAATTCCTCGGTTTAGCTCTTAAAGCTCTTTATAACCTAACCTCACTATCCTCCCAGCCTCATTATACTTGACTCCTCCTCCCACACCCTGTACTCCAGCCTAGCTGGCCTTCTGTTTCTCCTGCATAGCACTCCATCTCTCATCCGTGTCTGCACTGGGTCTCCTCTCTGCCTGGAAGGTCCTACCTCCTCACTTTTGCCTCTCTTCCTTTTAGATGCAGCAGAGGCACCACTCTCTACGTGAAATCTTTCCTGATTGTCCCAATCACTATTGCCCTCAATAACTACCTTGTATTTATTTGTATTTATTATGCATATACTTATATATGTACTTGTTGCCTTCCCAAATAGAATATAAACTCCTTGGGAGTAGAGATTGTTTCATTATTTATATTTGTATCACCAAAACCTAGTACAGTACCTGGCACATAGTGATTACTCAATAAATGTTTGTTGATTGGTGGATTAATTAACCCTAGACAAGTCACTTAAGCTCTCTGAACCTGTTTCTTTTTCTTTAAAAAGGAAAAAATAACACCTATTTCACAAGATCATTGTATCAGATGAGATATTATATGTACAGCACTTGATAAAGCTTAAAACATTGTATAAATGTTAGCAATTATTACTATGATTTATTAAGGGAAGTGTGAACAAAATGGAAACCAAAAAAAGTCATGCTAACTAATCAGTGATCCAATGACTGCACCTTGGAAATAATAAAAATTATATTAAAGAGAAATATAATGAGACTACCCGACAGATTATGTGGATCCTTAGAGGAAAATTTATAACTGAACATTTATATAACCCTAGTGCCAAAGTCCATTGCTATGGAACTCTTTCCTCATTAGAGATCGATGGCCCTCGCTCAATCTGAGTTGTCACCATCACCCCCCATTGTACAGATGGGGAAACTGAGGTCCAGAGAGGTTCAGTGACCCGCCCAAGGTCACATAGCATGTCAGCCTGAGGCAGAGGCAGGGCCTGAAGACCCATCCAGGGGCTCCAGGGCCCCCTCACTCTTCCACCTCCCAGGGCTCCCCGCCCCACAGCCTCCCCCAGGATTGGACTCGGGGTCTGGCTCTGCCGCCGACAGCCTGGGCCACCTAGGTCAAGCCCCCGGGCCTCAGTTTCTCCCTCCGTAATTGGAAGTGGGTGGCCTTGATGGTATGGTCTTCCTGGTTTGGATGGAGGACTTTGAGGAGTAAGGCCCACCCCTCCCGTCAGTCTCCCACCTGGCCCCTCCCTTTAGTCTTCCGGTCCCCTCCTCCTGTCAGTCCCCGCCCCGTAGCCCTCCAGCCCCGCCTCTTCCCTCCAACCATTGCAATCTCTCCCGGCCCCGCCCCCTTTCCCCTCTCTGGAGCGGAGCCCAAAGCATTCTGGTACTCGTAGTCTCGAATTTGTGTCTGCGCAGGCGCAGTTCGTACCCAGGCAGGCCCTTCCGTGGTTTTGTCGTAGGGCGGCTCCGAGGGGACGGTGAATGTGACCACAGCTCCCCTCCCCAGTGAGACGTGTGAGTGTGTGTAAGGGGCGTGGGGGGAGGGGCTCTGCGGGACCTCAGATGGGGGAGGGAGCAGAGGGAGGGGCTCTGCTAGGCTAGAGGTGGGGGAAGGGAATTGGGGGAGGGGCTCTGCAGGGCCGGGGATGGGGGAGGAGGGAAGGGCCTCAGCTGGACCAGAAATGGGGGAGGGGTGGGTGGAACTACTGGGGGGGGAGGGGCTGTGTACAGGAGATGGAAACTGAGGATGAGCCAGGGGTCCTCTAAAAATAGCATCAGTAATAGAGGGTGGGGAGCAAAGCTTAGGAGAACCGAAAGGGTTAATACTGCGATGATTTTTAGCCCCGTTAGGGAGTAGGGAAGGGTCAGAGAAGGAGCAGACTTAGAGCGGAGACCGTTCCCTTTGCTTCTGGACAGTGATCTTTCACCGGGACAAAGTTAAGTGGGGCGGCAGTAGGCAAGCTCCCCTCCCCTCGAGGGTGCCCTCCTCTGTGGGTGGGTTTTAGGTACCAAAGGCTCGGTCTATAGCTTGTATGGAGAGGCAGCTAGATGGCCCCAGGAATAGAGCGCTGGACCTGGAGACAGGAAGACCTGAGTTCAAATCCAGCCTCAGACATTTACTAGTGTGGGATCTTAGGCAAGTCACTTCAGTTCTGCCTGCCTCAGTTTCCTCACCTGTAAAAAGGGGGTGATAATGCACCTGCTTCCCAGAATGGGTGTGAGGATTAATTAAAATAACATTTGTAAAGTGCTTTGAAAATCTTTAAGCAATATATAAATGCTAACTATTACTACAAAATTTGTTCACATCCCCCCTCATGGGATGTGAGCAGGAGCCCATGTTCTTCCCTTTCTTTGTATCATCAGCACTTAGCACAGTGCCTGGCATGCTGTAGGTGCTTAATGAATGTTTGTTGACTAAGACCTAGCACAATCCGTAAAAAGTTCAAATCATCAGTCCTACATACTGAAAGAACTGCGAAATATCGTGAAGTGGCTGTCACGAATCTTTGGACGTTTGCAAAGAACAACGAATGATACAGATGTTTTTAACCTAGATTTTTGCGAAGCGTTTGGCAGATTTCCACCCTATTCTTGTGGAATAGTTGGAGAGATTAGAGTTAGATGATTATACAGTCGTGTCCGTTCCAAACGGGTCAAGTTTAAGAGTCTGATCTGATTAATGGTTGTATGTCATTTTGAGGGGTCTTCTTTTCCAGGGTACCCCCAGAGTGCCAGGGATCCTTGCATACTTTTGACTTTGTGCTGTTAACATTTTTATTAATATCTTCAGTTAAGGCAGAGGTAGCATTCTTACCAAATTTGCAAATGGGAAATGAGGGAGAGGGAATAAGTATTTACATAGGATCGACTCTGTGCCAGGCCCTGTGCTAAGGGCCTTTACAAATATCCCACTTGATCTTCACAACACAACAACCTTGCCAGGTGGATGCCGTCATTATTCCCGTTTTGTAGTTGAGGAAACGGAGGCAAGCAGAGGCTAAGGGACTTGTCTCCGGTCCCACAGCTCGTAAGTGTCCGGGGCAGAATTTGAGGTCAGGTGTTACTGACTCCAGGCCCACCCGTGGCACGTGGCTGAGACGGATGGCTAACGTGTTAGGCGACAGAATCAGTATCCAAAGTGACCTAGAGAGGCTGTACTAGATAGAGTAAGATGAATTTGTAGTGAAGAATGTAAAATCTTACACTCGGGTTCAATAAATTCACTTTACGAATCCATGAGAAAGCATGATTAGACAGCAGCATACGTGAAAAGATCCGAATGTTTAAGTGGCCTTTGTTACAAGTCAGCTCTGTGATCTGGCAGCCAAGAAACCCAAAGCAGTTTTGATCGGCACTAAGGTAAGCCCGATGTACGGACAGGCTTAGGAAGGTGACATTCCCTCCATGATCCACCCTGATATACTGTACCCTAGCCAGACTACATCTGATGTGTGTTCAGGAATTAAAGCTGGAAGGCTCCCCTGACATAATGTAGTCCTACCTTTACATGAACAAGAACATTTCGAAGATGGAAGGAACCTGGGAGGCCACATAGTTCAAACCTCTCCCGCCCCCAAAGGGAAAAAACCAACAGCTCTTTAAAACATTCAAGAAATGGTCTTCAGGCCTTTGTTTGAAGACAGTGAATGGATGAAGGTGGGGATCTACCACCACCTGACACAACCCATTCCACTTTGGGGCAGTTCTAATTGTTGGTTTTTCCTCACATCAAACTTAAATTTCTCCCTCTCTGTTTTTGGAGGGAGGCAACTTCTATCCATTATTCCTGGTCTTCTTGGGGCCAAAGGAGCAAATTTAATCCCCTATGCATATGACAACACAATATTTGATGAAAACTATTATTTGTTCTCCTGCATGTATTCCCTGCCCCTCCCTCCCCCATTTGTCATATGGTAGGAATTCAAGACTCTTCACTATGCTGTTTGTCTTTTTCTGGAAACCCTTCAGCTCTATCAATATTCTTTGTAAAAATGTGACACTGAGAAATTGATACAGCACTTCTGGTGTGATCTGACCAGAGCAGAATATAGTGAGAATACAACTTCCTTAATCCTGGTCACTGGGCTTCTCCTAATGACCCTCATTTTCTTATTCAAAAGAAAATATTAAAAAAAAACAGTTCAGCAAAAACTAGCCAACCTGTTTGACCATGTCTGACATCCTCATCCTCAAATTCCCCAAATGAAGGAGGTACATTTTCTCAACTCTTCTCTGGGACCAAGCTTGACCATTATAATTACCTAATATTCAGTTTCCTTTCTTTTCTTTCCTTTCTTCCTTCCTTCCTTTCTTCCTCCTTCCTTCTTTCCTTCCTTCTTTCCTTCCTTCCTTCCTTCCTTCCTTCCTTCCTTCCTTCCTTCCTTCCTTCCTTCTTTTCTTTCTTTCCTTCTGGAGGTTCTTTTACATTGTTGTTAGGCATGGCTTATAGTTGATGAAGCCATGTTGATTCTTTCATAGAACCAGAAGATCCTTTGGTGCTCATCTAATCCAATCTCATTTTATGAAAAATATAACTAAACCTCAGATAGGTTAAGGGGCTTGCTTAATGTTACATAGTTATTAAATGGAGGAACAGCATTGAACTGGGCCTTTTGACTTCAAATCCAAAGCAAAGGGAGAAGTTTTGGGTTGATAGAAGAACTTTGCAATTTCCCGAAGTCAGTCCAGCCAATGCTCTTGCTCCTGTCCAATGTGGGGACTAACTCACTGTCCGTTTACAGAATGTGTGCCCGAGACACATATAATGATTTATGAGCTCTATAGGTTGTCCCTTTGAACATCTCAAAGCCTAAACAATAAGCATTTTTTGTCCTTTTGGTTTTTCCTGCGGATGGTTGGGCCAAACCTTTTTGAGTGCTTGTTGATCTCATCTGAGAGGCTTTAGTGTTCTGGGGCTTTCTATAACTAGCAGTCCATCGACAAGCATTTATTAAGCACTTCCTCTGTGCAAAGCACTGTTCTAGGTATTAGGGATACAGAGGCAGAAGTGAAACAGTCCCTGCCTTCATCCAGAAACAGGAAAACCTGGAGAACTTCACCATCTGTAAGGAATCCCTCACTGCTCAGCCTCTGCCTGCTTCCATGGCTCACAGTTTACCATTGGACCTCTGAGTGTGAGTGTCCCCCAAGGCTCTCTCTTCGACTCTCCTGCCTTGGTGGAGTACATTGCAAACAAAGTTGATAAGCTGGTGAATGAAGGGAGATGGGAAGTGGAGGATTGTTGATTTAGCACTGCCAAGGCATTCAGAGGTGATCAAGTCCATCTCTCTTACTGGCTGCATTAAGAATCAGAAGCTGGGAGAGGTGGGCTTGTCTGAGGTCATGCAGCTCAGTGGTGGGGGCAGAATTTGAGTCCAGTCACCCTTACTCCAATTCCAGGCCTCTTTCCATTATACCGTGCTGCAAAAGATCAGGTCAAAGCTAGTAGACCAATTTGACTAGAATAGAGAGTATTTGAAGGGGGGAAGTGGTGTGAAGTAAGGTTGGAAAGGAAGGGGGCAGTCAAGTTGGGGATGGTCTTAAAGCCATGCTAAGGAGTTTATACATCAGTCTATAGGCAGTGGGGCCCTCATGAAGGTTTGGGAGCAGGGGAGTAACACAGTCCCTAGTTCTAATGTGCATTAGAAGATTATTTTGGGAGCTGTGTGAAGGTTGTACTGGATGGGAGGGACACTTCACACACAGCTCAGGCATACGGCTGTTACAGTGGACTGAGGAAGAGGGGATGAGGGGCTCATCAGAGTGGTGGCAGCCGGAGTAGAGTAGACCATGTAATGATGGAGCTGGTTCTGCAGGACTAGAGATTGAGTAAAGATGTGTTGGACTATTTAGAGCTATGCATAGTCCCAAAGGGCATAGTTTAATCCAGCAATACCACTACTAGGTCTACATCTCAAAGAAATCAAAGATTTCTATATGTACAAAAATATTTACAATGGCTCTTTTTGTGGTTGGCAAAGAATTGGAAATGGAGGGGAAGACCATCAAGTGAGGAATGGCTGAACATTGTGATGTGTGAATTGTGATAGAATACTGTTGTGCTAAAAGAAATGATAAGCTGGATGATTTCAGAAGAACCTGGGAAGATTTACATGAACTGATGCAAAGTGAAGTGAGCAGAACCAGGAGAACATTGTACACAGTAATAGCAATATTGTAACAATGATCAAATGTGAAAGACCTGGCTACTCTGATCAATACAGTGATCCAAGACAGTTCTAAAGGACACATGATGAAAAATGCTGTCCCCCTCCAGAGAGAGAACTGATGAACTCTGAGTGCAGATTGAAACAGACTTTTTTACTTTCTCTATTTTTCTTGCATTTTAAAATTTTTTGTGATATGGCTGATAGGAAAATATGTTTTGTATGACTTCACTTGCATAATGGGTGTCATACTGTTTGACTTCTCAGTGGGTTGGGGAGGGGTGGGAAAGAGAGAAGTTGGAACAAAATTTTTTTAAATGAATGTTAAAAAGGAATTAAGGCATTAAAAAAAAGCTGTATTTGGGAGAGAGAGGGAAGGGAGTTTGCAAGGCTGGAGTAGAAGGGAGAAGTGCTATATGTGAGAAATGGATCCCAGATTCCAGAGCTGGAGGGAGCCTTGAAGATCTTTTAGTCCAGCCCCTCATTTTACAGATAAGAAAATCGGAGCCTGAGCTCTGAGATGGATGAAAAGGCTGTGTGTAGGAGAGGGAAAGGGACAAGAGGCAGTGGGTATGGGAGAGGCAGAAGGGGAGGGCTTTGGGTAGGACTAGAGGAGAGGAGGGAAACTGGGGAGAGGAGATTCTATTTCACTCACAGTATAGGAAACATACGTTTGGGTAGGGAGATGCCAGGGGCTCAGGCTTGAGGTCTTTGCAAGATTACAGATGGTAGCAGGGGCTCTGTGTGTGTGTGTGTGTGTGTGTGTGTGTGTGTGTGTGTGTGTGTGTGTAAATACCTGGAAGAGAGCTCTTGCAACTGGGGATGGTGGAAAGTGTGTTAGGGTAGGGCCTTTGGAGGACCACAAGTTTGTGAAGTATGTGGGAGACAGAGAAAAGAGGAAGGAGCTTTGTAGAACTAGGGATGAGAAAAGGGTATGTCCCTGGAGCTGGAAGGTGGTTCTACAGGGTGTTGGGGTTGGATTCTGGAGGGAGGAATTGCATAATTGGGTCTAGTGAAAGAATGTAAGGGTGTGGAAGGGGGAGTGGGGGAGAGCTCTGTGGGAAGAGAGGTACTTTATTTGAAGACTAGATTATGGGAGACTAGGTATGGGAGAAGGGGATCCTTCAGGGTAGAAGTTTGGGGAAGGGGCTTGTGTGTGAGAGGGAAGAAGATGCTCTGTAGGTTTTCTTGTCCTGAGCCTGGCCAGAAGTGGGGAAAGGGGAGTGGAGAGGTAGGGGCCTTTATATGGATAGGGCACTGGACTTAGAGTCAGGAAGACCTGTGGTCAAATCTGGCCTCAGACACTAGCTCTATGACCATGGGCGAGTGACTTAACCTCTCTGTGCCTCAGTTCACTCATCTGTAAAACTAGGGAGTTGGATTTGATGGCTCCCAAGGTCTCTTCCACTTTTAAATCAATGATCCTAAGTGGGTATTTGAGAGAAGATGTAGGATTTACAGTCTTCTTATACCTTACTGCCTGCCACGTTCACTTCCATAAAGTGATACTGGCTTCCTTGCAGTTCCTTACACGAGATGCTCCATCTCCCTATGTCTGGATACTCTCCCTCCTCATCTCCATCTCCATGCCTTCCTTCAAGTCCTAGCTAAATCCCAACTTCTACAAGAAGCCTTTCCCAGTCCTCCTCAGTGCTAGCATCTCCCCCTGAGATTACTTCCAGTTCCTCCTGTCTAGATCTTGTTAGAGCAGAGTTCTTTGGATGTTGTCTCCCCTGTTAGACTGGGCACTCCTGGAGAGCAGAGACTGGTCTTTGTCCTTTTTTGTATTTCCAGAGCTCAGTTCAGAGCCTGGCACAGAGCTGGTACTTAAATGCTTCTTGGCTTGACTTGAAGAAGCAGGTGTGTGAGCGGACAGGAGGCCCTGCAGGGTGATAAGAGATTGAGCCAGAAGAGACCTCTTTTAGCCCAGTCTCTCATTTTATGGGATGCAGAGAAGCAAGGTGACTTGTGCAAAGTCACACAGGCATAAGCGGCCAAGTTGGGATTCAAACCCGGTCCTTTGAGCCTGGGCCATTGCTCATTTCACTGTGCCAAAGTGGGGCCCAGGAGAGCTGGGAGCCAGAAGGTCCAGGGAATGAAGCACACTCTTAAATAGCTATGGCCTACTATGGGCCAGGCCCTGCACTGAGCACTTTGCCAGTGTTATCTCCTGATCCTCCCAATAGCATCCTCAGAGGTAGATGCTATTATCTCCATTTTACAGTTGAGGAAACTGAGGCAAGCAGAGGTTAAGTGACTTGCCTAGGGTCTCACAACTAGTAAGTGTCTGCAGCCAGATTGGAACTTCTGTCATCCTGATTCCAGGCCCAGTGTGCCGCTCACTGCACCACCTAGCTGCCCATTTTAGATTTGGTGTGAGGAAAAACTTGGTAACCATGAGATCTGCCTTCAAGGCCCATTCCCAGGAGGACTTCCTCTCAGCCCCACCAACAGAAAGGGACATCTCCCTCAGGTTTCTTAAAATGCTTTGTCTTCGCCTCTCTCCGTCCCTCTCATAATCGTGTCAGTATCATGCTTTGTGTGCATAACTGTTTCCCTGAGGGACCCTGTGTGCTGTTTTTCAGTCTTGTATTCTTAGTGCTAAGCTCAGGTCCTTACCTTTAGTAGGTGCTCATAAAATGTGCTGATTTGAGTATGTCCATGCCAGTGCCTACTTGAGAGGGCTTGCATAGAATGCCAACTTGGTTCTGTGGCCATGATGGGGACTGAGACCAGCCTGGGTGTGTTGTCAGAAAAGAAGCCCGGGTATGGGTGTCTGACTGTGCCAGAGAAGATTGCTGAGTACGCCGCTCAGTGTGTTTAACTCAATGATAGCCTATTCCGGGAGCTCACGAGGTATCACGTAATGCTTGATGAGCGAGATTGGAGTGGACAGCCTAGTAGGATATGTAATGTTACTAATGCTAACTGACATTTATATAGTACTCCAAGACTGGAAAGTGCTTCAGACACATAGCTCATTCTTAGAAGGTGACCTCTGGATGAAGTAGATCACGTCTGTCTTTCCCACTATGGAGCATCATCACCGTAGATAGCGCCTCCTGGTCCAACAGCTGTCATCCTGGGAGGCTGGAAAGAGAATGGCAATGTTTTACATCATGAAACGAAAAGGTTACTGAGGCATAGGGAGATTTAGCTACAAATTCATTACCACAAAGCACAAGGGACTGAATTTAACCCGAGCATCCTGACTCCCAGTCTTGACCTTTATTCTTTGGAGCCTGCTTTGAGCATAGAAATAGAATGAGACCTTAGGCTTCCATGTGGTAGCAGTTTTCACTTACGTTAGGAACATGTGAGGTGTTTCTGGACTCCCTTTTCCTTCTCGCTCTCGAGGGCTCTACAGGGATCACACCCAGCTGGATTTTGGTGACTTTGGGAGCTTGAGGCAGCATTGATCTCTTATAATTCCTTTCTTTTCCCCCAGGTCTCCCTTCTTAAGACTGACCCTCCTTAAGAAAGGAGCATCAAAGAAAAGGAAATGACTTCTGGGTTCCTAACAGCCACGTCCCAGGTGAGTTAGAATTTTATCTCTTTCCTTAAAAGGAATCTCTTCCCAGTGTGGACACATTTCCATCCTTTGTCCTAGATGCTCTCTGACCGACTAAAGCCCCTGGTAGGGCCCTTGGCTCCAAAGATTCAGCCCACTCTGAGCAATGAGGTTGACATTGTAGAATTCGCTGATCGTTAGAGCTGGAAGGAACTGTTAACAATCATCAGGTTTAACCCTGCTCTTGTTGGATGCAAGAAATCAAAAGTCAGAGCCATCCAGGGATTTCCCCAGGTCGCCAGTAGCAGGACCAGCACTCCTCACGCTTTGACTGACCTGTGATTTGGCATTATTCCATCATCGTTGACCAGGAGAGCTTCCCCTCGCTTAATCCCTTCCCACTACGTTCCCTCCAATGTTACTCCACTGTTACTACAGTGTTACTCCACACAGACCTTGCCATCATTCACATAATCCTCACATTTGTTGTATTTGATAGGGCTGCAGTATGTCATCATGTATCACAGTCTGCCAAGCATTTGGACTGTTGTCAGTTTTATATTAAATCTTGTTTTGTTATAAACATCTTTGTATACATTTTTAAAAAAAATATTTCTTTGAGATATTTTCCCAATGATAGGATTATGTGGGTCCAAGGGTATGTGACTGATAAATGATCCAGTCTGACAGCGTGTACAACATTATCTCACCCTACATGTCAACAGCCTTTATATTCTAGATAGAAGACCTTTATCAGAGCTGTTTTCTACAAAGGGGTTTTCCCTCAATCAACTGCTCCTCAATGATGTAGCTTTACTGATTTTATTCATGAAGAGACTTTCAATTCCATATAATTAAAAGTATTCACTTTATGTCTCTGATCATGTCTGTCATTCTTTTAGTCAAATACGTTCCCACAGCCAGAGTTGTGCAAGGTGCCTCCTTCCCATCTGTTTTTTTATGATGTAATTTGCCATGTGGACTTCCTCTTCTCTCACTTACTTCTCCACCTGTGCTCTCTGACTTCCAGCCTCCTCCCCATGATGTGCTTCCTCTCCTCAGTCACCAGTGATCTCTTAAGTGCCATTTTGATTATCTGCAGTCAGTCCTCATCCTCCATGACCTCTCTGCAGCATCTGGTGCTGCTGCCTACCCTGTCCTCCTGTAAACTCTTTTATCCTCTTTGGGTTTCTGTGACATTGCTCCCCAGTTTCCTCCTATATGTCCGACCACTCCTTCTCAGAGACTCCCCTCTCAGTTTCTTTTGCTGGATGATCATTCAATCAACAGTCTTCAGTTAATCAACAGGCATTTACCAAATGCTTACTATGGGCCGGGCACCGAGCTAAGTACTGAAATAACAAGAAAGGCCTTGTCCCCAAGGAGCTTATGTGCTAATGGGAGAGACCATACGTAAATAAGTAAGTGTGTATGTACAAGATCTGTGTTGAAAGGGGCAGCGTGGTGCAGTGGGAAGAACATTGGATTTCAGGTCAGGAAGACCAGATCCTGCTTCAGGTACTTTCTGACTCTTTGGCCCTGGGCAAATCCATTAACCTCTCTGGGGCTTAGTCTCCTCATCTCTAAGCTTGTATGCATGACCTTTAATGAAATCTGTGGTTCTATGAGTGGGTACAAGGTAGATACAAGAGGGGAACCTTCTGTGGAAAGGCCTCCCATAGAAAGTAGCATTGGAGCTGAGGTATGAAGGAGGTCATTGCTTCTGAGAGGCAGAGGTAAGGAGGGGGGACCTTCCCAGCATGGGGAAGAGCTAGGGCAAAGACACAGAGATAATAAGTTACAGCAGGTTGGCCGGCAAGATAAAACATTGTAGAAGGCACTGAAGGGAGTGCAACCAGGAAGGGCCAGGCCTTAGAAAGCTTTAAATGTCAAACATCGCACTTGATTTCATCATCATGCTAAGAGGGAGCCCCTGGAATTCATAGAGTATGTGGGTGGCATGGTCAGACCTACACTTTGGCAGCTGTGCAGAGGATGGTTTTGAGTGGGAATAAACTTGAGTCTGGGTTCTGAAATGATCAGTATCATTTATTATTGATGCTACTTACAGTTAATTGGTTCTGCCCTGTAACAACCCAGGTTTCTTTATCTCTGAACTAACTTAGTTTAGAATTCAGCTGGCCTGTAATGGGTTAGGTTTTCTTGCTAATCACTATTCTATTGTCACCTCAAGGAATTTAGCTGACCTTGGGTGATGTGGCTTGCCATTGTGGAGTTGGAGCTCTTTACACTACCAAGCTTCAATCCTTCAAGGATGTCTGGTTTGCTTTCCAAAAAGTCTGGTCCGTTATCCTTAGACCTTGCAGCTGGACTCAAACAATGAACACTTCTTAGTCACAGAGGGGATGGAGAGAGTTGTTGCTAGCCCCTCATTACCACACTTGCAACCAATCATGTTGTTCCCCTCACCTCAGCTATGTAACTCATCATATCCTGAATGCCACGATGCCACCTACCTGGTATTGTTCTCTATGCTATGCTTATAAAAGTGAGTTGCATCTTTAGTTCTGGGTCTTTAGCATAAACTGAAGCAAGCCATTGACCCTTCTTATTCTCAGGTTACCAGCCCTGATAATAAAATGTTATCTTGCTTGGAGAAATGTGTGTCAGTTTACCTTTTTGTTAAATTTCACTCACAACAGGTCCAATTAGAAAGCTGTTGCAATAGCCTAAGTAAGAGATGATGAAGGCCTACTGTGTACAAAAATATTTAAATAACTGCTCTGTTGTGGCGACAAAGAATGGAAACTAAAGGAGAATCCATTGATTAGGGAATAGCTGAATAAATTATGGTATATTAATGTAATGGAATATTGTTGTGATGTAAGAAATGATAAAAGGGATGATTTCAGAGAAACCTAGGAAGACTTACATAACTGATGCAGAGCGAAGTGGGAGAACAGTTTAGACAATAGTAGTATCGTAAAGACAGACACCTTTGGAAGACTTTAGAACTCTGGTCAAGGCATGAACCTACCGTGATTCCAGAAGACCACTGATGATACACCTTCTGACAGGTGATGGACTCAGACCACGGATCAAGACATAGATTTTTTGGACATGGTCAGTGTGGAAATTTGTTTTGCTCAACTATGCCTATTTGTTATATGAGTTTTGTTTTTCTTTTTCCCCAATGTTGGGAGGAGGTGGGAAGAAGAGAAAATTGATTTGGAGATTTTTAAAAATAAAATTTAATAAGAAAATGGAGGAGAGATGGGCATGTTTGTAGGTAGCATGTGAAGAACCAACAGATAGGGGAAGGTTGAAGATTAGAGAGAATGGGAATAATACTGGGCACAATCAGTTGGAAAAGATGGGAGGGTGTGGAATTAAGGCTGCATAAAGGGAGGCTGGCTGTGGCAAAGAGAAGGGCCACCTCCATCAAAGATTGGAGTAAAAGAAGAGACAGTGGGGGATGATGTCAGAAGAATCTGAAATGAGAAGGAGCTCTCTTCAAATGTATTCCATTTATTTGTTGAAATACAAGTCAGGGTCCTGAGCAGAGAAGAGGGCAGGGGAGGGAGGGAGTGCTGTGAGAGGCTTGAGGAGAGAACAAACACTATGGTGAGTGGAATAGAGGATTATTTGGGGAGGAGTAGAAAGATCGCACTCCTGAAGTGTGGACCCACTTCTCTAACATAGATGCAAACCATCACTAACTGTGAGTCTATCCCCAAACTCGGCCCTGGCTCCTCCTTCTCTCTCTCTCTCTCTCTCTCTCTCTCTCTCTCTCTCTCTCTCTCTCTCTCTCTCTGTCTTTTCTTGAGGGGAGGGGAAGAGCATGTATTAAGCACCTGGTCGGCCCCTCGCTAAACACTTTGCAAATACTATCTCATCAACCCTGGGAAGGAGGTACTATTATTATCATCCCCATTTTACAGTTGGGGAAACCGAGGCAGAAAAAGATGAATTGACTTGTCCAGGGTTGCACAGTAGCATGTATTTGAGGCAGGTGTTGAAATCAGATCTTCCTGACTCTAGACCCAGCTCTCTATTCACTGTACCACCTAACTACTGCCTCCAACTGAACTTATTAGTTCCCATGAGTTTAATTATCATTTATGCAAATGATTAATATCTATATATCCAGGCCCATACTATCTCCTGAGCTTTAGCCCCACATCACCGGTTGCCTATTGGATTACCTGAACTAGATGCCCCATAGGCAATGGAAACTCACCATGTCCTAAAAAATCTCATTTACTTTCCCCTTTAAACCTACTCCTTTCCCAAATTTGCCTTTTTCTGTGGTGGGCCTGAGCTAGAGTTGTGGTTATGTGAGTGCAGAGGAAGGGATGTCTAGAAAGACGTGTTGTAAAGGTGGAAATGACAAGATTTGGCAATTTACCCAGAGGAGTTGGAGACTAGGAATCCTTGTACCAGTAGCTTATATCATATGGTTCATCAATACTAGACTTCTATGAAATGGGAAAAAGACCCACATGTATGAAAATATTTATAGCAGCTCTTTTGTGGTGGCCAAGAACTGGTAATTGAGGGGATGCCCATCAAGTGAGGAATTGCTGAACATTGTGATATGTGAATTGTGATAGAATACTATTGTGCTAAAAGAAATGATAAGCTAGATGATTTCAGAAAAACCTGGAAAGACTTACATGAACTGATGCTGAGTGAAGTGAGCAGAACCAGGAGAACATTGCACGCAGCAACAGTAACATTGGGCAATGACAAACTTTGATAAATTTAGCTCTTCTCAGCAATGCAAGAATCTAAGACAATTCCAAAGGACTCATAATGGAAAATGCTATCAACATCCAGAGAAAGAACTATGGAGTCTGAATGCAGAATGAAACATACTGCTTTCTTTCTCTCTCTCTTTTTTTGTTGTTTCTTCTTTCTCAAGGTTTTCCTCTTTGGTTCTAATTCTTCTTCACAACATGACTGATGTGTAAATGTGTTTAATATGATGGTACATGTACGGTTTTTATCAGATTGCATGCCACCGCAGGGGGGCGGGTAGGAGAGGGAGGGGGAGAAAATTTAGAACTCAAAATCTTATGGAAGTGAATGTTGAAAACTAAAAATAATTAATTTTTAAAAATACTAGACTTATGTTTGGATTCTGGATCTTGCTCATCTAATTTCTCCTATTGATCAACTTGGCTATTTTCTACCCAGTACCAAATAATTTTACTTATTACTGCTTTATTGTATCATTTCTTCTTTATGATTTCCTTTGAGGTTCTTTGCCTTTTTTTCCTCCAGATGACTGTTGTTATCATTTTGTCTAGTCCTATTCAGTTACTTTTTGGTAGTCTGATCAGTGTGGCATAAAATCTGCAAATTAGGTAGTGTCATCATTTTCATTTTAATTGAATTGCGCACTGGCTGCCCTAAATTGGTACTCCTAAAGCTTTGGTCTGACTACATCACTCCAGAAGCACAAAATCTTTAGTTTGTATTTAAAGTCTTACAAAGAGGAAAGCTGGAAGAGATGAATCCTTTACAGTCTGTCTCCAAACTCTATTTGCAGTCTTATTTCCCCTCATTCCTCCTCACGTTCTCTAAAAACCAACCAAAGCTGGCTGCTTACTGTTCCCCTTCCAAGACACTCCATCTCCCACCTCCATGCCTTTTCCATAGATTATCTAACATGCCCTTCCTTCGCAGGATGAAAATTCCTGGAGACCAGAGACAGTTTCATTTTTCTTGTTGTATGCCTTCTACAGGACCTAGTGTTTGGCCTAGAGTAGGTACTAACTAAATGCTGAGGGACTGATTGATTGCCCTTTCTATTTGGCTGGGAATCCTCAGGGCCTGAATACTGTGCACACCAGCCATCAAATATGCTTCCATCTTTACCTCTTCCTAACTCTTATGGGAGAATGGTCCTTAGATAAGAGATGTATGTTTGATGTTTCAGGAGTCAGTGACCTTCAACGATGTCTCTGTGGATTTCACCCAAGGGGAGTGGGGACAGCTGGACCTTGCCCAGAAGAACTTGTACAGAGATGTGATGCTAGAGAACTACAGGAACTTGGTCTCCCTAGGTAAGGAAGGCTTTCTCCCGGGATAAAGATGCTCTTGTATCTGTGCTTCCTAAAGGCTTTGAAGGTTTCTGATGTGGCAGGGCCTTAGAAATTCTTGATCCCTCTCTACTCCCTTTTTTCTTTTTACAACTAGAATTTGGCAGCCCCTATTTGCACAGTTCTACCTTCCCCAATCTCTCTCCTCCCTCCAGGTCAGGTTTTCTTTCCCAGATCCCAGTTCAGTTGGCTGAATGGTCCCCATATTTCTTAAAAGGAAGAGAGAGACAAAGTAAATTAATTTCATGATCCCAAATCTTCTCCATGACCCATTTAACCAGGTGTCCTAGAAATGCAAACAGCACATCCTTCACAGCTCCTTTGTTCCTACCCTTGACTCCTTTGATCGTTCCCTCTTTTCCCAGAGGAGGCAGGCTCTAGGATTGAATTATGATATGGCTTTCTGTCCCTACCACTCTCCCATCTCTTTCTCCGTGAGCAGGGCTTCAAGTTTTCAAACCAGAAGTCATCTGCAGGTTGGAGCGAGGGGAAGCACCATGGATACTGGATAGAGAAATCTCAACAGGCCCCTTTCCAGGTGAGTAAATGAAACAAGACTTGAGGGAGCCATTACAAACAAGATTTCATTTGGTCATTTAGGAGGAAATGCCTCTAAAATGGTGGGCAGAAAAAAAAAATGAAATAAAATGGTGGGCAGGGAGCACTTCTCAAAGCCCTCAAGCCTGCAGAGATAGGCAGAGACCTCATCGTGAATTCTTAGATGATTCTTTGTCCCCAGGTCTCTTTTTTGTCCCCATAAGCATGATTTCTCCCAACCCCCCAAACTCTTTCCTCATCCAGTCAGTCCCCTCCAATCTCTCCCTACATCCTTTCCTCTAGTCCTCAACAAAGAAGCATCCCATTTAGTTTCTTTTTTTAATATTTATTTTTTAACACTTATTTTAAAAAACTGAGTTCCAAATTCTTTCCCTCCCTTCTGCCCCTCTCACACCCATTGAAAAGGGAAGCAGTACAATGTCTGTTATACACATGAAGTCATGCAAAACATTTCCATGCTAGCCATGTTGTAAAGTAGAAGAATAATGATAAAAAGGAAGAAACATAAAGAAAGTGAAAAAAGTTTGCTTCGACCTGCATTCACTTCTCTCTCTGGAGGCAGGGTCCTTTGGAATTGTCTTGGATCATTGTGTTGATCAGAGTAGCCAAGTCTTTCTCAGTTGATCCTCGTTAAAACATTACTTTTGCTATGCAAAGTGTTCTCTTAATTCTGCTCACTTCACTGTGTATCAGCTCGTGTAAGTCTTCCAAGGTTTTTCTGAAGAAAGCATCCCGCTCATCATTTCTTGTAGCACAATAGCATTTCATCACAATCGAATACCACGCTCTGTTCAGCTGTTTCCCAATTGATGGGCGGTGATGACTGTCAAGAATAGTTTTCTCATGGTGCTGGGGCAGTCCTACTGACCATGACATTTTAAGAAGGAAATGGAGCCAGTGGGTAAAGCTTCTGAATTTGAGGGCTCTGACAGTGGGAAGAAAGGCAGCTGAGTAAAGGCTGCTTGTTGTTGCTGGTTATAGGAAGCAGGTCATTCATGTACAGAGAGCCAAGGATAACCCAGGACCAACCAATGTGCTCAGCTGGTGTTGAGACAATATTAAGAAATGTAGAGAGAAGCATCCAGTGTTGGGTAAACTTCCTGTGGAGGCCTTATAGGAGGATATGGAAAAGAGTTAACACAGTCTGAGAAGGTGAGGAGGGACTAGATAATCTGTCCCTAATGGCAGAAGTAGCCAAATCTGTGATTTTCTCAGGAGAAAGAACATTGGCTCCTGAATCGAGGACCTGAGTTCAAACCTCACCTCTGGCACTGTTCAACTTTGGTCAAGTTTTATCTCCACCCTGGGACTCAGTCTCCTCATGAGAGGAGGTTGGATTAGAGGCCTTTGAGGTGCCTTCCAGCTCTAGCTCTAGGATTGGTGATCTTACGATCCACTAAAGTATCAAACATTTGTTTTAAATGTAGTGCAGCATTATGAATGCAGAAGGAAAGGAAATTGTGAAGAGGAAAAGGCTAGTGTTACTAGTGGAAGAAGTCATCTCTGAGGACTAGATTGAGAGCAGAATGACTCCAGCTCACTAATTTTACAGATAAGGTCAAGAGAGGAGATATGTCTTAGCCCAAGATCATATGGGTGCTCTGGCTATTCCCTAGTACCGTCATGGTACATCAAGGCAATATCCTCAGATGGGAGGAAGGGATCAGGATCCCAAATGTTGGGGGAAGGAGTAGCTTTAGAAAGTAATGGGAACAGGGAAAAGGACTTGTATGTACAAAAATATTTTTGAGTGTTGTCCTCTCTTCTCTTTCCTCTGTGCAGTCCCCTTCCCCAACTCACATCTTTTCTTTGTTCAGTATATATAACATCTATAATCAAAGAATTCCTCCTGAATGTTATGTATTTGTTCATGTATTGGTTTCTTTCTTACTCTTTCCCATTCCTCTTTGTATCCTTATGTTGTCAGTTAAAATGACCTTGCTTCTAGGGGTTTGCCGAATGAGGCAAAGCCTTTATTTTTTAATCAAAGCCCAGCTGGTGAACCATACTAACATCTGGTATTCTGATGCTCCTTTTAAAATCCGATCTTTCAGTCCTTGAAGACAATTACAGATCTCGTCAACATACTGTCATTTTGTTAGCCTTGTTCTACCCTGAAGTTGACTCCCTTTACTGAGCCCATTCCCATATGATACAGGACCACTCCAGATCATAACCCTCTGATTTTTGCTTCAACTGAATTACACAACGAATTTCCTACTCAGATGTTTCTCCCCGCTTCTCTATATAGCTTCAGATCTTAACAACATTATTGTTTGGTCAATTATGGGTAATATTTGAATAAGTACTCTTATGGATTTAATTATTCAGTTTTATCTCATTGATTGAATACTAAATTCTCCCTCCTATCTTGCTCTCTTTAAGAATTACCTGAAGAATTATTCCTGGGCATATGTGGCTCACAGTCAGGTTTTTTGCTTGTATTAACCCTTGAAAATGTGTAGAATTTTAGAAGTATTTTATCTTAATTTAATATTTCTGCTTTAGCTGGCTAGAAGATTCTGGCCTGAAGTTCAGTTGCCTTTGACTTGTGAATCATGCTGCCACTTTTCAAATTGGAGTTCTTTGATAAGTGGTGGTGTTATTCTTGGCTACTTGTAAAATCTGTTTTGAAGCCCTGGAAGCTGGTAGCACTATGTATAGTCAATTGAATCTGATGTTTCTCAGAGAGTCTGGCAAGTTTCAATGATCTGTGTGGTCTTGCTATTTACTACTTTTATTATTTCTAGGAAATATTCTTGATCAGTTTCCTGAAAATGGAGGTTATATTGTTTCTTGCATCTTTCTGGTAGTCTTAGGGTCTCAGATTGTATCTCTGAACTCTGTCTTTCAATTATTTTGTAATTTTTTATTTATGTCTTTTGTTTTTACATTTATTTTATTTTTAACTATATTCCTTTCTTCTTTCCTACCCAGTGAGCCATCCCTTGTAACAAAGAATAAATAAGAAAGAGGGAAGAAAAGTAATTTAGCAAAACTAACAAACATGATTTGATATGGCGGTATATACAGTGTTCTACATCCATAGTCCCCTACAAAAGACAGAAATGTGCATATTCTCATCTCTTTGTTGGGATCCTGACATTTAGTTCTCCCCAGAGTTTTAAAGGCTTTTTCTAGTTTAATAATCCTGCCTCTTTTTCTATATTTTCTGCCACTTAGGAAGACTGGCCTTCGGACTTTAAATTTTATTTAACATTGTCTTTTATTCAAATTTTTGGATTTTCTCCATGTTATTGGCTGTTGTCAAATTGTTTTGTTCTGTTTTACTGATGATAGAGCTTTAGTTAGCCACCAGATCTTTCTTTATCGGTTTCATCAGATCTTTTGTTGACACCAAATTCATTCACTTAGCTGAAACTCTTCTCTCTGAGGTTACCAACAATCTCTTAATTCCCCAGTCAGATTTTATCCTTCTTGACTTCTCTGCAGCATTGAACACTTTGACCACCTCTTCCTTCTATGTGCTTTCTTCTCTGTCATCTTTTGTAACATTGCTCTTTCCTGATTCTCTTCCTACCTGTTTCATGACTGCTTCTCTTTCTTCTTTCCTGATTCATCATCATATCCCATCCCCTAACCATAGATGTGTACCAAGTCATCTTGTTTTTTCCCTTTGTAGGTGGCCTCATGACCATACTACCACCAAAACACTCCCCCACCCCACCTATAGGGTATCACTTCCTCTATGCAGATTAGTCCCAGATCTTTCTAGCCTTAATCCCTCCTAGCCTGCACTCTTTCATCAGCACCTGCCTACTAGACATTTCCAACTGGATATTTTGTAAACATATCAAATGCACCATTTCTAAAAAGGAACTCATTTTTCCCCATTAAGTCCACTTCTTTTTCAAACTTTCCCATTTTTATAAGGGTACCAACCATCCTTCCTATTAGGTTCCCAGTCAGAGAGTTACTTAATACACTTTTCTCTCACTCATATCCCACAGCCAGTGAAGTTCCAAGTCTTTTCCATTTTGCCTCCACAATATACATAGTGCCCATCCCCCTCTTTCCACTCACATAGGCACTGCCCCAGCTCAAGCCCTTGTTAACCCTTCCTCCCCCAGATCATTGCAACAGCTTCCTAATGGGACTTTTAGCTTCATGTTTCTCCTGTCCCTTTTCATTGGCCATCTCCTGAGTACTCCTCTTTTCATTCTCCCTCAGACGTCCCATGGCTCCTTCTCTTCCCACCTTCTCAATTGAAAACCTTGCCTCATATTTATTTCACTGAAAAGATTGAGTCCATTCACTAAGAGCACCCTCTTTTCTGCTGTATTTCATTTCACATTATTCAAGGCCTCTCACTGCTATCTCCTCCTTTACCCCATGTTACACGAAGACATGATGCTTTTCCTTGTTGAGGGAAACCCCTTTACATGTACAAATAATTCCATTCCATCCCATCTTCTCCAACAGATTGCCCCCTTTTGTCATTCCTTGTTGCTCAGTCATTTTTCAGTTGTGTCCAACTCTTCATGACCCCATTTGAGGTTTTCTTGGCAGAGATACTGGAGTGGTTTGCCGTTTCTTTCTCCAGCTCATTTTACAGTTGAGAAAGCTGAGGCAAACAGAGTTAAGTGACTTGCCCAGGGTGTTATAGCTAGTAAGTGTCTGGCTAGATTTGAATTTAGGAAGATGAGTGCCAGGCCTAGCACTCCATCTACTGCTCCATCTAGCCTCCACTACTTTTTCATTAATCTTTCCCTACTTCCTGTAAACATAACCATCTCCCTTATGCTCAAAAAGCCTTCACTTGATCCATCCATGTTAGCTATTATACCACATCTTTCCTTTTCATGTCTAAACTCCTTGAGAAGTCCATTCTACTTCTTTTCCTCTTACTCTGTTTTGAGCTCTCTGCATTCTGCCTTTCGAACTCATTCTGCTACTTTCAAAATTGCCAATGATCTCTTCGTCAACAAATCTAATGGCCTTCAACTCAGTCCTTACTTTTCTTGATCTCTCTGAAGCTGTTAATATGATAAACCACACTCTTTTCATGAATATTAATTTCTCTCTCATGACCCTATTCTCAGTTTTCTTCCTACTTATCTGACCATTTCTTATCCTTTGTCAGATCTTCATCCAGGTCATACTTGCTTACCTTGAGTGTCCCTAAAGGTTCTGTCCTGGGCACTCTTTTTTTCCTTTATTATTTTGTTTAGTGAGCTCATCAGCTTTCATGTATTTAATTATTATCTCTATGCAGATGATTCTCAGATCTTCTTGTCTAGCCCTAGTAACCTTGCTAACCCTTCTCCTAACTTCAATTCTTGCATCTCTAACTGCCTATTAAACATCTTGAACTTCTTAATAAATGTTTATTGATTGCCTTGCAAGCCCTCCTTTCTTTCTAACTTTCTTATTTCTGTTGAAGATACCAGTGTCCTTCCAGTCACCCATGCTCATCCACCTACATGCCATCCTCAACTCATCGTTCTCTGTCACCCCCATATACAAACTCTTTCAAAGTCTTATTGATTCTGCCTTCTTAATACCTCCCAAATATGCTCCCTTTGATCTTTTGATACTTCTGTGACCCTGGTTAAGGACCTCATACCTTGACTATTGCAATAAACTGCTGGTGGATGTCCTTGCATCAAGTATCTCCCCATCCCTGACTCAGCCATCAAATTGACCTTCCTAAAGTGCAAGTCTGACCACCCCCATTCAATCAACTCCAGTGGCTCCCTTTTACCTCTGGGATCAAATATAAAATCCTGTTTTGCTTTAAAGCCCTTCACAATCTTCCCCCTTCTTACCTTTCCAGTCTTCTTATACCCTACTCCCTTTTATATACTTTGTGATCCAGTTACACTGTCCTCCTTGCTGTTCCTTGCACACAGTGTTCCATCTCCCCACTCCAAGCATTTTCATTGGCTAACTTCTATTCCTAGAATTCTCCCCTACCACTTGCCTGTACTTCCTGATTTCCCTAGCTTCCTTCAGGTCCCAGCTAAAATCTCATATTCTGTAAGACTTTCCTGATTCCCCTTAATTCTAGTGCCTTCCCTCTGTTGACTAGCTCTAGTTTATTCTGTATATAACTTATGTGTATATAATTGTTTGCTTTTTGAGACTAAGAACTGTTTTTTACTTTTTGTAACCCCCATGCTTAGCACAGTATCTGGTACATCTAGGTGATTAATAAATGCTTGTTGACTTATTCTACTTCCGCCTCATATAGTTTATATAGAGCGCCACTCTGAGGGGCTGGGCATGTTGTTTGAATGCCAAATATACGCTTGCTTAAAAGACTATTCTATGGAAAACTCACTCAAGGCAAGCACTCGCATGATGGTTAGAAAAAATGATTTAAAGAAACTCTCAAGGTCTCTCTGAAGAACTTTGGAATCTATCTGTGACATGAGAAACATTGGCACAGGCCTGCCCAGCGTGGTGTGCCCACATCAAAAAAGGTGCTGTACTCTATGTGCAAAGCAGAATTGCAGAAGCTCAAAAAACATGAGATGAGCAGATTTAGAGACATCTCCATTCCAAATGTTCATATGAACTATTTGTGCCTGACCTGTGGTAGAGCATTCCAAGCTCATGTTGGGACTCTAACATAGTAATGGCATTTTGGTCCTCTTTGAGAACAAAAAACAACAATCACCAGCCACTAGCTTCCTTCCAAGATCAGTTTAAGATTACCCTTGGTTGTTAGTATCCACCTCCCCACAAAATTATTTCGTATTTACTTCATATGTGTATGTGTATGTGTATGTGTGTATATATATATATATATATATATATATATATATATATATATGTGTGTGTGTGTGTGTGTGTGTGTGTATGTAAAATGTATGTATATACATATATGTGCGCATACCATCTTCCCCAAATAGAATATAAACACCTTAAGGGACTATTTTGGTTTTTTACTTGTGTCTCTGTATTGGCAATCAAAATGGGCTCTTAGCACTTAATTCAACCAAGTGCCCTTGAAGAGTTTGGCCTTTATTTCCTTGATTAAATTAGGAGTCCTTGATGACCTCCTTGCCTCAAGGGAAAGCCTAGTTTACATGGGTTTGAGTGACATGTTTGTGACATCAGAGGCTTTTAGACCATGTGGGTTTAAGTCGCATTTTTTGTAACAATTTTAGGTCATGCGGGTGAGTTGCATGTGTGACTCACCCTTGACCCTGAAAAAGATATAAAACCAGGGGTTGGCTTTCCTTTTTCGGAGCTCTGACCCACAGCAGTAGTGATGAGCGTGACTCTGGGACAGCCATTGTTATGAGCTCCCTGGATGAACTCAGACTTTGGTAACTATGAATTGTATTTGGTCTGTCTGTCCATTTTTGTAATTTGTTTGTATTTGCTCTGAAGTTCAAGGTGCTGGCTTTTTTCCCTGAACTAAGTGAAGGGTATTTGTATGCTGGACTAAAGTAAGATTGTCTACCCCTTAACGTTGCTTTCCTTGGTAAAGCAGATCAGAAGAACCTAGGCTTGCAGTGTTCTGTGAGCTGGTTGTTGTTGGTTTTTCACACCCACAACAGCTGCTAGCCGGATTGTTGAAACAAATGGCTTAGTCGGCAGGATCTGCATTTTAAAAGGAAAGTATGGCATTTTGGGGTACTGGGGTGGCTGAATGTTTCCCAGTTTTTGGATTGCTCTTTGTACTTGGGGTAGCTATGGTTCTATGGAGCCCCAGGAGCAACAAAAGCCTGAAGGAAAACATGCTGGTTGAAGTTGGAGATAATCTGGGAGACAATCCCTCCTTCCCTCTCCTCGTGGTACTAGCATTCCGGAAGAGACAGGCTCAAGCAAAGGCTGTGGGAGAAAAAGCCCAGGCATTGGGGAGGGTTGGATGGCTGGAACAAGGGCTTGAGCTGATAAGCCTAGCTCCTAAGGACCGTGCTGAAAGGGTGAATGTTTTGAGATCATATTGTATGCGGAGTTTTGAAACAGGAGCAGAGAACAGCCTTTCTACAGACTTGAGAGAAAAATCAGAGAATGGCCTTTGTGCAGATTTGGCAGGAAGGGCTGGTGAGGAGAAAGAAGAAGCCGATGGCGGCTGCCAAAATATTGACCCAGACAGAGCAGAAGACTGCCTGCTTGGGAACTTTGGAAAGCTGAAAGCGCTGAGCTGCCTTGGAGCTGACTTTGGTGAGATCAGTGAAATGGTGGAGAAGACCTACATTCCAGCAGAAGCCAGGAGAGGCCAGCCAGAAGCCAGGCACGACCAGCCCAGCCCGAGTTGGAACCCAGGATCTTGGAATTCAGCCCTTGGGCAAGATGGAAACTTTGCAGCAAGGAGATGTGTGCCTTTTTGTGGCCTCCCCCTGGGCCTGTTTGGGACCCAGGAGGGAGGGGTGGATTTGTCTATGGTGGGGTAGGGGAAGTGCCTTGGACCACCCAGGGACCCCACCCTGTTGGCTTTATTGCCCAGCCTCCCCTCAGGACTTGGAAGCGGGGACTGGAACAGCATGGGGAGAACAGACCCCCCCCCAACAGAACTTTGTTTGGACTTTTTCTTTGAATTGGGCCACTACTGCTGTGGGTCAGAGCTCCGAAAAAGGAAAGCCAACCCCTGGTCTTATATCTTTTCCAGGGTCAAGGGTGAGTCACACATGCAACTCACCCGCATGACCTAAAATCGTCACAAAAAATGCGACTTAAACCCACGTAGTCTAAAAGCCTCTGATGTCACAAACATGTCACTCAAACCCATGTAAACTAGGCTTTCCCTTGAGGCAAGGAGGTCATCAAGGACTCCTAATTTAATCAAGGAAATAAAGGCCAAACTCTTCAAGGGCACTTGGTTGAATTAAGTGCTAAGAGCCCATTTTGATTGCCAATACAATCTCCAGTGCCTAGTGGGGTTCGTAAACATAAGAGGTATTTAGTATATATGCTCCTTGAATGAACTAGTTCATTTACATTCTTTTTTCTTTCAGATTGGCCAGAAACCAGGGAGACAATTCCAATGGAGAGCATTTATATGGAAGAATTATCCCAGGAAAGATTCATAAGGGATGATTCTTGGGACTTCAAACTTGACGAAACTTCCAAATGTGATGGCAGGTTCAAGAGGCAACAGGTCAACCAGGAAAGAGAGCTGAAGCAAATAATCACCCATAAGAACAATTCCAATAAGATGAGAAATCATGAATATGACAAATTTAGGAGAAATTCTAGTCACAGGTCAATCTCTGTTGTACAGTGGAGTAGTCCTACAGAAAAGATGATCCATAAATGTGACACATATGGAAATAGCTTCAAACAGTATTCAGATCTAGTTAAACATAATAGAATCTCAGGGAAGAAACTTTGGAAGAATAATGACTATAGTAAAACCTTCTGTTACCACTCAGATCTTATTCGCTATCATAGAATCCCTACTGGAGAGAAATCCTATACATATACTGAATATGGGAAAACTTTCCACCAAAAACGACACCTTACTCAATATAAGAGAATTCCTGCTGGAGAGAAACCATATAAATGCACTGAATGTGAAAAATCCTTCAGCAATAGCACATCCCTTATTTTGCATCAGAGAATTCATACTGGAGAGAAACCTTATGAATGTCTTGAATGTGGGAAAACTTTTAGCCGAAGTATGTACCTTACTAGACATCAGAGAATCCATACTAGGGAGAGACCCTATAAATGTAGCGAATGTGGAAAAGCCTTCAGTCAGATTATGTACCTTGCTCGGCATCAGAAAATTCATACTGGAGACAGACCCTATCAATGTAGTGAATGTGGAAAAGCCTTCAGCCAGATATTGTACCTAACTCGACATCAGAGAACTCACACTGGAGAGAGACCCTATCAATGTAATGAATGTGGAAAAGCCTTTAGCCAGATTATGTACCTTACCCGGCATCAGAGAATCCATACTGGAGAGAGACCCTATAAATGTAGTGAATGTGGAAAAGCCTTCAGCAACAGTTCATCTCTTATTGTACATCAGAGAATTCATACTGGAGAGAGACCCTATAAGTGTGATATATGTGAAAAGGCCTTCAGTCAAAGAGGACACCTTACTGAACATCAGAAAATTCATAATAGAGAAAAACCATACAAATGTACTGAATGTGGAAAAGCCTTTAGCCAAATTATGTACTTTAATCAGCATCAGAGAATTCATACTGGAGAGAAACCATATAAATGTAATGAATGTGGAAAGGCCTTCAGCAATAGCTCAACTTTTATTGTACATCATAGAATTCATACTGGAGAAAAACCTTATGAATGTCTTGAATGTGGAAAAGCCTTCAGCAAGTGCACAGGCCTTGTTCTTCATAAGAGAATTCATACTGGAGAGAAGCCCTATAAATGTAACGTATGTGAGAAAACTTTCAGCCGAAGGGGCCACCTCACAGAACATCAGAAAATTCATAATGGAGAGAAACCATATAAATGTAATGAATGTGGGAAGAGCTTTCGACAGAGAGGACACCTTACTGAACATCAGAGGACTCATACTGGAGAGAAACTCTATAAATGTAACGAATGTGGCAAAGCCTTCAGTAATAGTTCGCAACTTACTTTACATCACAGAATTCATACTGGAGAGAAGCCTTATAAATGCAGTGAATGTGGCAAAGCCTTCATTAACAGCTCATTCCTTACTCTGCATCAACGAATTCATACTGGAGAAAAACCATATAAATGTAATGAATGTGGTCAAGCCTTCCGTCATCCAGGAAACCTCACCGAACATCGGAAAATTCATACTGGAGAGAAACCCTATACATGCAGTGAATGTGGAAAATCCTTTAGTCGTAGTATGTACCTTACTCGACATCAGAGAGTCCATACTGGGGAGAAATGCTATAAATGTAATATGTGTAATAGAGCCTTCCAAAACAGCTCTTCCCTCACTCTCCATCAGAGAATTCATAGTGGAGATAAACCCTACAAATGTTTTGAATGTGGAAAAGCTTTCAGCCAGGGACTGTACCTTACTCGACATCAGAGAATTCATACTGGGGAAAAACCTTATAAATGTGATGAATGTGGTAAGGCCTTCAATCAGTCTGCAGGTCTTATTCAACACCAGATAGTTCATACAGTAGACAAACCCTATAAATGTGATGAATGTGGAAAAACCTTCAGTCGTCAAGGGAGTGTCATCCAACATCAAAGAATTCATACTGGAGAAAAACCCTATATATGTGGTGAATGTGGAAAAGCCTTCTCCCATAGCTCATCCCTTGCTGTACATCAGAGAATTCATACTGGTGAGAAATCCTATGAATATAATGAATAGTTCATCACTTTTTTGTTGCTTCATTTCCCTCTCCCACGCCCCAAATAAACAACTGGAAACAACTTAAATACCCAGTAATTGGGTAATGACTGAATGCTGACATATCAATATAATGGGATAATGACTCACAGAATTTCAGAGTCGAAAGGAGCCTCAGTAGTCATCTATTTCAACAACCCTGAAAAGGTCATCCATCATTTCCTTAGAGACTTCCAAAGATGGGAAACCCACTTACTTCCTGAGGCAGCCCATTCCACTACGTCATAGTTCTAGTAGTTAGGAATTTTTAAATTTTTATTAAGCTTAAATTTGCATTTTTGCAACTTCCTCCCATTGCTCCTAGTTCTACCTTTTGGGGTCTAGCAACAGAACATATGTAATACCTCTTCCATAGTCCTTCAGATACTTGAAGATGTCTGTCATGTGCCCCCTAAGTCTCCTCTACTCCAGGTCAGATACCTGCCCTGCCTTGCTTCATTCAGTCCTTATATGGCATGAACTTAGAACCTTTTGTCATCCTGGGTGACCTCTTTCTGCTCACCAGATTATCAGTGTCCTTCCTAAAACTGTGGTACCAAGAATTGAATACAGTAATTTAGATGTGGTCTGGCTGTGGCAGAGCATAACAAGACTTACCTCCTTATTCTTGAAAGCTAGGCCTTTTCTTTAGCTTTTTGGCTGCTATATCGCACTATTGACTCATATTGAGTCAACTAAAATTCCCCAGATATTTTTCAGAGAAACTGCTGTGTAAATATTCTTCCCTCATTTTGTACTTATGAAGTAATTTTTTTTAACCCAAGACTTGGTAGTTGTCTTATAAATATCATCTTATTAGATTCAATCCAATATCCTCACTGGCCAAGATATCTTGAATCATATCATCTATTGTGTTTGCTATCCCTCCTGGATTTATATCATCTGTACATTTGATAAGCATGTCTTTTTATCGAAGCCATTTATAAAAATGTTAAACAGTATAAGGCCATGCACAACACCTGGGAAGTGGGGGACCCATACTGTAGACCAAGTTGATATCAAACCACTAATGGATCACATCCTATAGCACTGCTCCTGTTTTCCAGAATCTTTCAAAAGTGACTGACAAGTGACTCAACAGACACGTCAGTTCTTCCAGTACTTGATAATGATTTGAGCCAGTTGCCTTGAACAGATCATGGACTGCTAGATGCTCTGATTATCTCCATTCCTTGGTTTGCCCACTCCTTAGTATCCATTTTCATATGTCATCTCCAATCCACTGGTCATTTGGCAGCGAAAATTGAAGCAGAATAAGAATTGAGTAACTTTGCTTCGTTTATCATCAGTTATCACATCTAGCCCAGGCATCAACCTTGTGCCTTCTTTGTTCCTCTTTTTTTCACCAGTATAGCGAAATAAAAGATGTTTTGTTACCCTTAGTTTAACTTAGCAGCCTCAGCTCATTCTGAACTCTGGCTTTTCTGATGCAATTCTTATTTATCCTGTCACCTTCCCTTCCTTTTACCTTCTGAATATATCTTTTAAAGATCTAAATTGTATGGTGAATTTTCTGTGCACCCACATTATTCTCTTCAGACAACACCCTATTTTCCTGAACGGCAGTTTCTCTTTGTGTCTTTAGAATTTCATTTTTGAATACTTCTTACATCTCTCCTGTGCTGACTTCCTCTGTACGATTTTAGTTCATTGGATCCTGTCCTTTGAAAGCATATACAACATATTTAAGATTAATGAGAAATATTGCAACATACATTAATATCCATACAATGCCAAGAGAGCTAAAGGAGGTCCTTCTTCCCCTCAGAATGTTGTGTATTGTCCCCCCCCCCCTTCCCAGAAAGATTTATGGAATGACATGAATATTAGCACCAAATGAAACAGTAAGAATGAGTTGCAGTCTGCACCTTTGGAGGAAGTATGCTTTCCCCTTTCCCCAGTGAGATCAGAGATCCATGGAAATATGAAAAAAATATTTTTTTAGATTTGTGAAATAACATGAAGCAAACCAGAAGCACAAAATTCATTCTGACTACAACATAAAAGGAAGGAGGGCAAACAACATGTATATGTAGAAATGATTTGACAAATTTAATGCAGATGTGGAATAACAAACTTAGAGACATTTTAAATGTTGAAATTAATGAATTGTAAATACTCAAAGTCTTTAATTGGTTTTGTTAATGTTTAAAGTTAAGCTAGTAATTATTTAAATATGAACAATGAGATAAGAGAAGGAAGAATGAAATATTCATTACTTGAATCTAGAAATGCACCTTCGAGGTGAAGGGAATGAGGATGGCTCTCTTAATTTGGTGTTAGAGTAGGATGAGAAGTTGTTCTAAGACTAGAAAAGCTGACTTACCACTAAACTATGGTTGTTATTATTTCTTTTCCCCTCTCCCCTCCATCTAACAGCCAATCACAGGGATGGGTCCATAAGAATTCTCAGATGCAGTGGTAGTTTGTCATGGTAGTTATATGACTGAACTTCAGTCCTTATGTCTGGATTCTAACTCCAGAAATTCCATGTCTTCAAATTGCCTGAAGACATGCCATGGAATCTGCTCTCCTCAGCCTCCCTCCATACTATAGAATTACCATTCTTTCAATGTATTGTAGAGGGTTCAAATCTCATATACTAGTTGTGCGATCATGAGTATGTCACCTAATTTCATCTGTAACATAAGTATGATAATAGTACCATATTAGACAATAATGTTAAAATTAGGAAAAATGTAAAATACCATGTAAATTTCATCTATTAGTATTGACCAATGTAATGAACTTGCTTTCCTTTCAGAAGGACTGATGAGCCATCCTTCGGAGTTTTAACCCTCCAGGGAGTCCAAATGACTGTTAACTGATAAAATTTTGGGGGAAGGGAATTTGGTTTGAGAGTCTTTTCAAAGTACCACATACATGTAGTACATGTAGTACAACGTACTTCATGGAAAACTGAGGCTGGGATAGTTTGTATCCTCTAATACCTTTCTGGGAAATTGTCACATGATTTGAAATCCCATTTAGACAATATTAATTATGCTTAATTAAGGATGGTGAGAGTTAAATATGAGGTGATTTGGGGGACATGGCCACTTTGTACAGAGGCAGTATTGAATGGTGTGCCATCTGGGAATGGGGAATTTTGAGTGTTCTTTCCAGCTCAATGCTGAACTGAAGATTTCATTAGTACTCTCTTCTGCCACTTTAACCCTAAATTTCTGAATAAAGCCTTAGGAGGGGGCTTTCTGTGTGCATGGAGTTGGAGCCTGGCACTAAACACCCTACAGCATGAGAGGGTTGAAGCATATCTGGGGTTTCCAGAGATAGTGGAGCTATAGATAAACTCCTAGGAGGCCCATCAACTGATATGCCCCCAGGTTTATGAATTTTGGAATCTAGAGGTTTGAAGAAAACCTTCATATTTAACAAACTTTACCTTCCTTTTCCATTTCCATCAGAAATGTTATGATCTCAGTCCCAGAGGCCTCTCCACTCATTTCCCCAAGTCCCACCCAACGTCTTTGTTCTTCTGTGGGTTCGGCTGTGACTTGATGGAAGAGGTTGTCACACACACACACACACACACACACTCCCCAAAGTGAGGCCCAAGTCATAGAATCATAGAACTTGAGAACTGGAAGAGACGTCAGCAGCCATCCAGTACAAAATTAATCCCCACCACCACATAACCTAAAAGTGGCCACCCAGACTTGCTTAAAGACCTCCAAGGTAAGGGAAACTTTTGAGGCAGTACCGTCTATTTGTGGGCAGCTCTAATTGTTAGGAATCTTTTCCCCTGGAAATTAAGCCTAAATTTGTGTCTCTTGCAATGCCTGTCCACTGCTCCTAGTTCTGCCCTCTGGGTCCAAACAGAACAAATCTAATCCTTCTTTGACATGAAAGCCTTTCACTTGAATGTAGCTATAATGTCCTCCCTCAGTCTTCTCTAGACTAAACATACCCAGGGCCTTCGACCATTCTACATATGACATCTACTGGAAGTCCTTCACATCTTGGTTGCCCTCTTGTGGATACTCTAAGTTTATCATATCAGCCTATATACAGTGGTGCCTAGAACCAAACAAGATACCAGAAGAGGTCTGACCAGGACAAGATTCAGAGGGATTACCAATTCCTTATTCCTGTGGTCCATCTGGCTCCACTCACAGGAAGGACTTGGGAGACACTCGGGTATCTGAACCTGCTGATGAGGGTGGGCTTGCCAGGCTTTGCAAGTCCCCAAGTTCTCCCCTTCTCCTTGACTTTGGGGACATAGGAAGAAGAAACAAGAAGTTAATGCACCAAGATGTGAGAGCTTTCATGAGAAGTGGCTGTTAAATGGAACTGTCAATCAGACCAGCATGAAGCAAGCATTCCTGAGCAAGAATGATGGGGCTATCAGAGCATGAACCAAGAACTGCACTCCTACTACTCTTGTTCAAATGTGAGCTGGGAATCTGGGAGCCAAATGCATTGGGAATTATTGACTTAATTTTAAACTTCTTGATTTTGTCTTTGTTCTAAATGCTCACTTTTACTTTTAAGCCATTAAATGTGATTTAAAAACTTCTGGCCAACAAAAAGCCTACATTGTTGTATTTCATTCAATGCTCATCCATATAGATAAGAGATAAGAGAAGAAAGGGAAGTTCTTTTCTCATCTTCCTGAGATAAGATAGTTGGTTCATCTGGAGCTTAATCAAGGCTGAACCTGAGAGGAAGAGTAAAGTGAAGTGACTGGAAGATTTTTGACAAACCCAGCAAAAATTCCCAATATAACTCTAAAGTCCTTCTGGGGGAGGCAGGGGAAGGGAAGAGGATAGGTAAGAATCTAGAAGTATGGGCATAATAGGAAAATAAAAGTTGCTGCCTTAGAGTGAACAGCACTTAATAAATGCTTATTGAATAACTGATAAAGGCTTTCCCATATTCATTACACCCAAAGTATCCCAGAATTTCATTGTTGGAGGGGACCTGAGAAGCCTCTGAAAAAGAATCCCTCCTTGGCTAACTGTCCAAATGGTTATCTAGCCTCTCTACTTGAAGATTTCCAGTGAGGGGGAACCATTACTACCAGAGGCAACTCACTCCACTACTGGGTAGTTCTAATTGTTATTAAGTTTTCCTTTATATCAAGCCTAAATTGAACTCTTTGCAACTTCTACTCATTGTTTCTGCTCTGGGACCAAGTAAGAATAGGTGAATACACACTTATTAAGCATTGTACCAAGCACAATACAAAGTCAAGACAATCCCTGCCCTCAAGGAATTTATGTTCTTTAAATTTTTTTCGTTATGAACTTAATGATCATCAACAAACATGAATGTTTCCATATACAAAGGACAGAAAAAGGGTTGAACGTGTAACAGGGACTAGTCAATGATAGCTCAGTTCTTATAAACATGTACAGTGTTCATGGCTTAAGGAAATCCCCCACATGAGTTTTAGGTATTCTACTTCCAGCTCAATAATCCAATGGGTTATTAGACTTTTGATTGGTTAATGAGCTAGAACAGGGAGTGCATATATAAAAGATTCCCAGGGTGCAGCTCTTTTCCAGTCTCTAGGGATGAACAAGGAAGATCAGCTGGGCAAGAGGAAATTTGCTGTAAGCCACACATTGCAAATTTTCATATGGACTAGGCTATCATTAACCAATCTGTTACACATGTAAAATTTAATCTACCATTGAAAATACAAAAATTAATGTTACCTCTAGGTTCTGCTGTATTGATTTCTACTGTATTGGTTTTCCAATGTAATTGATTTTAATAATTGAGTTAGTATCTGCCTACAGCCACCTTTCTGTTTCCTTGAGTTAATCTCAGGAATTTAGCTTTCCTTTTGAGTTAGTTTAAAGGTATAATTGAAAGAGAAGTTATCTCTCATACTGTTAGCCCTTGGGACATCTGCTAGTCCCTAAGCTCCAATAAGTTAAGTTGGTGCCATTTCCCAAAAGATGTTTTCTGTCCTTGTGCAAGTATGAGAGATTTGATCTCCTGGTAATTTTGATCCCTTAGCAAAGATTGCAAGAGGCAGATGGGTCCCATAAAACAATTAACATTCCCTAATTGTCAGAGAGAGGCATGATTAGCCTCTTCTAAAGGCCAGCCCACCTTTCTTAGCATAGCCAATTGTAATAGTCCACAACTACCAAGACCCTCTTCTTTCTTGTGTCAATAAAGAGGCTCTCCACCCCCCACCAATGAAATCACTGGCCTTATTGAGATGACCAACTTGACCCACCTTGTTAACTGTTACACGTGTCACTGTTAAACTGATTTTGCTTGGAGTGTGTGCCTCAGTTTGTCTTTATTGAATTTGAAACACCATGTGCAGCATTTTTAAAAATACACATTAACTTTAATATGGTAGTACCAATCCTGTCCTTGTCCATGTCCCTTTCTGAATTTTCTTCTGCTGTTCTGTTTTTTCAAGTGTCTCTTTTTTTTGCATCACAATTCCTCTGCCACTCCCCTAACAACATTCCTTTCTACCCAAAAATTTAATCAACCAAAACAAATTTGCTTTGTATTTGGTGGTATCTGAAAAATGTATGCCTAATTCTGTACCTACGGTTCTTCTTTCTATGCTTTCCATGCTTCATCATCAGTCTAGAGTCATGATTGGTCTTTGCATTAATCAGAATTCTTTCAAAGGTGTCCTTTACAATACTGTAATCGGTGTAGGTGGCACAACAGATAGAATTAGACTTGGAATTGGAAAGACCTAAGTTCAAGTCTTGCCTCCAACACCTAGTAGTCGTGTGACCTCAGGCATGTTACTGCACCTCTCTGCTTACAGATGAGGATAATAATATCACCTACCTCTAAGAGTTGTTGGGAGGATCAAAAGATATAGATAGATATATAGACAGATATATTTGTATATATACATACATATATACATATAGACACACATACATATATATACACACACGTATACATATAATTTGCTACCTATTATTACTAAGCATAGATTGTTCTGGTTCTGCTCGCTTCACTCTGTTTTTTCCCTCTTTTTATTTTTTCTATTCTGACCTTAGAAACACCAACTAAAATGAGCACTGTCACATAATGATGAGGATGGCATTTCTATTTCACCTTAAGGTCTGTAAAGTTATTTACATATATTATTCCATTTTGCCCCATTCATAGTAGCACATAATATTATTGTACATACATTATCTCATTTTATCTTTATTTTAATCATTATACATGTTTCATTTTCTCTCTCATACACAGAACATAGTATTATACACACATTATCTTAACTATTTTATCATGATTAAATATACATCATTTTATCATATACACAGTAGAAAAAAAATTGTACATGAAAGGTGAATATATTATATACAGCTTGATATCCTTTGAAATATATTTCTATAATATCGAATATGAAACTCTTAAAGCTGCTTTTGTCTGTAAGTCCTTTTGGCTATCTTTTTGTTCTCTATGTATTTAAAGAAATGTTTGATTTTTTTTTACATTGCCTCAGTTTCACTCTTCATCCCCCCACTTTACCTCCTAGAGAGCCATCCCATTTAACTAAGAATATTTTTAAAAGAAAAAAAGGATGAAAAGAAAAAATCAGCAAAACCAATCAATACACTGAAAAAATCTGAAAACATACAGTGTTTCACACCTAGGGACCTCCCATCCCTGTGAAGTCTCTTCTTTGGGGCCATGATTATCTTTTGTCATGCTGCTACATTAATTTTAAATTGTTTTGTGGTTGTTGTTCTTTCTGTTTACATTGTTGTATCCACCTTTGATTGTTAGGAAGTTTTTTTTTCCCCCTGACATTAAGCCTAAACTGGCCTCCTTTGAACTTTTACCCATTTGTCCTAGTACTGCCCACTGGGGCCAAATAGTAGAGGTCTAATTCCTCCTCCATATGGCAGCCTTGGAAGATCACTGTGACACCTTCCTAAGTCCCTAGTCCTCTCTTCTTCAGGCTAAATATACCAAGTTCTTTCAGCTGATCTTCATATGACAAAATTCAAGGCCCTTTTCTATCCTATTGCCTTCATTTATCAATGTCTTTCTTGAATGGTGGTACCTAGATCTAAACACAATACTCCAGATAAGGTCTGACTAGGGTGGGTCAGTGAGATTATTTACAATTCCTTGGAGTCCAATATTACTGTAAGTAGTATTTAAAAACATTTTTTTCCTTCTTGTGGAGATGGGGCCTTCCATCCTTGCAATCACCAACACCAACCAGCAGGTTCTTAACAGCTCTGGGGAGAGAACCCCTCCCTACTCCAACCACTAGATCTGTAAGGGAGCAAAGGAGGGAGAGAGGCCCATCAACTCCACTAACTACCAAATCAGTATCACCAAAGGGGCAGGCCAGCTAGCCTAAATGAAGTGACTAAAAACCCTGAAAGACATGAGCTGGCAAGTACAAGGTGGGTCAAACCACCACTGTGACTACTACCTTCCTGCAGGTCTTGTGGAAACAACTTTGAAGCCAGAACTAGAGTCCCAGGAATTGCTGTGCCTCTCTCTCAGACTGGATTTCAGCCTGACCCCCACACCATCACTGAAGGGAGCAGTTCCCAGCACCAACCACTTGCCACTGATGAGCATCAGATAAGCCCAAGAGGCCTCAGAATCTCAATGGCACCCAGACCAGACAACCTGCCCCCATAGCCAACATCCAAGAGAATAACTCTTATGAATATGCATGTACCTCTACAGATGCTACAGCCCTTGTCTCCTCAGAAGTCATACTTACTTAAGACTGAGAAAAGAAAGTTCTTGAAAGGTCTACTGTCAAATGGTTCAGTATCAGAAATGAGGTTTCATTTGAAATGACATTAAAGATGAATTACCATCTGCTTTGCCACTATACCCTACAGAGCACTCGGCCTTTCCATTTAACTTGTAGCTGAAATCTCCTAAATGGGTTATTCCCATCATTAGACTACAAGCTCTCTGAGCAAGGGCTATCTTGCTTTTTGGTTTGCATACTCAATACTTTGTGCCAAGGGTTTAATAAATGCTTTTACCACCATTCATTCACTGATGCTTTCAAGTTTTTGTCTTTGTAATTTTTTAGTTTTAACACTTATACCTTGGTGAATCATAGTTTGGTTTTCTCCATGCTGGAGTGCTTTCTCTTGTTATGGTCCCTGACTAATTATCTCCACTCTGGAAAATTTTCCGTAATAATTGCCTCAAAATGTTGAGTTTTTAAAAATGTTTTCTGTAATCCTAATTAATCTGTTTATACTTTGTGTTACCTTCTAAATGTTATTTTGTCCTTAATATACTTTTTCAGTTTTATGACATCTTAAGAATGTTATTCAATATTATTTTTCTCTATTTAATGTCATCCAACTTCATTTATTCTATTTGATATTTTGATTGTTTTTTTTCTCCTTAAATGTCACTTTGAAATCCCTGTGCTTATTCCTTCCTGCCTGTATTACTACTGAATTATAATTGTCAGTAATCAAGCTTTTATTATGTGCTTACTATGTGGCAGATGCTGGGCTCCAGATCCACTAGGGATACAAAGAAAGGCAAAAATAGTCCTGCTCTCAGTGAGCCCACATACGTACAGTACATGCCCTGTTCCTTTAGAAGGTATACTATTCCAGAGCATATTCCCATCATGTGTCCTATACCCCACCAAGACTGTGATAACTATAGTTTTGCTTTCTTAGGTTAGGATCTTATTTTCTCTGCTTGTAATTCATGTCTGATTGTTATGTGTTATTCATGTCAAGTTTGTCCTCTTTATTCTCAGAATCACAGAGTTGTAAGGGACCTTAATGGCCATCTAGCTCAACTCACATTTAATGGTGTGACCTCTCAGACTTTCAAAATATTTTACATGACGTGACAAAGGTTCAACCTGCCTGATCATAGGTTAAAAAACAGACTGGCCAATGGGGCAGGCTAGAAGAATTTCAGAAATCAATAGAAACACCAAAATAATGAAGAATTAGTTGAAATTTTAAAAGTTATCACTACTGGAGAAAAAAGTTAAGAATGAAGAACCTAGGAAACTACATATGACTACAATATAAAAGGAAAAGCAACATATATTTATATTGAAGAGGCTTGGGTCCAGGGTGAAGATAACGTACCTCCCTCCCTTTTTAGCAAACACGGAGAGCTTTGAGTGTGGAATAATTATATGTATTGTCAGAAGTAGTTGATATGTTGGTTGGTTTTGTTGAACTACTTCCCTTTGCCCCCTTTTATTCATGGTTATAAAGGATGACTCATTAGGAAGTGGGTTATATTTAGAATAAAGATGATGTAAAAATCAATAAAAATATTATTTTAAAAAATTCTGGAAATTTTGCATAATATGGAGAAAAATAAATTCGATTCCACATTTATACCACATACAACAATAAATTCCAAATGAACCCATGAATTCTATGTTTGTTTGTATATTCATATAACCAGGTATCAAAGTCATATGAACAGATACCTATGCATATAATTACATTATAGATGCATACAAAGAAAAATATTAAGGAAAAAGTAGATTATTATCATTGATGTACAGAAGTAGTCATTTGTTCTATTGCTTTAATAGTCAAGAATTTCAAAGACAAAGCTAATTGATACAATTGTAGAAAAAATGATGTGTGGTGGATAAAAAGCTTGACTTATAGGATTTTCTGGGAATTGATACATCTGTGAGAAAAATGCCATCTTAAATGAATGAATGGTTTAAAATATGGACATTTCATGCAAAATCCAAATAAGTACAAATCACTTTTAAATAAATATAAGGAATCACCAATATATAGGACACAACAAATACACCAATGTGGTACTACTATCTCACCACTATTAAAATGGGCAAACAATAAAAGAGATCATATGTAATGTCAGTAGGACTAAGGGAAAACTAGGATATTCATAAATATCTCAGAGCATGCAATATATTTGGATGCCGATCTGGCAACATAGTCTAAGAGGCATAAAGCTGGTCATATTCTTGGACCCAGTAATCCCACTAGGTATACATTCAAAAGAAAAAAAGGACATCTGTGCAAAGATTTAGATAGACAGACAGACATATATGGAACGTTAGAGCTGGAAACAAGCTCACTTTTATTTTACAAAGCTGCAAACAAGAGCAGATCAAATAAACTGACATCTCAGCTTTCCAGTGTTTACCAAATGACAAGTCTGAATAAAGTGTTATTGTACACCTACAGATAACCTCCAGCATGAGTTTAAGGATGATGAGAGTTGGCATTTACATCATTCTTTAAAATTTAAGTGCTTCCTAGCCACAATCTCATTTGATCTGTGATGTCTTCTGAGGTGTGTCTTACAATTATTATATCCTCACCATGGAGATGAAGTTCAAAAAAGTTAATTGTCTTGCCCACGGTTAATAATTGTCTGATTATTGTATTATGTATATGTATCATATAAAAGTTAATAAATGTCTGAGTTAAGTCTGCTCAACTCATGGTGCAGCATTCTATCCACCACGCCAACAGATGCTTTATAATTCCAAGGTAATATCAATAGGATTCAAATATAAACTTTCTGATATGTAAGGAGTGAGTCATGGTTGAGGGACTTATGACATTTGGGACATTGAAAGAATCTCTCCAGTATTTTTCTCTTAAGAGGCAGGGTAGTACAGTGATAGAAGGCAAGCCCTGGAGTTAGTCTGGGGTACCATGATGGATCAGCTGCAAAAATACTTAGTGCCAAAGGCAACTCTGACGCCATAAGTTACACAAGTCGACAATTTGCTTTGGTGGAAGGGACTTACCACATCTGATGAAATCACAAATTTAGATAGTTTCTCTCTTTTCTCTAAGCATCTGCCCTCTGGCTAAAGACTTCTCCACATTTCTTATATTTGAAGGACTTTCTTATGATCTTTTTTTATAATGGTTTTTTTGGGGGGAGAGGGCAATTGGGGTTAAGTGACTTGCCCAAGGTCACACAGCTAGTAAGTGTGTCAAGTGTCTGAGGCCAGATTTGAACTCAAGTCCTCCTAACTCCAGGGCCGATGCTCTACTCACTGCGCCACCTAGCTGCCCCTTTTATGATCTTTAAGGTACAATTTTGTGACACAGTGGTTAGTGTTGGGTCTGAAGACGGGAAGTCCTGAGTTGAAATCCAACTTCTGACACTATGTAACCCAGGGTAAATCACTTAAACCTGTTTGCCTGTTTTCTCAACTGCAAAGTGGAGATAATTATAACATCTAGCTCCCAGGGTTGTTGTGAGAATCAGATGGTAACTGTAAAGCACTTAGCACAATGCCTGGCACATAGTACGTACTATATAAATGTTAGCGATTATTGCCCTGTAGTGAAGGTATTTCCCCATTCATTATAGTCAGAATCCCTCCCATGACAATAAAGAGTGGTTCACAGAAACACAGAATTTCAAAAGTTGGGAAGGATCTCATCAGGCAGCCAGGCTAACCTGTAGCTCCAAAAGAAACACCCCTATAATCTATATAGTTAGTGTTCATTCAGCCTCTGCATGAAAAGTTCAAATGAAGGGAAACCCACTAACTCTTAAGGAAGCCCATCACAGTTGGGATAGTCCTACTTGTTAGTAAATTTTTTTCTCACAGAGAACTCAGAAGCTTGTGAAGAGCCAATGAAATTCTCCTTCCTTCTCTGGTGATTTTCCCCCTTTCCTCCAACCAAAGACCCATATACTTAGAATTTTAGAATTTAAAGGGACCTCAGCTTCACTTAGTCCAACCCATACCTGAAGGAAACCCCCATTGTCACATAGTAGACAAATGGACATTCAGCTCTACCTGAAATACTCTAAAGAGGAACCCACAAACTACTGAGGCAGCCTATTAGTTTATTCTATTTTAGGACAGCTCTAATTATTTGGAAGTTTTTCCTGCATCTTTATAACTTCTATCAATGCCTGTTGTTTCTGGCCTTTCGGGCTGGCAAAACTGGTGACATTTAGCTTAGAGAAAATAAGACAATGGGAGGGGTAGTGTGATGGTTAGAAATTGCAGAAGCAGACACTACCTCAAGAGGTACTGGGCTCTCCCTCACCAGAGATCTCCAGGCAAAGGTTTGGACAGTCTTGCTGAAGGACTCATGATCAGGTAGTTGGACACTAAGGTGAAACTAACTCAGATTCTATGACTCAGTAAATTCCCTAATATTCCTTAAGGGACGATGTCATTCTTTGTTTCATTATACTTACAAGGTTCTCCTCCAACATTTTCTGGTGGTTCATAAGGTTTGAGTTGTTTGTAAATACTTTGCCACATTCATTCTATTAATACTGATTTTACCCAGTATTTCCTATATTCTTTTATTACATTAAGTAAAATATAAGCTCCTTGAAGTCTGAGACTGTTTCCTTTTTTAGCTTTGTATTCCCAATGCCTAGCAGTGACCTGAACATAGGAGCTTTATAAATGTACGTTGAATGAACCCTTAAGGAGGAATGGTTGCTGAAGACCTTCCAAAATTTCTTTATAATGAGAGAAATTTTCTCCAACAGGAGTAATCTTACTTGCAGTAGAGTTTCCCTTCCTTTTGGAGGTTTTCCACATTTGTTGTATTCAAAGGATTTTCCCCAGTGTGGAGCCTCCAATGCTAAGATCCAATCCAATAAGCATATATTAATCACCTACTATATACAATGATACAAAGACAAAATAAAAGATAGTCCCTGCCCTCAGAACTCACATGCTACTGGGGGAAAACACAATATATTAAGAGAAAAGTACATAGATAAATCCATCTATCCATCCACCCATCTATCCATTCATCATCTATCTCTCCCTAGTTATCTAACTGAGAGAGAGGGAATATGAGGCAAGCTCTACCAGCTATGGGGAGCAGAAAAGGTTTTACATACATATTCACTAAGCCTTGCAGGACATCAGGGATTTTAAGAGGAGAGGAGCGGAGCAAATGTGTTTCAAGCACTGGTGACAGCCTGTGAAAAGGCAAGGTATGATTGTATGTGTACATGTGTGTGTATGGAAGGGATGGGCACTGAAATTCAGAATTTAGGAAGCAGCAAGCAGGCCAGTTTGGAATGTAGAGCTCATGAAAGAGAGTAATGTGAAATAAGCCTGGAAGGGTAGGTAGAAGCCAGATTCTTAAGAACAAAAAGATAAGCTGATACTTCAGGCCTTTCTACATTTATTACATTCAATGGGCTCCTCTGCGGTATCAAGTCTTCAATGCATTCTAAGGCTTATGGCATAGGTAAAGGCTATCCCCATTAATCAGTTTTATATTTTCTCTCCAGTATGAACTCTTTCATGTTTCCTTAGAGATGAGCTGGTTCGAAAGGTCTTCCCACATTCATTACATTCAAAGGGCTTCTCTCCAGTATGAATTCTCTTATGCACACTAAGGTTTCCCTTTTGTATGAAGGCTTTTCCACACTCAAGACATGTAAAGGGTTTTTCTCCAGTATGAAGTCTTTGATGCTTCCTAAGGGATGAGCTTTGGTTGAAAGCTTTCCCACATTCACTACATTCAAAGGGTTTCTCTCCAGTATGAATTCTCTTATGTTCAGTAAGTCTTCCTTTTTCTATGAAGGCTTTCCCACATTCATTGCACACAAAAGGTTTCTCTCCAGTATGAGTTCTGTGATGTTTCCTAAGTGATGAGCTTTTGCAGAAGGTCTTCCCACATTCATTACATTCAAAAGGCTTCTCTCCGGTATGTATTCTTTTATGTACACTAAGGTTTCCTTTTTCTATGAAGGCTTTCCCACACTCATTACAAGTAAAGGGTTTTTCTCCAGTATGAATTCTCTGATGCCCCCTAAGTGATGAGCTTTTGCTGAAGGCTTTCCCACATTCATCACAAGCAAAAGGTTTCTCTCCAGTGTGAATTCTTTTATGTTCAGTAAGTCTTCCTCTCTCTACGAAGGCTTTCCCACATTCACTGCAAACAAAGGGTTTCTCTCCACTATGAATTTTCTCATGTCCTTTAAGTGATGAGCTATTGCTAAAGAATTTTCCACATTCATTACATTTGAATTGTTTCTCTTCGGTGTAAAGTTTCCATTGCTCTTTAAGGGATGTACTGAAGGCCTTTCCACAATCTTTACATTCAAAGGTTTTTTCTCCTGCATGAATTATCTGATATTCAGTAAGTTTTCCTTTCTCTATGAAGACTTTCCCACACTCATTGCATGCAAAGGGTTTCCTTCTAGCATGAATTTTCTGATGTCTGCTCAGTGATGAGTTTTGCCTGAAGGTTTTCCCACATTCATCACATGCAAAGGGTTTCTCTCCTGTATGAATTCTCTGATGTCTCTTCAGTGATGAACTTTTGCTGAAATATTTCCCACATACATTACATTCAAAAGGTTTCTCTCCTTTGTGAATTCTCTTAAGAACAATAGGCTTTCCCCTCTGTACGCAGTCTTTTCTAAATTCATTGTGTACAAAAGGTTTTGACCCACTATAAATTTTCTGATGTCCTCTGATGGATAGCTTTTTGCTCAAGGCTTTTCCACTTTCATTCCATTCACATGTTTTATCTCCTGTAAGTTTTTTATGATATTGAATAAGGTCAGAGTGGAAGCTAAAAGACTTCCTGGATTTGCTGAACTTCCAAAGTTTCTTACCTGAGGTTTTAGGACATTTAAACACACTTGAATACTGCTTGGAGCTCTTTCCATGGACAACAGATTTAAAGAGACCATTTTCTGTTGTAGTTCTCTGTTGTGGAACAAGGACTGACTCCAGGTTGAAATTTTGCCTAAACACATTACATTCACGGTTGACTGTCACTGGTTTGGATTTCCTTTCCAGCTTGCCTTTCTGCTTTCTGACGCCACATTTCCAGCCTTCTCCCAAAATGCAATTCCAAGGATCATCCTTTGTGAGTCTCAAAAAACTATCTTTCTCTGGAAGAGCCTTCTTGGATTCACTCCTTGCCTTCTGATTAACAGAACCTGAAGAAAACAAACAAAAAAAGTCTCAGTAGCTACTGTTTCCTGTTAGGAAGGAAAAAAATCTGCTTATTATAATTTTTGGACTGTCTCTTCCATGCAAGACTAATGAGCAAAAAATATATAGAAAATTGTTAAGAGTTTGGGAACCACATCATGCTAAGACATAGGAAATCTCCTTCTCACAGAGAAGTGATGGGGTAAAGGTGCAGAACGAAACATACACTTTCTGATGTGGCCAATGAGCAATTTATTTTCTTGACTATACATATTTCTCACAAGAATTCTGGTTTTCTTTTCTGAATTTGGGCCTATGAGAGATAGGTAGGTTGGAGGAAACATTCATGTCAAAAACAGAAAGAAAAAAGAAAACATGGTCATTGAAGCATTTTTTTAATGAATAGAAGAGAATAGAAAGAAGGCCAGAAGGAAACACAGACAAGTGAGACAGTTTTGATAATTACACATTAAATATGTTATATATATTATATGTAAAAATAAAAGGATAGTTTCATACACAGTCCTCTTCTTTTATTCTATCTTGTATATGGAAATCTTCATTTTATTTCATTTGCCAAGTTCAGAAGAAAAAGAATAAAGAAAAAATAAAGAACCTGGAAACTCTAAGGTTGAGGAAGAGGGGACTTGGGTAGAAGCATGGCAGCTATCCTCAACAATCTAAAATTCCATCATGGAGATCAGACATTCAATGCTACTCTAGTAGACAACTCTAGAACCAGCCCATTAGCAGTTATGGGTAGGCAGATGTTTAACTTATTTTACCAGATGAACGTGTGAATAATTACTTTTCAAAAAATGAACTTTTTTTTACACAAATTTACGCAAAATAGTGAAAATCCATCCCATATGAGCAGAAGATGGGCAACTCCAAAAGAGGGATATTGTAGGGCAGATCTCTGTAGGAGTTGGAAGGTTGGACTAAACAACCTCTAAAGTCCTTTCTAACATGGAGATTTTGTCATTATTAATCCTTCTTATTCATGAGAAAGTCACTTGTGAAAATTAAAAGAAGCAAACAACCCATTTAAGAGATGTGTATATAGGGGAAGGAGGAGAAACAGCCTAGAAGAGAGGAATATGGTAAGCATAGGGAGTATTAGGGAAAGGGCAAAACAGGAGCAGAGTTCATAATCTTGGAAGGGTATCATTAGAGGCCTTGAAAATAAAGCTAACTCATTTAAATTTGATACATGGAGCAACAATAATAAGTCCTTATACCCTTTTATGGAAGGTTCTTAAGGGAAAAGGTCTTTTAGGCACAGTAGTCTAGCATAGGAGAGACTGAAGTGAGAGACACCAAGAATCTGCTCAAGCCACCTAAGTATGAGAAGATAAGGATATAGACTGGGTTAAAACAGCAGGAATGGAACATAAGTGAATCCAAGAGACATTAAAGGAAGAACCAAAAGGACTCAGTCATGGGTTGTAATCTAGGAAAAAAAAGACTTAAAAAAATTTTTTTAAAAAGAAAAAAGTAAAACCTCTTTTTTTTGGACTAGTCTTTGTCCAAGAGACTTAACCATTCCCCAGCCATTCCCCTTCTTCCTTCTTGGTAGCCTATTTTTCTGCTGATCCTTCTCTGGACATCTATCTCCCGGCCCCTACTCCCCAATTACAGAGCAGCCTGTGCACACCCTGCTATTGCCTTTAAACCACCTAAGTTTCCCTAATCGTGACGCTGTCATGACCTAAGGAGCTATCCTGAAGCATGAACCAAAGAGCCCCAGTGAGAACTTGAGGTGGCCATGTGCCAAGTTCTAGGAGCATCTTCCCTCAAAAGCATCATAGACTCCCACCTTCTGCCATGGTCCAAAGCCTCTAGTGATGGCCCTAACTGCAACCCTTCCCTATCCTTCCCAGGCCCACTTTTAGGATGTCAGTCCCAGTCCACGTCAGGGGTGGAAGAAGGGTCAGTAAGGCTGCCTCCTTGTTACCCTTCCTCTCTCGTGTTCACCTGAATGACTTCAGGTTAGTCATGTGGCTTTCCTTTAAAGATGAAAGGACCCCACTATTTGTATTGTTTGTTACTTCGGCCATTTCTTCTGCAAAATCCATTTACCCCTAGAAATAGATCCTGATACAATAACAGATGCTATTACTTTCAGCTTTCGCTGCCTCTTCTGCAAATTTCATTTATTCCTAGCAATTAACAGATGCTGATACTAATGGGACACAGGGAATGAAAGAAGTTTCTGCCTTGGAAAAATCCTCGATCAAGTGGATGAATTTTTGGGAGAAAGGCAATTAAGCTGTTTTAGATAATACCATATTTGGGGAGAACCTCAGTCATCCAAGTGGACACGTTTTGAAGGCAGACCTAAATGTGGAAATGTGAGTGGTCAAGTGGTCAAAATCACAGCTATAGATGTGGATTTGGAAATCATCACTATAGGAGGAACAGTTAAGGGCTTGAGAACGTATCTGTCTGAAGGAGTGTGTGTGTGTATGTGTGCATGTGTGTGTGTGTGTGGGGGGAGAACAAGCATTTATTAAGCCCCTACTGTGTGACAGGCACTGTGCTAAGTGCTTTACATTTACTAGCTGTGTGACCCTAGGTAAGTCATTTAACTTCTGTCTGCCCTAGCTTCCTCGTCTGTAAAACGAGAATACTAGTAGCGCCTGCCTCCCAGGGCTGTCATGAGGATGAAATGAGATGAAATTGTACAGTGCTTAGCAAGTGCCTGGCGCATAGTAGGGGCTTTATAAATACTTATTCTCTTCTCCTCCTCCCCTTGAACTTCAGGAGAAGAAAGAGAGACAACATGACGTCATGGGAAAAAATCCTAGATCTGGAGTCAGAAAATCTGTGTTCAGCAGGGCCAAGCACAAGTGTTTCTTTTTAAAAACACACATCAGACGTCGGGAAAAAAAAGTAAAGAAGCCTGTGACCAGGAAGAGATTAAGAACAACGCCTTGAAAATAAAAGGCATTTACTAAATGACTGTGAAACCAAATTAAACAGGAAAAATCACGCGAGTGGGCAGGCAAGGATGGGATCCAGAGTCCAGATGAAAGTGCTAATTAATTGGAGAGAGGGGGTTATTTCTGAGACTGGAATGAAATATGAAGGAGGGGGAGGAGAAGGAGAGAGAGGGAGAGAAAGAAAGGGAGAGAAAGAAGGAGTAGCCCATGGTCACCTCAAAATTCTATTTTTTTGCTGCAAAAGGTAAAATACAGAGATTCCAAAGGAAACCAATTACATAAGATACAATTATCAAGATATTGAAAAACAAAAACAAGTGCACAGGCCCCAGGTTAAGAACTCCTGCAGTGTACTATTAGAAATTCGTCCAAGGTTTGGGGGCCTTCAGAAGGACAGCTCCTTGGCTAACGTTTCAAAGGGGCCGTCCCACAACTAACAAGCTGTGCTGTTGCTTAAAGTGAATCCTATCTGCCTGGTTATCACTCACCACTCACCCGGACAACTGCCTCCCCCTGGCATCAATGGCACTTCACCATTCTCCAGTTGGGAGATCACATCTGACTGGAAAACCAGGAAACCTGCTCCCGGGGAAAGAAAAGAGATATAACAATAGACAATTGTCAGCAAATAACCACCCTACAGTGCTTTCAGGTCTGCCAAGGCCCCTACATATATTCTACACCATCTGCTTTGTGGCTGCCCCTAAGGACCGGAGAACCTTTCCACCTAACTTGCAGCTGAAACCTCCCACGTTCATCATCAGTTCCTTGAAAGAAGGGCCTGTCTCGCTTTTCTATTTGTGTCCCCAGGCTTAGCACAGTGCTTTGCATGTAGTAATCGCTTAATAAGGACTTCACTGATTCATTCACTAATGCTTTGAAACTCACAACCCTGGGAGCTAAGTACTACTAGGATCCTCGTTTACAAATGAGGATACTGAGGCTCATGGAGACGAAGGGCCTTCCCAAGATCGTATAGCTCATAAACAAGTGAGGTAGAATTAGAACCCAGGTCTTCCGACTCTCAGAACAGTAAGTATGTTATCTGCTATGCCACCCTAAGGAGTCACAGAATAGGGATAAAAGTCCTTTGAAAATCAGTTCATTTGCCCTGCTTCCTGTAAGAAAGGCTCTTTTTCTCCTTCTTCCTCACTGGGCCTTTGATTTCATTGGCGTGGTGAGTTCCTAGTGAGGAACCTTCTTTCCAGTGCAGACCGACATCTTTCCTACAGCCCCAAGGCTTAGGGGGAGGCCCAAGCCACTGAGAGGATAAGTGACTTGCTCAGGGTCACGCAGCCAAAGGGCAGCAGAGGGGAGACATGCAAAGCTGGCTCTTGTTCACTGTCACACGGCCTCAAAGGTCCCTTCTTAATCTTGGAGTGTCACCACAGAGGCTGTGGATGGTGCAGAAGGTGTAGCCATCAAGGCAGTATAGAGAAGCTGGAGATTCCCAGCTTAGCAAACAAAGATGTGTCACTTGGGAATGAATGGGGGGGGGCACAGCAAGAATATTATTTCTCTCAACTCTGGAACAAGGGTTTTTTCACCTTTTGGGGGTGTCCTGGGCCCCTCTGTCTGGTGAAGCCTATGGATCCCCTGATCAGAATCATGTTTTGAAATGCATTAAACAAATACAGAGGAAACCAATTATATGGAAATACAACTATCTATTTCTCTAGAGATAGAATATAATATAGAATATATTAGAATACAGAATATATAATATAGGATATAATAAAACACATGTGTACATGTGTTTTATTAATAAAAATATATAAAAACAAATTCCTGCTCTAGATGATTTAGAAACCTCTCTTCTTCATTACTTGTATTCTAAATATTCCTAGAAACCAAGCCCAACCCTGCTGATGGCAGAAGCAGTACTCTAATGTAAGTTAGACTAATTTTTCCTTAAAAGGTTCTGAAACCATTCTCAACACTTGGTTAGCTCAGGGCACCAAAGGTTCAGACCGCTGGAATCATTGCCTGGGTACAAAGCAGCCACAAGGATCTCTATGGGGAGGGCACCTGGTGTCTGTCTGGTTGGTGGATCATGATGGATGAATCAGGCAAAGGAGATTCTCTCTGCAGAGTCAACCTGAAGCGTCCTCACTGGTAAGCCTCGGGGAATATAGCAGCCTTCTCCTGCTATAGCTCAGTAAGTGTCCTTCTGTTAACTGCAGGATGACCCATCCTACCTACTAGTATACTGTCTACCTGACTAGCCTGAGTCAGGCCCAGCCCAGAAAACCAGGCAACCAATTCAGAAACCCCACAGTTCTTATGAGTAACAATGCACACAACCTCCATGGAGAGTTGGTGATTCTAAGAGAAAAGCTTTCCTTACCCAAGGACACGAGGTTCTGATAGTTCTCCAGCATCACATCCCGGTACAGACCTCTCTGAGCTGAGTCCAGATGCTTCCATTCCTCCCTTGTGAAGTCCACAGCCACATCTTGGAAAGTCATTGATTCCTAAAACAGCAAATATATTCCTACTCAAAATGGAAAATTCCTCCCATGGGCCATGGAGGAGAAATGAAGTAGGCAGGATGGATAAGGATCTCAGGGCACTGAGAGTTTTGAAGAGGCTGTGTCCAATATTTACTGACACTTAGCATCACCTTGCGGTTGAAACTGCAGCCCATAAGGTGTTTTACTTACAAACCATCTCCCAAAGTGAGCCCCAAGGGAATCACAAACTTTACAGTTGAATCGTAAAGTTAATAGAAAAGGCATAGATCTTGCATATGTAACCCTGACATAATAATCTCACTCAGAGGTATGATTTTTCCAAATAGCTATAGGACAGCAATCACTCTCTGTGACTGCACTGAGTCTGTGGCAGAATTACTCAGAAGACAAGGACCAAATGGCATATTAAGGGGGTGCTTTCCCCACTTCCTGTCACTGATGTGACCCTGATTTCTGGGTCAAACCACTGCTTCCCTTGCTCAAGACCCTACAATACAGATTTTTCTCCCAGTTAACCTCAATATAAAGCATACCCTACCTCCTATGCAGAGCAACAGGTTAGGTGCCTGGGGAGCCACAGAGAGCAAATGAAATACGGTCCCACCTCTCATGTTGACCACAATATGCTACAGGGGTATCATACACGTCTGCATGTGTGCACTCATGTGCACACGTGCACACGCATGCACACACACACACATGCACACACACGAGCAAGACGTACAAAACAAGTACTATGGGAGTTCCAAGGGAAAGCATTTCTGAATGGGTTTTAAAGGGACAGGGGTGGCATTTCAGGGAGGATTTCATAGAGGAAGTAGCTCTTGTGACAGTCCTTAAAGCAGGGGGTAGAATCTAAGTGGGCAGAAATGAAAATGAGAAAAAAAAAGAAAACCACAGTGAGTTTTTTGGAGGCAATCAGGGTTAAGTGACTTGCCCAGGGTCACAGAGTTAGTTCTGAGGCTGGATTTGAACTCAGGTCCTCCTTGACTCCAGGGCCAGTGGTGTTTCAATGTGGCAACAGCAATTTCTATAGCCCAACAAACTGGAAACAATGTGGATGAATCAACTGGGAAATGGCTAACCAAAGTTGTTTATGAATGTAATGGGAAATCACCATTGAGTAAGAAATGAGGAGGAATTCTCAGAAACATGGCTAGACTTGCATGGCGTGAGGGCCTGCTAACTGTCATACTGAACCTTTTCTAAACTCCTTGAAAAGATCACCCACAATGGGTGCCTTCTCTTTCTCTCCTCTCACTCTCTCTCTTCTTAACCCCTCAGTCAGGCTTCCGACCTTATTCCACCAAAGCTGCTCTTGCTAAAGCGACTCACCATCTCTTAACTGCCCATGCTCACTCTCCTTGAGCTCTCTGCAGTCTTGGCCGCTGCTGAGCACTCTCTCCTATTTGACTCTTCTCTCCAGTTTCTAGGAAACCACTCTGTCCTGGTCTTTCCTCCTACCTGTCTGACCTTTTCTTGGTCTCCTTTGTTGGATCCCCCTCCAATTGTTGGTGTTCCTCAGGTTTCTGTTCCAAGCCCTCTTCTCTTCTCCCTCTACATTACTTCTCGTGATGATCTCATCAGCGTCCATGGATTTCATTATCATCTCCAGGTTGATGATTCTGAAATCCACCTTTCCTGCACCAACCTCTCTGCTGATCTCCAATCTCTCAATGCCAACTGACTTTCAGACGTCTCAAAATGGATGTCCAGAAGACATCTTGAACTCAGCATGTCTAAAATGGACATGAATCTGTATTCAAAAAAGAATAAACATTGCATCCCCTTTTTAAACACTATGATTAACTAAGAAAGAGTAATAGAGGAAAGGTCAATTAAAAATATGTATATAATGCTAGTAGTAGGAGATCCATTGGTGCCGAATGCAGCATATAATGTCAGATTTTTTTCGATGTACTTATCAGTATTGCTGAATTTTTTGCTCTCTATTTAAAAAATGATTTTGTTATAGGAGATGGCTCTCTGGTCACTGTCCCAAGATCTCTGGGCTCACACAGACAAGAGAGTGGGGCATGGGTGGAAATCCAGACAATGTACAAAGAAAACAAATCAATAAAATTTATATTAAAATAATATTGCTGAATTTAAGTGGAATCAGTGCCATTTTAAAAAGAGGGTTTTATGGAATGGATTTAGCAACAGATCCCAATAATATGTTGCCAGGAAAACCTCAATACTGAATACACAATGGGAACACAATTAATATAGAGATTTAAGCTGAAAGCTTGGTACAGCCAATTAAAGCCAAGTGGTAATGGCAAGGGTGGCAGCGGCATTAGTCAAAGGTAAAATTTAAAGAGATCTGGAACAAACATTTTTAGTTAATCAGCCTAATGTCCAGGACCTAGCAAGGACTTCCTCACACCCATAAAAGTAATTCTCCCTAGAGCAAAAAGCAAGCACAGCACAGCCTAAGGGGCCTGGCAGTGGAGAGATCACTGCAGCTGGAGGCAGCAGGTCTGGATCTGAATGTGCTACTTACCTGGGAGCTGCGTGAGCCCAGAGATCTCGGGACAGTGACCAGAGTAGTTAAGTGACTGGTTTCAGTATCAAATGAAAATAAGCCTTGAAGTAAATGATTTTTTTTCTCATTCTTTTAATTTTATTTTAATTCCCATGAACAAGTTCAAGAATACAAAAGTAGCAACAGGAAGGAAAACTGGAGGCAGCTAGGTGGCGCAGAGAGTAGAGCACCGGCCCTGGGAGTCAGGAGGATCAGAGTTCAAATCCAGCCTCAGACACTTGACACACTTACTAGCTGTGTGACCTTGGGCAAGTCACTTAACCCCAATTGCCCTGCCCTCCCCCGCAAAAAAAAAAAAAAAGGAAAACTGAAAAGAAAACCTAAAAACCCATCTAATTGTGGCTGAGACATAAAGGATTATGAGCCTTGACAATCTCCACTCTAGCCAGGCCAGTCTCCACCCAAGTCCTCCTGGGTGACAGGTCAATCAGACACTCAAACAAGCATTTATTAAAGGCCCACAGTGTGCCTGGGATTGTGCTAAACACTGGGTTTACAATGAAAGGCAAAAAACAGCTCCTGACCACAAGAAGTATAAATTCCAATGGGGGAGACAACCTCTAAATAACTAGCTATATACAAGACATATACAGGGTTGTTGTTCAGTCATGTCCGACTCTTCATGACCCCTTTTGGGGTTTTCTTGGCAGAGATACTGGAGTGGTTTGTCATTTCCTTCTCCAGCTCATTTTACAGATGAGGAAACTGAGGCAAGCAGGGTAAAGTGACTTGCCCAGGGTCACACAGCTAGTGTCTGAGGCCAGATCTGAACTCAGGAAGATGAGTCTTCCTTACTTCAGGCACTCTTGCCACCAAAAGGGAAGACCAGAAGATGGAAAGGACTGGTAATAGTAAGATGACTATAGCCACATGGCACTGTCCTGCACGCATACCCTCAGGAGTGCTAAAAAACAAGAACAAGGCCTGCCAGAATTATCTCCCCTACTTTTTCAACAGTCACAGGACTGGTGAGGAGGAGAACCCACAGTGACATCTACCATGCTACTGAGCTCTGATGACATCATCCACGCTCTGCATCTCGGATCTTGGCGCTGTGGGAACAATAATCAGCTGAGGAAGACTGGGCTGCTCTGATCAGTACAATGATCCACGACAAGTCCAAAGGACTCACAATGGAAAACGCTGTCCACCTCCAGCCAGAGAACGGGTGGACTCTGAGTGCAGACTGAAGCCTATTTTTTTCACTCTCCATACTTTTCTTGCCTATTTTTTTTCCCAGCAATATGGCTTGCCTTTTCAGTGGGTGGGGGAGGGGCTGGAAGGAGACAGATAATTTTGGAACTCAAAATTTTAAAACGAATGTAAACAACAACAATAATAAAGAACTTGGGGCACGGCAAAAAACGACCACCCCAAAGCATAATCTCCTCTCTGACTAGGCTAGAGAGCCTGGGGTTCCCTCGGCCCCCGCAGCCAGCGTGTACATCCTCACAGTTGGTCGGGGACTCCCTAAAGTTTCTGCTGAATATGTGAGTGGCTCTCCGCACCACCCGGGGGTCACAGTTATTTGTATTTGTTTTCTTTTATCTTTTTGTTTCTTTATTTTGTCCTTGTTTATCTATTTTTGTATTTGTAAGTGATACATGAGCAAGGCATTCCTAAAATATTATGTTAAAAAAGGACTAGTTGGAGCACCATGGGCCATGGTGCACTTACGTAATACACTTAGATTGGGAACTGGTTAAGTGGCAGACCCAAGGAGAAGTCACTAAGGGTTAGACGTCAACTCAGGAGGAAGCCTGCAGGACAGGACCTCAGAGATCTATGCTAGAACATCCCCTACCCTATGCCTGAGGGGTGTTGGAAGTACCCCACTACTCACCTGTCCAAGTCTTGGTTTCCTCCTGTGTTAAATAAAGGGGCTGCACTACATAAAGCTTGAGAGCCCTGCCAGCTCTACTGATCCCAAAACTGCCCGACTTCTAAATCCTCCATTAGAAGAGAACAGTCAGTCTGGTGGGTCGGGGTCCCTGACTGGGCCATGGCTGACCAGAAAAGATCCAGGACAAAGGAAAGCAAAGCGTCATCACTCTGAGAAAGAAGAGGGCGTCTCAGGGGAGGAGAAACCCTAACTCACCCGGGACCTGGCTGGCAGCAGTGAGGATGCCATTCCTTCCTCCTCTCTCTACGCTCCTTTCTTGAAGGGCAGTCTTGAGAAAGTGGAGCTATGGAACAAGAAAGAGATCATGAAGGATAATTCTGCCTCGAAGCCCCCACAGTCTTCAGGGCAGAATCCCCCAGATGCCAGCAGGGCAGGAGCCCCATGGCTCCTTTAGGGGCAGTGGCTGCAGGGAACCTTGCGAGCAGCCCAAAATCTGAGAAAAGGGCCATCAATAGTACTTAGGGCCTAAAAGACTGACTCCCGCCAGGTGCCCCAGGACACAGCCAGGCCCTCACCACAGCCCTGCCACCTCTGTGTGGCACTGCATATATAACTCAACCTTTCTGTGACTCAGTCACTTCTTCTCTTCACAAATATTTCCACTCCTTTCCCTAAATCCCAAGATTCATAAGGAATCCATCTTCTAATTCACCACCTTTCCTACCACAGAGAGAGTGTGGATTTACTGACTTATTCAAAATCTACTAAATGCCTACTATGTGCCAGTTACTGGGTGAGGCTCTGGGCATACGGAGATATGAAGGAAGTAGGCCCTGCCCTTCTTACATTCTTCAGTCACATTTCCATTACAGTTCAACACAAAACAAAGTAATCTCCAAGCGGAGGGTCCTAGGAGCTGGGGGCTCAGGTGCGGCTGGCACAGGCCTAGGAGCAGGGATCCTGGCTTCTACTCTCCCTCTGCTTCAAAGCTGTCCCAGCTCCCTTTGCTTCTTGGAGCCTCAGTTTCATCATCTGCTCTGCTGGTCCCACAGATACTAGTGAGGGCAAAGTGAAATCATGGAACCAAAAGCATTTTGGCAAGTCAAACACCAACAGGTGCATATCCCAGATGGATGGGCCAAAGTCAGCTGGGACCCAAGATCTGCCTTTGGCTCAGTCAATCAGCTAGCACTGAGTTGGTGCCAAATCCACGGATGACATGAAGTCGGTGATGAGGATGTACCAGGGGGGGCAAGAAGAAGGGTGTCTCTCCTTCTCTCCCATGGTCACCAGGTGGATTCCTCCTGCCTCCCACACTGTTACCCATATCGGCACTTTCCCCTCTCTCGTAAGCACTGAACCCAGGGCCTCCACATTTACACAGCCACCCCCTACTCATTATTTATTTCTTTGACATTCTAAATTTACCTGTCTTCAACACCGGAGGATCAGAAATGGCTCTCGCATCAACAGCCTCAGGATCTGCTCCTTTCCAGAAAATTCTGTCCTGAAATTCCAAGGAAAAGTCTCAGGGGAGGAAGGCTGTCATCTTGGATCAGTTGCTGCATCCCAGGGGTGTTCTTTACCAATGTCTTGATCCTGGAATCTGGGGGATCAAAGACACAGTCACTTATTTGGAACCTTCATTCTGACATTCACATCAACTGGGACTCTAGTGTCTGAGACAGGAGGAGTTGGCAGGGAATCAGCAGCTTCCTGGAAGCTAGGTGGCACAGTGGATGGAGTACCAAGCCTGGAATCAGGAAGATCTGAGTTCAAATCTGGCCTCAGATACTTACTAGCTGGGCGAACCTAGGCAAGTCACTTCACCCTGTTTGCCTCAGTTTCCTCATCTGTAAAATGAGCTGGAGAAGGAAATCGCAAACCACTCCAGTATCTTTGCTAAGAAACCACAAACGGGGTCACGAAGAGTCAGTTTCCAACACATTCCGATCTCAGGCTTGCCTACACAGTCAGGGTTCCTGCCCACTCTGACAGGCATCTGGTGAGTGTCACCAATTCCCCAAGCACATAACACAGACCCACTGTGGGTTCAGTCTGGCTGGAGGCACAAGAAGGGACCAGAAGTAACTCCAAAGCAGCAGGTGTGAGCATCTATGCGCATACCACTCCTTGTGAGATGAACAGTTAGCATTACACAGCACTTTAAGACTCTCAAAGGGCTTTATAAACTTGCATGAGCCCCGGGGAGGAAGATCCTATTATCATTCCCATTTTACAGACGAGGAAACTGAGGCAATCAGAGGTAAAGGGACTTGCCCAGGGCCACACAGCTCCTACGTGTCTGGGCGAAATCTGAACTTGGGTCTTCCTGACTCTGTCCAGGGCGCACCTAGCTGTCTGAATGGGAACCACAGTGACCCTTCAGTACTGCAAGGAGGCGGATTCCTCCCAGTGGGGATCAAATCCAGGCTACAAGGCCCCACAAGCAAGCCTCCATGGGAGCTGCAGGGGGTGAAGAAAAGCCATGCAGTGACCAGGCTCCTGGGACCGAGCTCCCACAATAAGAAAGGTTGGGCAGAGGATGCGGCCCATACGCAGTCTGGGATATGGCCAGGAACACTGAGTCCAAGGGGTCAGAGGCCGGACATGGAGCAGCCCTTCTGGCTGCACGGCCAGCTCCGCAACCAGCGGGTCATGCTGTGTGTCTACACTTCCCATTTCTCCCAAAGCCCCACGACCAGGTGGGGGGAGAGAGGGAGGGAGATTGTCTGCAAGGCAGGACTGGAGGGTCCCTGTGCTGAGGCCTCCATGCGGCTTTTCAATCCTCTTTTTAAAATGAGGAAAACGAGGCCCAGAAATGTTGAGTGACTTCTCCAAGGTCACACAAATGTTGTAGACAGGATTTGAACATGGCGCCTTCCTGACTCTAGGTTCAGTACCCAGAATGATTCTGTGGATGGAGTCCCTAAGTGCTGAGTTCAAATCCAGCCTTAGACACTTATTAGCTGGGTGACCCTACGCAAGTCTACATTTGCCTCTGCTTCCTCAACTGTAAAATGGGGACGAGAACAGTGCCCGCCTCCTAGAGTTGTTGTGAGGATCAAAAGCTCAAAGCTACAGAAATGCCAGTTGTGGTTGTTGTTGTCACAGGCTGTGGGATTGCACGAGTGTGGCTACATCTTCCACCCAAATCTGCTCTAAATGGCGCTTGGCTTCATAAAGATTAATTGTCAAGAGGCAGGCACTAACAACTGGAGAGGTTGGAGGGGGCTTCCTTAGGAGGTAGTGACTGAGCTGGGACTTGAAGAAAGCTAGGGATCCTAAAAGCTTAAGATGAGGGCAGCATGCAAAGGGCACAGCCTGTGCAAATACGTGGAGGCTGGAGCTGGAAGTCACCATTAGGTGACCATAAGTAGTCCTAAAAAGGGAAGAAGGGAAGGTCAGTTGGAGTGACAGCAGCTGGGGGGGGGGCGGGGCGGGGAGGCTGAGATGTGAGAGGAAGAAGTGAGGAAGAGAAGAAGGGAGGGAAGAAAGAGGGAGGAAGATAGAAAGAAGAGAGGGGAGGGACGAGGAAGGGAAGGAAGGAAAGAAGGAGGGAGGAATGGAGGGAAGGCAGGAAGGAAGGGAGGGAGGGAGGAAGGGAAGGGAAGGAGAGAAGGGGAGGGAGGGAAAAAGGAAGGAAGAAGGAGGGAAGGAAAGGAGGAAGGGAGGGAGGGAGGGAGGAAAGGAAGGGAGGGAGGAAGGGAAGGGAAGAAGAGAAGGGGAGGGAGGGAAAAAGGGAGGAAGAAGGAAGGAAGGAAGAAAGGAAGGAGAGAGGGGGAAGGGGGGAGGGGGAGTAGGAGGGGAGGAGAGGGGAGAGGGAGGAAGGAACACCGCACCCAACCTGGGCCTGGACCCCCTCCCCCACCCTCCCAGAGGCCCCCTCCCCACCTCTGACACACTCACGCGTGCACCTTCGGCGCGTGAGTCAGTGGGTGTCTCTGATGCTCTCGCAGGGACCCCGCACCGTTAGCCGCGCGTCCTCACTGACTCCCTTCCCTCCTCCCTCCCACCCCCTCCGAAATGCCCCTCGAACAATAGCCCCAAACCCCGGACCCCACAAAGACCTGCACTGAGAGCCGAGAGCCCACAGACCCTCCAAACTACGACTCCCAGCATCCCTCGGATTCCCAGGCGAACTAGGCCGGACGGGCCCTCTGGCGCCGAAGGGGCCGTGCGCTGGACCTTGCGGTGCATCAAGGAACTCTGGGAAATGGAGTCCCGCGGCTCAAAAGTTTCTGGGAATTGTAAGCTGATAGGTAAAACTGCGCAGACGCATTGCGCCAGCCTGAGGCGTCATGAGCTGGTACAAGCTCGCGAAGCTCGCGGTCAAGAGCATACGCCGGTGGAGCTTTGTGCGCCGGTGGCACCTGCTTCCGGCATCCTGGTCTTATATGACCCCTGAGCCGTGACCGCGCTGCCAAGCTCAGAGGAAGTCCCTGCTGTGCCCTCGTGACTTAGGCTCTTGGCAATGCCCGTAACGGTCTGAGGCGTCGTCCGCAGTGTTCTTCCCCCGCTGGATGGGATCCCACCTTCTCTGCCGTCAGTCATTAAGCGTCTCCCCACGGCGGACACTACGCTGAGCCGAGGCTGCAAAGACACCAAGCGGGCAGTCTTGGCCCCCACTTCTGGAGGGCTCTCCCTTCTCGTCTCCATCTCCCAGCCTCCAGACTGGCCTCCTGTGAGACGCGGCGAAAATCCGCGGAAAGCCTTCAGGGCTCCCTCTTCAAAAAATTTAAAATGTGTTTTATTTTCGGGTCCCAATTCTCTCCTTCCCGCCCCCGCCACCCCACCTGTTGAGAAAGCAGCAAAAACAAAACTGTTAGAAATATGTACAGACAAGCAATGCTCTTAATCCTAGCGCCTTCTCTTCTTTCCTATCTATCCTGCATCGACCTTGTTTGTGCAGCTATTCACACGTTGTCTCCCCGATTAGATTGCGCTCCTTGCGAGCAGGGAATATTTTTTGCCTTTGTATGTATCCTAGTTTGTACGGTGCCTGGCACATGGTAAGAGCTGAATAATGTTTGATTTTCCGAAGGAATCCCTATTTGATAAATGCCGTTAGGATAACGGGTAAGGAGAAAAGTTTAGATCCACAACTATACAGCTGCATGTGTTTGCTCATCTGTTTGACTAGCTAATGCCAATTAAAGCTAGCAGAGATTAAAACAGGTTTTATTGCCCTCAAAGTATCAGGTACCCTACCAGCAGTAGATAAAGAATGGGCAGTCACAATTGAGCTAGGAGCATTATACATTACCAGAAACTAGCGGTGCAGCTGGCCATACCAAGGAAACAGAGTGTGCTTGTTAAGAAAAGTATATCTCATTAGTTATGGAAGATAAATGGAGAATGTGTCCTTGTTATCATAGGTAGATAAAGATGTTCCAGAGACTCCTTTTAAGGTTTTTTTTGGCTGTGTTTTGTTGTGGTAGTAGTAGGAAGGAGGAATACACTGAAGCAAATCAACTGTTGTAGATGGTCCTGAAGTTCATGTAAGGGTCATACACAGCCAATGGTCAATACAGAGCAAAGTGGAGTCAGCTATATTCTCCCAAAAATTCACTTTCAACAATACCGTATATAATACCTTCTAGATAGTGAGAGACCCAGTTAAGCCCCTCATCACCTAAAGAAGGCCGAAAACCTGGATTGACCAATCAGAGAGGATGATTTGAGCCATTCTGGACTGATATACCAATAATCCTTTGCAATGCTTTCTGAGTAAACCTGAATTCTTCCTGCTGTGTCAGCAATCACAAGATCGGGTTAAGCTTGCACAGACACTGTGAGGCAAAGGCACTTCCTTGCTTGCTGGTGACTGCAATCTTGGCTAACAAAAAGACAGACATCCTGAGTCAAGGGCACTTCCTTGCTTACTGGGGACTGCAATCTTGGCTAACAAAAAGACAGACATCCTGAGTCAGGGCACTTCCTTGCTTCTGTGGGAGTTCGGTTCCTATTGCAGCTCCACATGCGCTTGAGAGAAATAAACATGTGTACAACCTAATTCTATTTGTCTTTCTTAGACTGAACTCTGGAGGTTGACAATAGAGAAATGAATCCTACATAATGAATTTGTGTGTGCATCATGTAGTTATACTTTAGGTTATGCTTATACATACAGATGTATATACACATACTTCCATGCATTATACAGCATGTATATGTGGAGAGGAAAACAAATTAACCAGAAGCAAACGGAAGGTGCTCCTTAATATAGAGGTGAGTAAATTTTTACTATTGCTTCAATGCTAAAGCATTTCAAGGGCTATGCTGATAGATTTAATTATATAAAAATAATGAACATGACTATATAAGGACACTTTGTAGAATTTACAAGGAACTGATACATCTATAAGTATGTAGCACCAAGTATTCAATGAAATATGCAGACAACTGACACAAGAAAATAAAAACAATTTGGAAAGAAATACTTTGGAAAATGTTTGCCAGCATCAAGAAAACAATACAAAGCAACACAACTATGAGGTCCCATCTCTTGCTCATTAAAATTTTTTTGTTTTGTTTTTTTGCAAATTGTCAATAAGGCTGTGGGGGAAACCTAAATTTATTAACTACTGGTTCACTGTGGTCTTCATGGTTAGCATTCTGGAAATATTCAAATTACATGACATAAAACTGGTCAGGTCTTTAGAACCAGTAATCCCACTGCTAAGAATATACCCTTGAGAAAATAATTTAAATTAGTGGGGAAAGGTGAAGAAAAGAGATTTTAAAAAAAGATTTATCAACTTATAAATTACTAGAGCTAGAAACAAGTTAATTTTTATATTATAAACCAGCAAATGACACAGAAGAAAACATATCTCAACTATCTTGTATTTAAAGTGACAAGAATGAATAAAATTTCCTCTACATTAATATACCCCAATATTTCATGCATAACATGAATTTTATGATGTCTGAAGAAAAATTATCTCTGAAAGGTTTTTCAATGATCATTACATTCAAAGGGCTTTTCTCCATTTAAAAATTTTAATTTGTATTCCAGACTTTAATGCCAAAAGAGCATTTTCCTATTTATACACAGAACACAAAAAAGATACCATGAATGTCCATTTCATGTCAATTTCCTCTTTTTAAAAGTATATAATAAATGGGAATGTAACCCTGTCCCAAAACCCATTCGTGTGGTATTCTCTCTGTATTTGTGGTGATGAATGCCTGGTCCTGTGGGAAGGGTGAGTAGAGTTGGTCAACAGAGAGCTTGAGCCTTCCCCAGTCCTGCTTTGGGACACTAAGGGTGGGTCCTTTGGGGGACTCTTCAAGGGCTAGCTCTTCAAGCTTCCAGTGGAGTCACTTCTGGCTTCCAACTTCAAGAGAAAAGACAGAGGAGGCCAACCCCACTGCAGGTTACTGGAGAAAAAGACTTTGGGAATACATGAGAGGAACTGGCACACTCTACCACATCCTTATTCCAAGCTTACTGCACCAGAAGGCTACCGGGAGTCACCCTTGGGTAAGAAGAGCCAGGGCTTCCTCTCTATATTGGGTGCGTTATCTCTCTCCCAATGAGAGTGCCGTCATTCTGTATTCTTCTTCTTTGTATACCTCCTCTGATTTGTGTTTTGCTACTGCTTTGGATAAATGGGTTTCTTTGCTATGGGAATTCTCTCTTTTTCTTTATGTGCATTCTTTTATTTTCTCTTTCTATACATGTGTTTATGCCTATTTTTATGTCCATTCTTTCATTTTCTTTAATTTACTATGTGTATTCTTTGTGGAAATGGAATTTGGTGGGAAAGGGGTCAAGCCTTGGATATAAATCTTAAAGTCCCCCTCCTCCCCAGAAATGATAAAGCAATCAGAAGAATGAACTTGATCTTATCTCCTAGACTGAGAGTATGAGGGAACAGATCAATATATATCTAGCTAGGTGCCCTCCAAGTAAAGCTTCTAGTTCTAACCTCTTGCTTCCCCTTCTGAAAGAAATTAGTTTCCCTTGGAGAAGGATGAGGGATGAAGAGACTGGAAATGTCTATTCTGCTTCTCTTAAAGTGCCATGAAGGCTGCTCTTCACCACACGTGGGGCCTTTTCCCCTCTACACCATATTAATTTAAAAACTGCTCTGCTCATCTGTGCTTCCTTCTGAATTCTCTTTTGAACATTTAAAAGTTTTAAGATTAAAAAAAATCTCTTGGTAACTCCTGCTTCCCCAATTAAGAGAGAGAATCCCTTGTCATAAATAAGCATAGTCAAAATAAATCCACACAGTGGCCATGTCCAAAAACTGTATGTCTCTTTTTGCACTTTGGGTCCATCACCTCTCTGTTAGGAGGTGGGTGACTTGCTTCATCATAGGTCCTCTGGAGATAGAGATGAAGATTGTTTTGATCAGAGTTCTTAAGTCTTTGAAAGTTGTTTTTCATTGCAACTTATATCTTTTGCTTTTTTGAATACCGTATTCCATGATCTCCTCTCATTTTGAGCATAAGCTGCTGCCTTTTCTGGTTTGCTGGTGGCGTTTTGTTGGTACTTGAACTGTTTCTTGATGCTTACAGTATGTTTTCTTTGATAAGGGTGCTCTGAATTTTGACTAGAATATTCCTGGGACTTTTCCTTTGATTGATTCTTTCTTTCAGGAAGTGATTGGTGGAGTCTCTCTTCACTTTGCCCTATAGTCCTAGTATATTTGGGCAGTTTTCATGTATTACTTATTGAAATATAATGTTTAGGCTTTTTTTTTAAAAGTATGCTTTTCAGGGAGATTAACAATTCTTAAAGTATTTCTCCTCAACTTGTTTTCTAGGTCAATTGCTTCTCATGACAGATTTTTGCATTTTCTTCTATTTTTAAAAATCTTTTTCCTTTTGTTCTAATATTTCTTGCCATCTCACAAAGTCATTGATTTCTATTTGATTTATTTTGAATTTCAGATAGTCTGATACTGGGGATATTTTAATACTTTTTAAAAGCTATTTATTCTCCTTCCAACTCTTTCCTTCAGAGTTTTTATTTCATTTGTTTTATCTCCTGTTTCATTTCTTCTAGGTATTCATGTAATCTTTGTGAAAAATCCAGTTTTTTCCTTTAAGTTAATGCTTTCAGTTATCATAGAGTTGTTGTTATTTAGTCAATTAGCTGTGTCCAACTCTTTGTGACCCCATTTGAGATTTTCTTGGCAAAGATACTGGAGTGATTTGTCATTTCCTTCTCTAGCTCATTTTACAGATGAGGAAACTAAGGCAAACAGGGTTAAGTCACTTGCCCAGGGTCATACTGCTAGTGTCTGAGGCTGAAATTAAACTCAGGTCTTTCTGACTCCAGGCCTGGTGCTCTATCTGCTGCACTGCCTAGCTGCCCTGCTAAATTAATCTACAGATTAAATTTTTAAAGCCCTGAAAGGGTTGACCCATTTTTTGTTCATCTAGCTAAGCTGCTCCCTTTAATTTTGTCAGAGAAAGGTGTTTGTACTTCATAATGGGATCATACAGTATTAAATTCTTGTAAACACGTTAACACCTCGTTACCTTTGTTTTCCATGCCATCGATCAATAGAGTAAATCTGGGGAATCAAATCCCCCCTGCCTTACAGGGAGATTGATGGGCAGATACTTAACGTGCTACTGTTGGTAAACTGGGACAGCTAGGTGGCACAATGGATAGACACCAGGTTTGGAATCATGAAGACTCCTTTTCCTGAGTTCGAAGTCTGCCTCAGACACTAACTAGCTGTGTGACCCTGGGCAAGTCATTTAATCCTGTTTGCTTCAGTTTCCTCATCTGCAAATGCACTGGAGAAGTAAATGGCAAATCATTCCAGTATCTTTGCCAAGAAAATCCTAAATGGGATGGACATTGTAGTAGTAGTATTTATTATTTAATAATTTATTTCTATTTAAATAATTATTTACTCAACCCCCCAACTCTGCTCTCCCTGTTTTCCCATTTATTGCATAGCCTTGTGTTTTAGATGCTGACAATGGTCTCCCAAGACACAAACATGTTTCCTTGAGTCGGAAAAACTAAGAGCCTATTTGAAGTGTTGTATGTTGAAAAAAAAATCTATTATTAGGTACAAAGATTTTGTGTAATCATTGCCTGGGGCTCCTAAGATGCTCCCTCCCCAGAGACAGAACTTCATCTTACCCAGACAGGGAAAACTGCCCTCAGTCTACTCCCCATGATGGAAACAGTACACATGACCTTCGTGTACCTGAGTACCTGCCCCACACTTCTCTTCTCCTCCTGTTTCTCAGGATTTGAGCCCTTATTTTAGTGCTGAAAGTGTTTTTCAAGCTGTTTCCTCCCTCCCTGTTTCCATGACTGAGCTTCCTTAGGTCTATAACTGTATAAATCTACTATTCACTGACACTTTGGGTTCCATTGTTCTGAAGAGAGTACATCTCCCAGCTGCAAAGCTCGGAGAAATGAACTTTGAACCATCCACCTGCCAAATGCCTCTCGATTTCTCCGTCAGGCCCCCCAGGCTGGGTACACCCCCCCCCCCTTTTCAGCTTCCTTTTGTGTGTTGTCTACCCCCATTAGACCGTAAACTTCTTGACACAGGGACTGTCTTTATTTTTATTTACATTGCATCCCCAGCACATAGCTCAGGGACTGGCACATAGTAGGTACACTTACTAAGTATTTGTTGTCTTTCTTATCTTTAAACCAGTGTGGTCTTGTTCATGCCACAAGGGGAAGGCTGTCCTTATAGCCATACAGCCAACATACACTTTTCTTCATTCCAGCGGCTGTCACTTGGGAATAGACTTAGACTGCTGAGCCCCTCTGACGGAAGCATTTCTTCACCAGCCACACAAGAATTCACTTCCGTTGTAAAATTCCATTGCCATCAGATGGTCAGAGCCACCATGCTAAGGGGGTATTTGTGGTGAGGAAATAGATTCCAACTATACAGAGGAAGGGAAACTTGCTATATGACCAAAGTGTTGATGGATTTAAGATGGAAGAAGAAGGGGACAGACTAGCCCAGCAGACTCTTCTGTCAAGTCCTTGGGTGGGAGTTAAGGTGTAAGTGATGCCTGAGGCAATAACCTGGAAGGACAAGAGACTAGAAAGTTCTGGATCTCCCCCCAGGGGCTATCACAGAGGAGTTAGGGGAAGCAAAAGGTCCAGGTAACACAGAACAGGTGGCTGAGAAGGGAGAATGATGCTACTGCATGTTTCTGAAAGACAGACTTCAAGAAATGGGCATGTATTTCCTCTAGCCAAGTTCTAGATTCAACTTCATCTTCATCACAAGTCTATGAACACCACACATGGGTGATACAGAGCTACAGTAGCAAGTATGGACCATAGGAATACTTGTGAACATAGTACCCCTTCTGCAAGATGACAGTGTCTTCCAAAAGAAAGTACTAACATGTATTTCCTGTGTTCTGAGTTCAAATCCTGCCTCAGACACTGTGTGACCCTGGCAAGTCATTTAACCTCTCTCGACCTGTTTCCTCATCTATAAATTATTATGAAGAGCAAAAGAATAAAGTACTTTGTAAACCTTAAAGACTATAAGTTAGCTATTTTTGTCATCATCATCATGATTATTCCTATGTCTTAAGGTGGGGCACACAACGTGGTAACTAGGACCATAGTAATGGTCTGACTCTGAAGTGTGCAAGACCAAAGGATGAAATGTAGAGGGCTTTGACCAGAACCTGCTTCAAAACCTTCTCCCACCCCCCACTTTCCCAAATCCTGGTTGCTTACACAGAATCAGGTCAAGAAAAGAATTACCTGTGACAAACAGAATTGTAAAACACAGAGGGACAGAGTTGAGACATAATGGTCTAAGTCACAGATCCTGTTTGGATCACTGCCCAAGCGATCCTGGACTTATATGGCATCCAGAAACTGGAAGCAAAGCAGTTTGAAGGGAGCTTACTCTTCTGATCTGATGAAGCCTCACCTTTGAGTAGGTGGCTGTGGCTAACAGGTTTGAGGGCACGCCTCTGAGAGGAACTGGATGGGTTAGAGAGCTTAGGATCCCCAACTTACATCTTGTATCCTTGGTTTGCCACTGTTCCCGTATCCACTGATATCTCAGCAAAGAACCAATACGCACCTAGAGCTGGACCTGAGACCTTTCAAGGTGAGTCCACCTGTGCTCATGCCTAGGGATGGTACACGCAGATTTCCCCTTCTACCAATGGAGGTTGGCACCTTCTCTATAGCTCAGTCTTAGAGAATAACTTAAAACACTCAGGGCTAATTTAGTCAGGGTTATCCCAGAGGCAGGATGGAAACCCAAGACTTACTGGCTCTGAGGCCAGCTCTAGTGATACCATCTCTTACCATCTATTACCTTCATCAAGTTCCTGCCTCTAGGTTTGGATGACTACACACTCTTAATAGGCATTGAGGCCTGGCTTTTACTTATCCTCCTCATCTTAAGTAAGTTGTAGCCCGTTGGTCCTATGCTTCTCATGAGTTTTATCCTACCAAATCTCATATATATGGGGTAAATTTGCTCTTACATGATGAACTCTAGCTCATCCTGCTTGTTACAGAATCTTAGGAATGAAAAGGTTCTCAGAGACCATTTAATCCAACCTATACTTTAATAAGTCATTCTTCCAGGCTTTAATAGTAGTGAGTGTTAATAGACAAAAACACACAAGAATAAACAAATTCTAACGCATTATACACACATAGCAAAACAGACAGGAAAATATAGACCACCATCCTCAGTGAAAAGTTGTTGTTTAGACCATCATCCCCAGTGAGTTGTTGTTTAGTTGTGTCCAATTCTTCATGACCCCATTTGGGGTTTTCTTGGTGGAGATACTGGAATGGTTTGCCATTTTCTTCTCCAGCTCATTTTACAGATGAGGAAACTGAGGCAAACAGAATTAAGTGACTTTCCTAGGGTCATACAGCTAGTAATTCTAAGGCTGGATTTGAACTCAGGTCTTCTAACTTCAAGCCTAGCACTGTATCCACTGTGCCACCTAGCTGCCTCAGTGAGGAGGGGGAAGATATAATTTCTATGACTTTGAAATTCATGAATTTCAAGAACAAAATTTGATGGATTCAATAACAGAAAAATACTCATTAGAACAGATTTTTTTTTAAGAAGCTTGGTTTGTAGAATTTCCTGGTAATGGATAAACCTATGAGGATAATGCCCAGGACTCCATGGACAAGTGCTCAAAGAGTTACCATTAGAGTTAGAAAGAACAAAGAGTTCACACAAGAAAGAAACGTAAGCAAACCTTTGAGAGGCAGCATGGTACAGGGAAGAGAATTCTGGCTACAGAATCTGAGGATCTGGGTTTGAATCCTGCTTGCTCCTGATATGACCTCTAGCATATCATTATTTTTTCTAAACCTGTTTTTTCATTTTTAAAACGTGTGTGTGTGTGTGTGTGTGTGCGCGTGCACGCGCACATGCATGCGCATGTACGTGTGCTGGATAACCCCTAAAGCTCCTTCCAGTTTTAAATCTTTGACCTCTTTGGGAAAATGTCCTACATCTTTTATGTCATTCTACTCTCAGTGGAAGAAGTAAAAGTAATTAACGTATAAGGTACCACCTCACCCATTAAATTGGCAAAATACAATAAAATGATCACACTCAGTGTCAGCAGGGTTGTGAGAATTTGTAACTGCATTTGATCTTATGGACAGCCCTCCAGCATATGCCTCTGAAGCATAAAACTGGTCATGAGATGGAATACACCAATGGAAATAAAGGAGGGAATAAATGGGAATCATCATTTATATAAGATTTAGACTCACAAAAATTTAGAGCTGGAATAAGGTCACTTTTCGCTTGTACACCAGAACCAATAATGTATCAAATGAATAGTGGACAATCACAATATCAAAATTTAGCAAGTGACAAGTCTGAATAAAGTTCCTTTCACATCATTACCTTCCCACAGTTAGACTTCAGCATGGATCAGATGGTGTCTGATGAACGATAAATAGCTCTGCGAGGTTTTTCCATAATCGTTATATTCTTAAAAACCTCTCTCCAGTATGAATTGTCTGACACAGAATATGATGTTCCTGAGTTTCCCACACTTGGTACAGTGAAAGTACCTTTCTGTTACTTCTCTCTTTTGGTCACTAAGAATTTTACCTATAGCTGAAGTTTTTTGCCATCTTTATTATAACATTTTCAAAGGGCCTCTGCCATGTATGAATTCCTGATGACTGAAGGTTTTTCCACCTCCATCATATTCAAAGGCTTCCCTTCATGCCAGGAGGCTTGGTTGATAGAAAAGGTTATTTCTGGCCTGGGGAATATTTAAAGGGAGGGAACAAAACAGTTGTCTTCAAGCACTTGAAAGATTAAACCGGTTCTGCTTTGTCTTAGGTAGCAGAACTAGGAGCAGTCGTGCCATCCGTTAGAAAGCAATAAAGTGCCTACTTTGTACATAGAGATACAGAGGCAAAAAGGAATTGGTCCCAAGGAGCTTACATTCTGCTGGGAGAGACACATACACAGGTAAGTATATGAAACATAACATAATGGCAGTGGGGTGGGTGGGGGAGGGGAATAGCAGCTGTGGAAATCAGTAAAGATCCATGTGAGAGGCGGCTTCTCAACTGAGCTTTGAAGAAAACTAGGGATCGTAAAAAGTGAAGACAAAATCCATTCCAGGCAGGAAACAGCATGAAAATGGGAGATGGACTGTTGTGTATGAGGAAGAGCCAAAAGGTTGGTTTAGCTGAAGCACCGAACGTATGAACGGGTGTTATGCAAAAGAAGCTTGGAAATGTAAGTTGAGGCCAGTCTGTAAAGACTTTGAATGATACACAGGAATTTGTACTTGACCCCGGCGGTTAGAGGGGGGGCCACTGGAAGTAGAAAGACATAAAGCCTGTGTGTGCCTTAGGAACATCACTCTCAGTTGGATTACGAATGCAGCTCGTCATGGACAGAAGGTGCAACAAGTGAAATTTTGGTTTGATGTCCAATTAGAGCTGCCCAAAAAGTGTAATGGGCTGCTTCAGGAGGTTGCAAGATATCTCTCACTAGAAGGTCTTTAAAAAAGAATCACTGTCGTTTCCCAATGACCACCTTTCCCTCAAAAGAACCCCTTGGTAACAAAGAGATTCATTAACTATGTGTGATAGCATAACAGTGTCTGGCCACATAGCAGGTACTTAATGTTTACTGACTGACTGATTCACACCTGTCATTGACTCCCTTCTAATGAGGAGAAAGGTGTGTTTCTGTATCAATACTTCAGTTGGCTACTGCATTGAACTGAGCTCTGATACCTTTCAAGAGTTGTTTTCCTTTACATGATCATGGTCACTGTTCATATTGTTCTTAATTTAGCCTTCCTAGCTTTATACAAGTTTCTTCTCAACATTCTCAAAATTCTTCATATTCATCATTTCTTATGCCACAATATTCCATTACATTCATAGGTCAAAAGTTCAGCCAACAGCATTTACTATGTGCCATGCATTGTACTAAGCATAAAGGCAAAAACACAATCCCTGCCTTTAAGGAGCTCTCATAGTATAATGTAGAAGACAACATACAAATAACTGTGCATACAAGATAGATACAGTATAAATGAGAGGTAATCTAGCTTATTCCCCACCTGATGGACACCCATTTTGTTTCTAGTTTTTTGCTATCACAGAAAAAGGACATTATAAACATTTTGATATTTTCTGTCTTGGACCCCTGTGATGGCCTCACTGGGTCAAGAGGCATAAACAATTAATTGTACTTAACTGTTTAATATCACCATGTCCAAGCTGTTTTCCAGAAGGGTTAAATTAATGTAATGTGTGGAAAGACAAATAGTGTAATATTATCTGTCTTCTCCTGGGTCCTCCAAGATGACTATTTCCATATTTAATCATCTTTGCCAATTTGATGGGTATAAGGTGGAACCTCATAGTAATTTTAACTTAATTTCTCTTATTGGTAAAAATGTGGAATATTTTTTCATATGAGCCTTTTCGTAGCTTACACCAACTCATGCCCCTTCTGTCCCCCTCTCTCTCCACCAATACATGCACACTCTTCCATCCAGTGATGCTGGCCTCCTTGCTGTTCCTTGCAGAGACACTCTATTTCCAGACTCTAGGCACTTTCACTAGTTACTTTTCATGCCTGGAACTTTTCCTCTTCTCATCTCTATCCCCTGGCCTCCCTCAGGTCTCAGTTAAAGTCCCACCTTCCACAAGAAATCTTTCCCAATCCCCCTTAATACTAGTGCACTGCCTTTATGGATTACCTCAAATTTATCCTGTATTTTTACACAGATGTTTGCATGATGGTTCCCTCATTGGACTGTAAACTCCTGAAATCACAGAAAATGTCTTTTGCCTTTTTGTTCTACCCACAACTGCTTAGTACACAGTAGGAATTTAATAAATATTAGTTGACTGAGAGGCAAAACTATGTAGTAGCAAGAGGGCCAGGCCATCCTTAGTCAGGAAGACCTTGGGTTTGAATCTTGCCTCTGACTCTGTGAAATCATGGTCATTTAACTTTTCAGTGTTCCTGGGAACTAAGGCTATAGTTTATAGAACCATCAGTTTGCATCTGGGGAAAGAGTTTCCCACACCAATTAAATCACATATCTGGGCAAAATTAGTAATTTCATATTGTTGTTGATTATTTGCATTTCTTCTTTGGAAAAGTGCATATTCTGTGACAATTTATCTCTTGGGGAATAGCTCTTTTATACATTTGTACTAATCCTCCATGTGTTTTGAATATCAGATTTTTTTTGAGTGATTTGATAAAATTTTTTTCTCAAACAAGGTTCTCTTATCCTACTTGAAATGATTTTGCTCATGCAAAAACATTTTCATTTTAGGTTGTCAGAGTGGTCTATTTTATTTTTAATGACTTCCTCTATCCCATATTTTATAATCACTTTATCACCAAACTATAGATCTGAAAGGTACCTCTCCTTACATTTTTCTTTTTTGAAAAAAATGTGGTCTTCTACTGGAAAGCAGTTTGTCAGAAATTAGTTTTTGACCAATGCCTTACACCACATGCCAAAATAAGATCCCAATGAATAAGCTGCATCACCATAATTTTCAAGCAAAAGCCAGATGACTACAAGTCAGGTATTTGTAGAAGGATTCTTGTTCAGGCATAGGTTTGATTAGATGGCCCCCCAAGGTTCCTTTCAATCTTGAAGTTCTGTAAAATCTCTTAATAGGTCTCTTAAGAAGTGATTACTCAAAGCCTTCCCAAATTTATTATATTCATGTGATTTCTCCAACATTAATCCTCTAATGGCTCATAAGGGATGAGCTGTTGCTAAAAAACTTTCCCACATTCATTTACTGACATTGTTCCTAGTTAGTTTGGTTTTTCCTGATTCCTAATGGAATCAGGACTAAAGACTTTCCTACATTCATTCCCTTGATACTGTTTCTATTGGTAAGATGTTCACTTCCTAAAGGAATGAGTGAATGAACAAGTACTTATTAGGTGCCACTTATTACAGTGTGCCAGGTTCTATGCTAAGTGCTAGTGATACAAGTACAAAAAAGCAAGACAGTCTGCCCTCCAGGTGTTTACATTCTAATAAGGAAAGACAACATATGTAGGGGAACAACCAGGGAGGAGTGCTGTGATCTAGGAAGTCACTTGTCCTTTTCAGGAACAGTAGTGTGCAACTGATGAATATTCAGACTTAGAGATGGAAAGTGGAAGGAAGGAGAAGAGATGCCCAGAGAACAGTGTGGTGTTGCCTCTTAGTGAAGTTAGATTAGGTGAATTCTCACAAATCAGGAGCACAGGGCTCCAGGGTGGAAGCTGGAGGAGTAGACCAAAGCAGAGGGTTGAGTGGTCAGCAGCATGGCAACAAGTGGCCAGAAATCAGCACTGTGGAAAGTATTCCCAGGTTTATTGCATTTAAAAGGTTACTCCCCATTGTGAATTCTAACGCTTACCAGGGGAGTAGTTGGTGCTACAGGCCTTCCCAGAGTCATTACATTCAAAGGGTTTCCCTGATGTATGAAGCTGCCATTGCTTTCCCACACTCACTAACACAATATTGTTTCTTTAGTATGAAGTCTCTGATGCCTCCTAAGTAATGAACGTCGCCTAAAGCCCCTCCCACATTCATTACATTCAAAGGGCTTCTCTCCAGTATGAATTAACTTGTGTTCAATAAGATTTGCTTTGTGTTTGAAGGCCTTCTCACACTCATTACACTGAAAGGGCTTCTCTCCAGTATGAAATATCTTATGTAGAGTGACTCCGTTGTGAAGTTTCCTATGCTTTCTAAGTGCTGAGCTTTGCCTGAAGTTTCTTCCACACTCATTACATTCAAAGGGCTTCTCTCCAGTATGAATTAACTTGTGTTTAGTAAGACTTGCTTTGCAATTGAAGGCCTTCCCACACTCATTACATTCAAAAGGTTTCTCTCCAGTATGAATTCTCATATGGAGAGTAAGTTTTGATGGGTAGGAGAAAGCCTTCCCACACTCATTACATTCAAAGGGTTTTTCTCCTACGTGAATTTTCTTATGTTTAGTAAGCCTTCCTTTGTCTATGAAAGCTTTCCCACACTCATTACATTCAAAAGGTTTTTCTCCAGTATGAATTCTCTTATGGAAAATCAGCTTTGATGGGTAGCAGAAAGCTTTCCCACACTCATTACATTCAAAGAGTTTCTCTCTAGTGTGAATTCTCTTATGGAGAGTAAGACTTGATTGGTAGCAGAAGGCTTTTCCACACTCGTTACATTCAAAGGGTTTCTCTCCAGTGTGAATTCTCTTGTGTCCAGTAAGACTTGATCGGTAACAGAAAGCCTTCCCACACTCATTACATTCAAAGGGCTTCTCTCCTGTGTGAATTTTCTTATGTCCAGTAAGTCTTCCTTTATCTATGAAGGCTTTCCCACACTCATTACATTTAAAAGGTTTCTCTCCAGTATGAATCCTCTTATGGAGATTAAGTTTTGATGGATAACAAAAGGTCTTCCCACACTCATTGCATTCAAAGGGTTTCTCTCCTGTGTGAATTTTCTTATGTTCTGTAAGTCTTCCTTTTTCTATAAAGGTCTTCCCACACTCACTACATACAAAGGATTTCTCTTGAGAAAGGATATTGTCATGCTTCCAAAGTGAGGTTTTCCTGAAAAATTTCCCATGTGGTTTTTCTCCAGTGACTGGTTGATGATACTGACTAAGATCTGAATGGTAACTGAAGGACTTCCTGCATGTATTATATCTACAGTAGTTCTTATTTGAGGAGATTTTATAACATTTAAGGAGACTGGAAAACTGCTTGGAGGTCTTGACATGGATGCCATGTTTACAAATGCTTTTTCCTTTTGAAATTCTCTGCTGTGGAAAGTTTAAACTTAGACTGAAATTTCTCTCAAGTCTATTACCACCACGATTGGTGGTCATTTTTCTGGATTTTCTCTCCTTGTTTTCCTTCTGCCTTTGTAACCTGTTATCACACTCCCAGTCTCCTATCAACTTGCAACCTCTAGGATTATCCTTTTCAAGTCTTTCCTTGGATGGCTCTCCCATAGAAATGCCCAGTTTTGGAACTGGCTCTGTTTCATACCACATCTCCTGAATGAGAGAATCTGAAGGAAACAAAAAAAGTATTAACCTACTATTCTTGGGAGTGGGGGGCAAGGAAAAAAGAAACTACTCGTCACTATTTCCTGGACAGTCTCCTGCATGAAGGGGAATTACTGATCTTGAAAATACAGAGCAAACAATGTTCAAAGTGAAATGAAGGATAACTTAGGTAGGAATTAAGTTAGGTAGGAATGCTAACAAACCACCATGCTGTCTTAAGCTTCCAGGACTAACTTGTTGATTGTCATTCATGGAGATTCTCTATGCTGACTGTCCTACTTCTCTAACCTGATATCATTATAATCCCAGTATTTTGCCACCTTGGAGTCACTGTAATGGCCAAAATGTCTAAATTTTCAGAAGGGGGGGAGAATGAATTTTATGCACTACAGATGAGATGCCTGAAGCCTGATGCCAATTACTGGCAAAATTCTTGAGTTTATCATCAATCAGATAGTGTGTAAGCATGAGGCAGTGCTCATAAAGACACAGGATGGATTCAAGACACAGGATGAACAAGTTTCACAAAACAAAACATGTTTCTCTTCATTGGATGATCAGGGGACACTGGACAACCAGTGTATTACCAATTTAGATTTGAAGATCTTTCCCATCCATTAATAAGCCATATGACCTGCTTACATCACAGGAAGCCCAAGTTACATGGTGGGAGGAGCTTCCTGACAGGAAAAGGAAGTTATGTCTCAGAAATGTCACAGAGAGACAATATGGCTGCTGGTGGCTGCTAAGGGCTGCCCTTATGATTGTTAGAACTGAACAGGCTGATTTAGCTGTGAGTTTGTTTTGGGGAAGACCCCAGCAGGGAGTCAGAGAGGCTTGGGGATGGCCAGGCTCCACGTTGTGATATTCTGTATTGAATATTTTTGGTTTCTTGCTGTTATGATGAAGTGGACTGACTGGCTATGGGAGCTGAGCATTTGGTTATGGGATATGGTTCTCTGGTGTCTGAATAAATGGTTTACTTCTCCTACCTTCTACGTGGAGAGTCTCGTATACTTTGTGGTACAGAACCACATAGGTATTTTGACAATTATCATACACATTGTGTTTATTGCCTTATTGTTTCAACCAGGTACTGTGATTTTAATAACACATCTGTTCAAGTCTCTCAAGATAATACTGGTAATAAGACCCGTGGCTTTGGATGTTTCCATATAAGTGCACAAAGTAGTAAGTAATAAGCAAGGTGAACCGAAGATTTTAACTAAAGAGATAAATTTGACCAATTAAGGCTCGCAAAAACTTACTGGGAAGATAGTCATGTTCAGAACCTCTGTGGGTCTCAGTGTCCTTTTCTGTAAAATGAGGGGTTGGACAAGATAAGCTCCTAGGTCCCATTCAGCTCTACAGTGTTGAAACTACTAAAAAATGCCTATTTGTTTTCTAGCTTGGAAAAATAATAGTCCTTTGGCTAGAAATGAGGAAATTTAGGAGGGAGACATGTTTGAGGTAGGTAAGTTTGGTTTGAGAAATGTTTGTGCCTCATTATCAAAAAGGGCCAATGACATCATGGGTGATATCTTGACTTGTGTCTAAAATGGATTTAAGTGAGGCAGAGTCACACAAAGTCATCAGCCTCACTCTCTCTTCCAGAATCATCAAAATCCAGTGGCAAGACAAAGTTAAGATGACTGGCAAATGGCCTGGGATGCAGTGGATGACCTTGGCACCTTCCATGTCTGATCAAGCTCTAGGTACTCCATAGCCCCTGCTCCAGCTGTCTTCATGGCCAGTGGAACAAACTCAACCACCCATTCCAAGCCGGGATTCTTTTCATGCTTGGGATAGATACCTGTCTAACTCACTGACGGATGTGAGGTCTCATTGGTTACCTTTGTGAAATACTGTGTTTGCAGAGAAAGGAAGTCATCCAAATAGTCATGCCTTGTAAACAGATGCAACAAAGAACTAAATGTCAATGAATGAAGTCAGGACTAAAGATACAAATTTGGGAATCCTTAGTATAGAAGTGATAGTAAAAGACTTAAAGATAGATGACTTATCTGAAGAAGCATAGATATAAGAACAGAGGGGCAAAGACACGTTAACAGAAATGGGGGAACTTGGGGGGGAAGATTTGGGAGATGGGGAAGACGATTTTAAAAAGCAAGAATGAAGTAATTCAAGAGCTGAGAGCAAAAGGACAGTGTCTCAAATGGAAAAGAGACAATGTCATGAAGGATAAAAATGTGCTAAATACTATGAAAATTCTGTAGAAGATCATGCAGTCAGAAGAACTGGGTTCAAATCTCAGCTCTTCCTCTTACTTCCTCTGTGACTTTGAGGAAAGTCCCTAAGAATAAGTCAGAACACCTGGCTGGGATTCTCAGTTCTGGCACTTACTGTGTGAGAACAGGGTCAAGAAAAGGTGTCTCTTTTTCTTTTCTTTTGGAAAATAAACAAACAGACCAGGTCACATCAGCATATTTAAAAGAAGGAAAAAAGCCTGAGAAGGAGAGATAGAAAACAATACCTTGCACAGGGTAGGAATATAATAAACACTGCTGACTTCAAATGAATAAAGAAAAGAAGGAAATCAAAAGAGGAAATAATTGTACAAAAGGGAAGATTGGAGGATGGAGGGAAATGTGGGGAGAGATATCAGGAAAGAGTTTTACTAAAGAGAAGTATAAGCGTATATTAGTGACATTACACTTGTTTATTTCATCTCTTCTCCAAAGTCCCCAGGGAAACACCAGCCATACAGGGTCCTCTATAACAGAGGTATCAGCCTGCAACAATCCCAAGTGTGGGATTAAATGTAATTGGGAAATAGTTAACCAAGTAAATAAAAATACAGATAGCATACATCTTACAGTATGTGGCCTGCAGGGTCTTTAGGAAAGGATCAGTGATCCCCCTTTCTATTTGGGTGACACTGCTACTCTCCAGTCTCTAGAAGGGGCTCTCCCATGACTGAAGAGCAGGGCTGTTTCCTTCAATGTCTCTTGTCTGCTTGGCTGCCACTCACTCACCTGAACAAGAGCTTCTTGAGACCTCTCCCTCTGGCATCCATGGTAGTTCACCATTCTCCAAATGGTGGATCACATCTGGTTGAAAAACAAGGAGTCCTGCTCATGGGGAAAGAAATGGGAGAGGGTTTAGAATTGAGCTGTCTCACCACAAAATCTAGGGTCTTTTCTTTTTCAATAAAAGATGGCATTTTAGGAAGTGACAGAATGCAATATTAAGAACCTCTGAGTTACTTTCTCAACTGCACTCACAGGAAGCATGGAGGGAGTGGGAATGAAGGGGGGGGGTCAAAGTTGACTTGGCCCCAAAAGAAACAGGCCGCTGGACCCACTCCTTGTGAAGACGATGGGAACTCTCTTATCTTCAGGGTACATAGACTGGGACATTACAGGGTAAGCTTTAGCCTGAGGTGAATGGAAAGTAGGGAAAGTGCTGATTTAGAATAAAGCTATAAGTTTCCAATTTAGGAAAGAAAAGACGCATCACTTGGGACCAGGAAGCAGAAACATCCTGTCTCTTGACCTGAAGGATTTAGAAAAGAAGGAAATCCTCTTACATTACTCACACTATATCTTTAAAAACCAAGCCAACCCTCTTGTAAATGATTCAGATACACCACAGCTTTAACAAATGAGAATGCAGACTCCCCCATGGACAGTTTCTGATTTACAAGGGAAAGCCTTCCTCACCAAGTAAGACGAGGTTCCTATAGTTCTCCAGCATCACATCCCTGTACAGGGCCCTCTGAGCAGGGTTCAGCTGCTTCCACTCCTCCTGGGTGAAGTCAACAGCCACATCCTTGAAGGTCAACGATTTCTGAAACAAATACATTTCTTTCAACCAAAAACCATCCAATACATGGATCACTGAGGAGATGTGAAGTTGAGAAGAGGTATTGGGACTGGTTCTTAAGGCACTGAGCATTTTGAATATTCTACACTAAATATTTTCTGAGAACTCATTTATTTTGTGCTTCAGCAATGCATAAAGTTTTACTTGACTGTTCAATTTCACCCTTATACATAATTCCTTAAAGCATAACCCAAAGTCAGCCATTATTCCACTACTTAAGCACCAAATATAATCAACATTGTTGTTCAGTTGTTTACAGTTATCTGGGGTTTTCTTGGCAAAGATCCTCGAGTGGTTTGCCACTTCCTTCTCCAGCTCATTTTACAGATGAGGAAATTAAGGCAAATGGGGTTAAGTCACTTAAGTCATTTGCCCAGGGTCACACAGCTAGTAAGTACGTGAGGCCAGATTCCATCTCAGGAAGTAGTCTTCCTGACTCCAGGACTGTCACTTTGTGCACAATGGCACCATCTAGCCATCCCATAATCAACATACCTCATTTTATTAGCTACACAGCTCTGACATCAATCATATTATACACATTAATTTCTAAATAGATCAATATAGCCATAGCGATCCATTACTGGTCACTAAATTTGGAGCAGAATTCAACAAATTACATAGTTAAGTGGTGGTTTTCTCCAACTCCCACCACTAATGTGACCCAGATCTCTCACCCAAACCACTGCTTTCCCAAGTCAGGTTCTCACAGCACAGAATTCTCTGGCAGTTAATTACACAAATATCTTAAAGCACCTATGCCACATACTATATATAAGGAACAATGAGACAGATCCTTAATGGGGTAAAAAGATAAAGCATCATCTCTGCCCTCCTATATGTCACCGTTTATTACAGAGAATGACCTCTGTACAAATAATTAGCATATAAAATGAAGCATGAGAAGAACACAAGAGAGGTGCAAAGCCAATACTTTATAATGTCCTAGGGAGGAAGCACTGTTGCTAACTGGGGTGTGAACGGATGGGATCGGTGGGATCAGGGATGACTTTAGGTCAGAGATAATGAATGCTTCCCCTCTAACATCTCACACTTGGAGGCAGAGCCAAGGGGATGGAGGAGCTAGAAGTAGTCCCGTTGAACTCCCCTCTACAAAACTCCTCCAAAGGGACTTCGAAAATGCGCTAGTTCTAATGGGAAAATGCAGAAAAAGTCACAATGAGTCACTGACCAGCACAAGTAAGCATAGGGAGAGAGACAGAGTCTGGGGACACTGGGGATGGAGTAAGAGCAGGAGCATGCTGTACTCAGGACATTTCAGTGCCCAGGGACAGGCTGAACACCAGGGAAGAGGTCCTAGACCTCAAACCTAGACACAACCTAGACACAGATACCAGGGCACTGAAAAGGGACAGATGCCAACTGGTAGCTCTGTTACAAACTGCCCAAATCTGGGTCACCGATCCAAGGTAGACTATGAAGGAGACCTGCACCTAGAGGGGGCATTCCTGGGTTAGGAGGCCTTGGGCAGTGTACGGAGAAGGGGGAAGTTCAGAAGTAAGCAGCAATGGTTTGGCTCAGATCCCAGAAGCTGAGGTCTCAGTTTCGGGATCTAGCTTGGTCTGCAAAGTAATAACTGAGGCAGGAATCCAAGACCAAAGGAGAACCTAGAATTCTTTCACTCTAAACCAAACAGAGCTCTCCAGTTGGTTGATAGTGGCTGAGCCTAGCCTCAGTGTACTGTCGGTCAGACCCAAACCCAGGTCAGGAACTTGCAGAGTTCACAGTTAGGGTATCCATCAGTTTCTGCCCTAGACCAGACTACTTTGAGAGGGCTGGAAACTAGCAGGTCCCCCAGCTGTTGCTGAGATCCTAGAATAATATGAGACCAGACAGCCCAAGAAAGCAGCAATGGAACTATCCCGGCCTTTCCTTGCAGAAGTGAGCAGAGCCCAGCCCTAACGTCAAGTCCAAAGTCAAGAAATTGTCTGGAAGAATGAGCAAACAGAAAAAGAATCCCACCATGAAAAGCTAAAGCAGGGAAGCTCAAGGCACAAACACAGAAGAAGAGAAGGACTCCAAAACATCTACATCTTGGCATGGCTAAGTGATGCAATCGATGGAGCACTGGACCTGGAGTCAGAAAAAACGGAGTTCAAATTCAGCCTTGGATACTTACTAGCTGTGTGACCCTCCATTCAGTCTGTTTTCCTCGGTTTCCTCCACTGTAAAAAGAGGATAATAACAGCATCTACCCCCCAGGGTTATGGTGAGGTTAAAAATGAGACATCTGTAAAGCACTTACCACAGTGCCTAGCACATGGTAGTTGCTAAATAAATACTATTATCATTATTATTATTACAAGTAAAGCCTTGGAGAAAAATACATCAGCTAGAACTCCTATGAGAGATAGTTTAAAAATATTTTTAGAAATGAAATGAGAGCACTTGAAGGTAAAAAGTGGAAAAGAAATGAGAGTCATGGAAGAAAGTATTAGAAAGGGAATTAAAAACTTGGAACAAGAGGTACAAAACCATACCCAAACAACAAACTCCCCCAAAATTAGAATGCACAAAATAGGAGCCAATAACTTTATGAGACAACAAGAAATATTAAAACAAAGTCAAAAGACTGAAGAAATAGAAGAAAATCTAAAAAGAAAGTGTATCTTATAGCAAAAACAACTGACCTGGAAAACAGATCCAGAGGAAATGTCATTGGACTGTTTGAATGCCATCACAAAAAAAGGGGGGGGAGGCGCCTAGACATTTGCATTGGTAACTAAGGTGGGGCCAATGAAGGGAGATCTGATAATATCTTCATTCCCAAGTAAGCCCAAAACCCCTAGCTACTAGGTGCTAAGCTGATGTGGGTGTGAAGCCCCCAGCGTCCTAAGGGGAGTTGCTGAGACCAGAGCCAATAGTAAGACCTTAAGTTCTGGTCGCTCAGATGACATTTGATGACAGCTGAAGAGTGCATAAAAAGGGAAGACAGAGCTATTTGCTTAGGGCTCTCACTCTTGATGGTGTGCTGATGTGGAGACTCTGGGCAGCTGTAGTTAAGAGCCCTCCAGCTTGTAAAACCCAGATGTTCAAACTTTGATAAATTCTGGTAACTATGAATTGAGATTTGAATCAGACAAGGTCTGTATGCTGATGTTTGTATTTGCTCTTAAGTTCAGGGTGCTGGCTTTTCCCCCTGAGCTAAGTGAATGATATTTGTATGTTGGATTAAAGTAAGATTGTTAACCCCTTAATGTTGTTTTCCTTAGTAAAGCAGGTCAAAAGAACCTGTGTTGGCAGCTTTCTGTGTGCTGGTTGTTGGTGGGTCTTACACCCCTTCAGCAGCTGCTAGCAGACTGTTGCAACATTTTATTTCAAGAAATTTTAAAAGAAAACTATTTGGATCTCATAGAACCAAGGGGCAAGATGGAAAAAGAAAGGAGCCATTTGTCACCTTCTGAAAGAAACCCCAAATTGAAAACTTCCAGGAAGATCACAGCCAAAATCCAGGGTTTCTAAGTCAAGGGAAGAATACTGAAAGGAGCCAGAAAAAAGAATTCAAGTGGCCACAGCTTCTCACCATAATCTTCAGGCCCAGCACTCCATACACCACGTTACCTAGCTGCTCCCCAAAATTTATTTAGCACCTACTATGTGCCAGGCACTTAGTATATAAAGATGAAAATCAAATGGTGTTTACCTTTATAGAGTTTACAATCTACTGAGCAGAAACAGTACATATACACATGTGTGTAGATAGATAGATATGGAGGAGATGGAGATAGAGATATATAGAACATATTGAGTAAATGTAAGGATATTTGTGGGAGGAAAGTACCAACCACTGTGGCTGGCTCATGTACTATACTCTGAAGGAAGCCAGCGATTTGGGGATATGGAAGTGAAGGAGAGTATATTACTGTGTAGAGGTAGAGAGACTAGAGTTTGAATTTGAATACAAGGAATATTAAGTAGGCAAGAGTGGTTGACAATAGAAGGCCTGAGGAAAAGCAATATTCAATGGGGGTGGGGGGGGGGTGGTGAGAGGTAGAGATAATAATGCTTGTAAAAATAAATGAAGACATTTTAAAAAGCATGGGTCATGCCAAACTCCAGAATATGTTGTTCATGGGATTCTTGTTTCTTTACTATATGAACTAGGTCGTTCTGATGTCCCATTGAACATGTGAAATTCTGAACTTCTTTCTACGAGGCCATTAGGCTTCCTTTAAAAACACTGGAAAAGTACTGGAAAGAAATTCATTCTCAGGTGCATCAGTTTCTTCACATATTAAATAGAGCATTAGACTGTAAAATTCCTTTGAGTTCTGATGACCTGTAAGATTTCTGAACTTTAACTCATTCATTAAAATAGCCAGTCTTTTGGGGGAGAGTAATCAGTGCTCAGGTCCCCTGAATAAGACACAGTTAACCGGGAAAGTCCAAGGGCAAAGAAAATAAATACATCCGTCATGGAAGGAAAGACAGCATTTCAGGACAGAGAGAAGAAACTATCTGACCTGGCTCCTGGCCTTCAGAAACGAAGTCATCGCCGCCTCCTCCTCTTCTATCACCTTTCTTGATGGAGGGCCGAATCATGCCAACATACAGCTAAGGGATGAGAAAGAAATCACGAGGAACAATCACCGAAATCAAATGAATTGGCTGACCAGTAAGGACGACAAAGGAACCAGCTGTACTCAAAGCCAATTAAGAAATGCCATTCGAAGTTTGCCCACCCCCCACAGCACAAAGAGGGGCGGGGGCGGGGGGGGGGGGAAGGAAACAAAGGGAAAAAAATAAAGGGAGGGAAACACCCCCCCCCCCCCCCGAGAACCTGTGACTTCTACTCAGAAGCATTAGAGTGGCATAGTTGGCTTCGAAAATATTAAATTAGTATTTATATCGCTGTTTAAAGTCTGCAGAGATTTGACATCTGTTATCTCATTTCATGCTCACAACGTCCCGAGTGGGAGGGGCTGCTATTATCCTCATTTTGCCGATGAAGACTCGGAGGCTGAGAAAGGGTCGGTTACTTGCCCAAGATCACACCTCCAAAGTGTGGAGAAGGGCTTTGAACGCCGGGCTCGCAGATTTTGAAGTCTGGCGCTCTATGCACGGTGCCTCCAGCTCTCTGGATCTAAACTTGATGTAGGGCTCACTCTGGCACCTCCATCTAGCACCTGCTGGGTCACGTGGAGGTCACTCACCTGTTCTCCTGGGCCACCAGGTCTGCGGGCACTACCCAAACAAAGAGACGGGGTGTCCGCGGAATTGGAGCTCAGAGGAAGCTCCCCCGGTCCCCCCCACCCCGTGCTGTGAGGCAGGAGTGCGCAGGCGCCAGGGCGGGGATGGAGTGGAGGGAAGGTGCACATGCACGGTGGGGAGGGGGCGTAAGGGGTGCCATGGTTCCCCAGACAGTCCTTTACAGTCTCCCCCCTCGCAGGCACACAGGCGTAGCTCGGACCCCAGGCCTATCGCAATATATCGGCACAGTCTAGGCCTGCCCTTGAACCCCACGTAAGAAGCAGGTACCCCCTGAGGGCGCAGCCACTCACCTGTTCGAGCACAACCAGAGGAGCGAAACTCCCACTGCACCAGTCTGCGGAACTACGACTCCCAGAATCCTTCGAGCGCTCAAGGGCCGTGAGCGGCGCAGGCAGGTGCTAAGGTACTTCTGGGATATGGAGTCTAGCTACGCGTCTGGAAGGCTTCAGGAAAACGGAATCCGAAGGTTTACTTCTGAGCAGGCGCACTGCCCAGTGGGTCAGGTAATGTACGTAGTCTCTGAGTGGGGACTAGTGTGTCTTGAACCCTGTCTACTACTGCCGGCATTTGGGTCTTTCCTGCACATACTTGGACTTGAGAGTAGAGCCGGTTCCCTCCCTTCCGACAGTTTGTTATGTCTCTTTCTCTAAGACAGTTCCATGAATTTGCTGGAATGAATGACAAAACTTTAAGTGCTCAACTCCAGGGATAGAAGATAGAGATCTGATTAAGGAAACCCCCTTTACCAAGGCATGGCAGCACCCTCTCTACAACTTATAATCATGGAGAGTGGTGGCCTAGAGACCTGAAGGATTGTAACTAATCAATGGGGATACAAACACAGATACAAACAGGGCAGTACCTGGCCTCAAAGAACTTACACTCCAATGGGGGAAAGAGGCGACAGGAAGGGGAGCAGTGTCTAGGGGAGGGGTAAAATCAGAGGCTTCGGGGAGGTGATGTCTTGACTTGCAAATGAATTGGATTTAAGTGAGGCAGGGTTGTGAAAAGTCACCAGCTTTACTCTCTCCTCCAGAGCCAGTGGGGTCCAGTGGCAAGACATAGATCAGGGTGATTGGAGACACAGATAGTGAGGGCCATGCGGTTTAAGGGGTTCCGGGACCCCTCAAGGACTGAAGTACTGGAGAGGGTCATCTGGAGTGAATTCACAGACTCAAGCATTCTTATATTTTATTATTTAATATTTTAATTTTTAGCATTGATTTCTACAAGATTTTGAGTTACAAATTTTCTCCCCATTTCTACCCTCCCCTCCACTCCAAGATGGCATATATTCTGATTGCCCCGTTCCCCAGTCAGCCCTCCCTTCTGTCACCCCACTCCCCCCCTTCCCCTTTTCCCTTACTTTCTTGTAGGATTAGATAGATTTCTATGCCCTATTGCCTGTATATCTTATTTCCTAGTTGCATGCAAAAACAACTTTTTTTTTGAACATCTGCTTTTAAAACTTTGAGTTCCAAATTCTCTCCCCTCTTCCTTCCCCACCCACCCTCCCTAAGAAGGCAAGCAATTCAACATAGGCCACACTTGTATCATTATGCAAATCCCTTCCACAATACTCATGTTGTGAAAGACTAACTATATTTTGCTCCCTCCTATCCTGTCCCCCTTTATTCAATTTTCTCTTTTGACCCTGTCCCTTTTCAAAAGTGTTTGCTTTTGATTGCCTCCTTCCACTATCTGCTCTCCCTTCTATCATCCCCCCTTTTTTATCCCCTTCCCCCTTCTTTCCTGTGGGGTAAGATACCCAGTTGAGTGTGTATGTTATTTCCTCCTCAAGTCAAGTCCGATGAGAGCAAGATTCACTCATTACCCCTTACCTGCTCCCTCTTCCCTTCCAACAGAAATGCTTTTTCTTGCCACTTTTATGTGAGATAATTTACCCCATTCTATCTCTCCCTTTCTCCCTCTCTTAATATATTCCTCTCTCATCCCTTAATTTGATTTTATTTTTTTTAGATCTCATCCCTTCATATTCAACTCACCCTGTGCCCTCTCTCTCTCTCTCTCTCTCTCTCTCTCTCTCTCTCTCTATATATATATATATATATATATATATATATAGTGTATATATATATGTATGTATGTATATTCCTTTCAGCTACCCTAACACTGAGGTCTCATGAATTACATACATCATCTTTTCAGGTAGTAATGTAAACAAAACAGTTCAACTTTACTAAGTCCCTTATGATTTCTCTTTCTTGTTTTACCTTTTCATGCTTCTCTTGATTCTTGTGTTTCAAAGTCAAATTTTCTATTCAGCTCTGGTCTTTTCACTGAGAAAGCTTGAAAGTCCTCTATTTTATTGAAAATCCATATTTTGCCTTGGAGCATGATACTCAGTTTTGCTGGGTAGGTGATTCTTGGTTTTAATCTTAGCTCCGTTGTCCTCTGGAATATCATATTCCAAGCCCTTCAATCCCTTAATGTAGAAGCTGCTAGATCCTGTGTTATCCTGATTGTTTTTCCACAATACTCAAATTGTTTCTTTCTGGTTGCCTGCAATATTTTGTCTTTGATCTGGGAGCTCTGGAATTTGGCAACAATATTTCTAGGGGTTTTCTTTTTTGGGATCTTTTTCAGGAGGCAATCGGTGGATTCTTTCAGTTTCTATATTACCTTCTGGCTCTAGAATATCAGGGCAGTTTTCCTTGATAATTTCTTGAAAGATGGTATCTAGGCTCTTTTTTTGATCATGGCTTTCAGGTAGTCCAATAATTTTAAAATTATCTCTCTTGGATTTATTTTCCAGGTCAGTGGTTTTTCCAATGAGATATTTCACATTGTCTTCCATTTTTTTCATTCCTTTGGTTCTGTTTTATAATATCTTGATTTCTCATAAAGTCACTAGCTTCCACTTGCTCCAATCTAATTTTTAAAGTAGTATTTTCTTCAGTGGTGTTTTGGACCTCCTTTTCCATTTGGCTAATTCTGCCTTTCAAGGCATTCTTCTCCTCATTGGCTTTTTGGAGCTCTTTTGCCATTTGAGTTAGTCTATTTTTAAGGTGTTATTTTCTTCAGTATTTTTGGGGTCTCCTTTAGCAAGTCATTGACTTGTTTTTCATGGTTTTCTCACATCACTCTCATTTCTCTTTCCAATTTTTCCTCTACTTCTCTTACTTGCTTTTCCAAATATTTTTTGAGCTCTTCCATGGCCTGAGACCAATTCATATTTTTCTTGGAGGCTTTTGATGTAGGCTCTTTGACTTTGTTGACATCTTCTGACTGTATGTTTTGGTCTTCTTTGTCACCAAAAAAAGATTCCAAAGTCTGAGTCTGAATCTGAGTCCATTTTCACTGCCTGTTCATGTTCCCAATCAACTACTTGACCCTTGAGCTTTTTGTTGGAGCATGACTGCTTGTAGAGTAGAGGATACTTTGTCCCAAGCTTGAGGGGCTGTGCTGCTATTTTCAGAGCTACTTCTACACAGCAAGCTCTGGCACACCAGTGCTTCTTCTCCCCCAAGAACTGCCAACCAGGATTGCAGCCCAGATCCAGGCAGGGCAAAGCAGGCTTTTCACTCTGCTCTAATCCACTGCTTAATTCCTCCCACAGGGTGGGCCTGGGGCCAGAAGCAACTGCAGCTGTAGCTCTGGAAGCAGCCTCAGAGCTGCACCATCTCTGACACCTGACCTTGAACTCCTTTCACTCTGTCCCAGCAGCTTTTCCTACTAACCTGCTCTGTTGTCTTTGGCCTTTGTGGGTTGAGAAGTCTGTTAACTGCCACAGCTCACTGATTCAGGGCCCTACTACCTGTTCCACCTGGCTCTAGGTCTGGTTGGTCCTGGCATGGCCCATGCTTTGCTCTGCTCCTCTCCACTCCCAGCTCCATGTCATAGACCCTTCCCAGCGACCATTCAGGCTTTCCTGGGCTGGAGCCCTGCTTCCCTCTGCTATTCTGTGGGTTCTACAGCTCTAGAATTTGTTCAGAGCCATTTTTATAGGTGTTTTGAGGGACCTGCGGGAGAGCGTAAGCAAGTCCCTGCTTTCCAGCTGCCATTTTGGCTCAGCCCCACCTCAAGCATTCTTTAAGTCAAGATGGTAAAATTTATTGTAATGCCAATATGGTGGGCAGAGCTCCTTAAGAAACTTGCAGCTTAACAGGAATGATGCTAAAGCTTATATAGGAAAAGTAGCGGATTATGTGGCAGATATGCTAATTAGGTGATAACTTACAACCTTGGTCACTGACCTCCTTCACTACTGGAAACCAGGGGAAGGGGTTTCTCAGGGGTGTACTTTTGGTCTGTTATGTCTGTAGCAAGATAGCTTTGAGAGTTGATGTCTATAGCTTGACCTCTGGATTGAATATGATCACTTTGGGAAGTAATATATGATAATTCTGTAGTTATAAGACAGTCCAGTTTTTACAAGAGAATTTTTTCAGAATTCAGCTTGTTCGTGTGATGGGGAAAGATAGTTTGTTTTCCTGGTCTTCATTCTTCTCCAGGGTGTACTTCTGGCTCTCCAGATTTTCTCTACCATGCCAGAGAAACTTCTTTACCCTGAAAGTTCACTTTGCCTCTGGACTTCTCACACGGAAAGTACCCTCCACCTTTCCATCCCTGCAGCCTCTGATTGTCTATTTGTTCATAGAGCCTCCATTTTCCCTAGGCTAGAGATGTCTTCATTCCACTCCAGATTGCATTTCTCACTCTGGAGTTTCTCTGCCATCCCTCTCCTCCCTAACATGGAAAAGCCCCTCTCCTGCTACAACTATGTAAAAGGAAATAGAGCAGAATATTACCATTTAGTTCCAAGGTGGCAGATGTCTAGTACTGCAAAATAAAAACACCATAAGACCCACATTTGTTACCAAGAGTTGAAACAATAACAATTTTACTCCAAACTTTGGTATTTAGAACATTTTGGAGATATGTGAAGCAGAAACTAAATAAAAACTTGATAACTAAACAGAAAAATGTGAATATGAGATATTTCTCATATTATGTAGCTGAAGAAGTCAGAAAGTAAGTTAGAGCAGTGGCTCTCAAACTTTTTGGTATCAGGGCTCTTTACACTTGAAAATTGTGGATCCCAAAGAGCTTTTGTTTATGTGGATTATATCTATCAATTTTTGCTATATTAGAAATTAAAACTGATAAATTTTAAAAAGCAATTATTAATTCATTAAAATAGCAATAAACATATTACGTGTTAACATAAAGAACATTGTAATGGAAAAATTCCTCTATTTTCCAAAACAAAAATTTACTGAGAAGGGTGATATTGTTTTACTTTCTCTTGCAAATCTCGTTAATGTATTATTTATTGAATGGAAGGAAGGAAGGAAACAAGCCTTTATGAAGTGCCTACTATGTGCCAAGCCTTGTGCTAACCAGATTACAAATATCTCATTGATCCTCACAACAGCCCTGGGAGGTAGATGCTGTTGTTATCTTCATTATCCTCATTTCACAGTTGAGGCAACTAAGGCAGAGAGAAGTTAGATGATTTGCTTAGGGTCACACAGCTAGTGTCTTGAGGCCAAATTTGAACACAAGCCTTCCTGACTTAGCTCTTTATCTACGGTGTGACATAGATTCTCATGTCAGCTTCTATATCCAATATATTGTTACGTGTTGCTTTGGTTGAAGTATATGAAGAAAATCTGGCCTCACACAGATATAGAGTTGGAAAATGGTGGAGTGTTTTAATAGGCAAATCATGTCTTAGTATTAATATGAAAATAATTTTGACTTTGTGGACCTGCTGAAAGGGTCTCAGATATTCAGTTAATACTGTCATCCCACGAGTCAGGTTTTAATCAAATGAAGTTAATATTAACAGGAAACAGGCTTAAGTTAGCCAAATGCTCCTGGTGGAGAACTGGACCCAAAGGAAGTACTTTTCTGTCTAGACTCTCACCTGTGGAATTCTCTAGAGGAAAGCTAAAAATACTGGTACAAAACCTATGTCATCAACCAACTTAGATACAGACTTGGAAAATCCAAAGGAACTAGTCCAGTCTATAACTAGACTAAATTATGAGGTCACAGTGGTGGAATCCTAATAAAGCTGCCCCCAGCCCCAGTTGAAGCTTACTGTAGAATTACATATGTTGCTTTGTACTTTATTATTATTATTAATGTTACACAGGGTTTTTTCTTTTTACTTGAAGCAGTCTGCCAAGTGATGCTTTGCATTGATACACGTATTGTATATCATACTTATTTGTTTTTGATACACCAAAAATAGTTTTTCAGAGGACTGAAAAATTTTTTTGGTAATAGGGAGAGGGGCATTATCAGATTTAATGCTTCTTCCACAGAGATTATGGATACTGTTTATTGAATCTTTAAGAAAGAAAGGGTAGGTAGGTAGATAGATAGGTAACAAACATTTATAAAGTGACTACTATGTGACAGGCTAAGTGCTTTACAAATATGATCTAATTTAATCCTCACAATAGTCTTACAAGGTGTGTGCTATTATTATCCCCACTTTCACAGTTGAGAAAACAGAGGCAGACAGAGGTTAAATGGCTTGTCCAGGATCACACAGCTAATAAGTTTTTGAGTCCTCAAGTTTTCCTAACTCTAGGCTGGGCACTCTATCCGCTGCATCACCCAGCCAAAAGTCTAGACAATAGATTCTTAAGAGACTGGCACTGTTTACTGTGATGGCTGGAGAGGGACTGAATGAAGTACAGAAAGAAAGACTGAATTTAACTCTTATATAGTAAAGAAACATGAAGGGAATTCCAGAGAGACTTTGGCTGCTATTCTGAAGGGGCTGAATAGTTGAATGGTTTGAATCAGTAGGAGTAGTGATGGTTGGAAGCTATTGGATGTGATCTTTCTCATAATTGATATATTGTAAATAATTACCCATGCCTTTCTTTTGACATACTGTTAATAAATTATATCTCCATTAACCTTGGCTTTAAGACTAGGAGACTAGAGGTTTTGATACAGCTAGAGAAGAGCAAAAGCTTATGGGGAAAAGTTTTTCGAGTTTGATACATAATACTAAACTGTAGTTGGAGCTCAGAGCTAATTGATATTGCAGTTTTAGTAATTAATGAGGCGTTAGCAGAACAGCCCATAAGTGTCTTAGAGCCTAGGATGAAAAATAAGGTAATGAGTCAAGTAGCAGGTAGGGAAGGATGAGGTTTGGTGTAACGGACTAAGGGTGGTCCCAAGAAATCATTGACCAACGGGATGGTTTTGAAAGATTACAGTCATCACGTTAGATTGTGAGCTCCTTGAGAGCAGGGACCGTTTTTTGTTTTTGTTTTGCCTTTCTTTGAATTTCCAGTAGTTAGTTCACAACTAAGTGGCACGGAGTTGTCACTTAAATGCTTCTTGACTGAAAGTTACTCCCTACCTTGAAAAAAAAAGGAAATATCTACTCAATAGAGATTTGCAGTTTCTCAACCCTAATTGCGGCCACCTCTTGTTTTTTATGGTGCAAATACTGTCAGTGGAAATGGGCATTTCATTTGATGTTTGTCAAATTCAGAATAAAAGAAACCCTTAAAAATAAATGGCCTGGAGGCAGGAAGATTCATCTTCTTCAGTTCAAATCCCACCTCAATGTGACCCTGGGTAAGTCGCTTAAACCTGTTTGCCTCAGTTTCCTCATCTGTAATATGAGCTGGAGAAGGAAATGGCAACCACTCCAGTAGCTCTGCCAAGAAAACCCCAAATGAGGTCACGGAGAGTCGGACTGAAAAACGACTCAACATTAAAAATAAATAACAGCATATTGATGGATTGAGTCCAAATTGATGGTGCCAGACTAACACAGGAACCTAACACTGCGGGTTTACAGACTTCTGGGATACGGGATCTGGATTCTGAGCTTGGACAGCTGGACCGTGAAGCGCAGTAAAACCTTTGGCCTCCCCTTCCCGGAATCTCCTCTCCGGTGACGAGACTCCATTTCCCAGAGGCCTTCGCGAGGCGGCGTCCCCGGGCCCAGTTCAACCAAACCAGAGGGATTCTGGGAGTTGTAGTCCCGCGCATCGATGTAGGCCAGGCGCAGCTCCACGTGGGACCGGGCGTTGAGGCCTTTTGTCCTTGGGGCTGCTGGGCCGGGTGGGGTGAGTGCATGCGGCTCCGGCCCGGGCGCAACGCAGAGAGCTGAGCTGGGGTGAAGTGAGGGGTTGGGCGGGGCATTGGGGTTCCTGCCCCCGCCTGTGTCCGCCGTGAACCGGCCGTCCGTTGCCTGCATTGTCCTGAACCCCGTAGGAGCGGTTGTCGGAGGTGTGTGGGTCCAGCTCCCCCACCCTCCTCCCGAAGAGCTTCCGAGGGGGCCCCGCCCCCTGGCCTTCGCTGAGGGTGGGGGAAGGGACGGGGGCCGCCCACCCCGGGCTTCAGGGCGGAGGCGGAGACCCGAGCAGCTCTTCTCCTTCTGCGGGTCCTGGTCACCTCCCTGGATCTGGAGTACAGGCCCTGCCACCTACTTGTGAATCCATGTGCCCCTGGGCAAGTCGCCTGGCTGCTCTGGGCCTCAGTTTCCTCGTGGGTGGATTCAGGGCCTTCCCAGCTCTCAGGGGCTCACCATCAGCCTGGGTCCCTTCCCTCTTACCTCGGTTCTCTGCCATCTGTGCCAACGGGTTTTTCTGTTTTGTTTCTTGGCAGTGTCTGGTGTGTGTATTTATGTGTATGTGCACATATGCATGTGCGTGCATACATGTGGATGTGTATATATGTACATGCATGCATGCGCAGCCAGGCAGGTTCTCCCAAAACCTTCTGTATCTTAAAACTGGACTAAGACTTCTGCAACACCCTGTAAATCCGCTCCAAACCTATGACTGATCAATGCAGGAAACTCGGGGCAAGGAGACCCTAACAAATGCACACGCCCAACTTATTAGGCTCGGAGGCTTGCCATCAGTCAGTCACACAGCCAGCTTATGTAGGAGGTGGGACTCAAAGCGGGTCTTTGTGATTCTGAGGCCAGACCTGCGTCTGCCACACCACCTCTCATGTCGGTCAATGTCGACACCCTCCCAGTGCTCTCCTGACGGGCTATCTTTACATACAGGTGACTGGGTCCCTGAGGGCCAAGCCCTCACAAATCTCTAGCCAGTCCTACCAAGCTGGAAAGGTTTCAAGGAAAGGTCTGGTGGCCAGATGGTGCGAAGGCTCTTCTGGGACCAGCCTGGCTAAATTAGTGGTGCTTATCCTGAAGTTGGCCACCAGGGGCATGGCTAATGACTGTTACTGGCCCCAGCATTTCTTCAAGACCCAAGTCACATAAGGGTTGTGATCTGTGTACTTGGAAAGAGAAGCCATGTTCATAAAGGCACAGATCCTCAAAGTATTAAGGGGTGTGTAGATACGCACACTATATACACAGGCAGCCAAGTATAGTGGAAGGAGCACCATACCTTGAATCTGGAGACCTGGGTTTGCTGACACTTAGAAGCTGTGATATCAATGATAGAAGGGACCTTCTCTACCAATGCAAATCAGCAATGGCTCTTCATAGAAGAGCCTGAGAGGATTGCCTGGGACACAGATGTTAAATGACTTGCCGGGGGTCATGCAGCCATCTTATATCAAAGGCAGGTCTTGAACTTGGGGCTTTTTGCTTCTGAGTCCTCTGTTCATCATTACCTGTTTTATACTATTGGTCACATGACAGAGGGACCTCTTCCCCCTTCTAAAGCCCTCTCCTATGTCTCATTGCGGGTGGAGGTGACCTGCTCATCTCTATTTGGAAAGACTTCCACAAAAGGCCTGCTTTATCTGTTGTCTGAGGATTAGCCTACCCAGGTGTGGACAAGTTCATGAGCAGAAGCTGGGGCGGCAGGTGCATGAGATGACAATATATAACACACTTTACTAACCCTAAAGCCCTGCTATTACTAGCTATTATTATTTACTTTTCTGCTAAACCAAGTCACAACTCTCATCTCCTGCCATCTCATCTCCTGATAGACCGAGCTTCTGGAGGGCAGGGATTTTTTGCCTCTCTATGTTGCTGGTATTTAACACAGTGTCTGGCACATAGTAGGCGCCTAATAAATGCAAGCTGACTTTACAGTCTCATCTGTGTGTGTGTTTAGGTAGCTCCTTACGTTCACCTTGATGGATCTGGAGCAGCCGACATTTGCACTAGATCCTAATCTGTTGTCCATATCCAGGGGGTTCACATTACGTAGTACTTGGTCAATTGATGAACCATCAGGTGCCTGTTAGTGTGGGCAGGGCTTCTTGACCTATTCCCCCCATCATTCAGATGTAGCCATGGGTTGAAATGTGTGATGGAGGCTACTGCCTCTCTACCCTGGCGAGTGAGTGCTGCAAAGCATGCTTGTTTTTGATGAGTTCTTCCTTGTCCTACAGCTCTGCTTTCTCAAGACTCTGCCCTTCTCAAGGAGCCAACAGGAGGAAGAGGCAATGGCTCCTGTGCTCCTGGCGGCCAGCTCCCAGGTCAGTTGGAATGACAGCTCCTCTCTCAGAGAACGGGCTTGTTTTTTTTCTTGATTTTTGATCTCAGTCATCATACGGGTCTCAACCTGAGATTTGAGTCTTAGCTCTTTTCCCTGATGTTCTGATGAATATTTTGAAGTCAGAGAGTATGTAAATGATTCAAGGCAGGAGAGAGCTTAAGGGGTCATGGAACCTAACCCTTTTATGTAGAATATAAAGAAAAAGAGGTCTGGACAGGTAGATCATATTTCCAGTATACCACAGTACTCTGTGGAGAATGGAACCTCTCCTTTCCTTGTACCTTCCCAGAATTAGAATTTCAGAAATAAAGGGTATAGTAGAGGCTATGAAGTTCAACCCATACCTCATCTAGTCTGCTTGAATCCCAATAATGATGGTGAACTTACTACCCACTATCTTTCCTCTCTAGTCCAGTTCCTGCCCTCGTACTAAGACCTCATTGTACCCCCAGCTCCTCATTGTCCTGAGCCTCCATGGCTTACTCCCCTGCTCTTCCTGAGCTACACACAGGGATGATCACACCCTTCATTATGCCTGCCCCCAAGTGACCTTCCTCCATGACCAACAACACTGAAGTTCCTTTGTCCCGTTGTAACCTTGAGGAATCACCTCTCTTTCTATCCCTTACTCCTCTGAAACATATCCTTTGACTCTGTCGTGACCTCCAGCCTCTCCTCCCTTCAGTACTTACCTGGACCCTGCCCTAGCCTCATTTTCTTGCCTCTCATTCTCAACCCAGTTAAACAGCTCACCATTATATTGTCCTTTATTCTCAAGCCATTCTACCCCTTGACCTCTTCATCATTGAGCCTTGCTGGACCTCAACGCTGGCTTAGGGCCCACCCGCCCCATCCGTGCCTGCTCCTCAGACTCTACTGAGAGAACAGAGGCCATTCCCTGTGAGCTCCCTCTTCTCCCTGCTCTGCATCTCACTTCCCTCTGACATTACCTCCCCTTCTCATTTCCATTCCTCCAGGCCCTTCTCATCACCAGGGCCAGCCAGCCTCTCTGCTTGCACCATTGACTGTATTTTCCCCCATTTTCTCCAGAAGATTGTGCCCACAGTCATCTCCTATTTCTCTAATCTTATCTCCCTATCAACTGGCTCTTTCCTGGTGTTTACAGACATACACAGGTTTCCCCTGTTCTGAAAAAACTCACTGGACCCTGACATCCCCTCAAGTGTCATCCCATATTTCTCCTGCCTTTCTCAACCTAGAATCCCAGAAAAGGCTGTCTACATTCTCTGCTTCCAAATCCTTTCCTCTCACTTCTCAATCCTTTTAACATCATCCCGCCTGCACTTTCTTACAATAATGCTTTTCAATGCATAAAATAAAATATATAGGATTACAGAGGAAACTAATTATTTTGAAAAAGCTACAGAAATACTTTTAAAAGTAAGTTCATGAACCCCAATTTAAGAATTGCTAGTTTAGCCCGTATATCGCCATTTTTCCCACTAGGATAGCTGTGAGACTTTGCTAAATGCCTTTTACATTATCTAGGTAAACTATGTCTGTATTGTTCCCTTGATCGATTAGCATAGTTATCATAAAATGTTTTGTTAAAAAATTATGGAAATCATTCTTCCCTTATTTAGTATTAGAGTATTATGATTATTAAAAATTATTCTTCTTTGATGATTTCCTTGAAAGTAAATATGAAAAGTAAGAGAAATGCTAATTTTCTTACTGAATTGAACTTTTAAAAACACTCTAAGCAAGGTTCTTGTACTTAATGATCAAATGAGATCGTATTTATAAAGTACTCTAGCATAGTGCCTGGCACATAGTAGGTGCTCTATAAATATTTATTCCCTTCTTTTTCTCCCCCTTTCCTTCTCTTAATGTCATTAATTATGTTAATTTCTTTAGCTCTGGACTCCCATTAGGGCTGATGGTTTACAGGTGAAAAGGATGATTGATGTGGTTGGAAGTAAGCATAGGGACGCAGAATAGGTTCAGGAGATGGTGATGAATGGGAAAGATGAGCACGGAAATAGGTTATTATTGGAAGTTGCTTCTGCCACATTTGAGCTCTGGGCAGTGAAGAAACATCAGATGTGGTCCAAGTTGTGGCCGTGCTGAAGATGGCTCTCCGTGGAGCAAAGGTGAAGGTCCGGGAAGACAAGGGCTGATTGAGTCAGACAGATACTCAGTAGGGATATTATTGTCAACAAGGATGCAAGTCACTGAACCTCTCTGTACCCCATTTTCCTCATCTGTAAAATTAGAGGGCTGGATTGAGTGGCCTCCAAAGTTTCCGCCCACTGCAGCTCTATGATCCCCTGATGTATTGGTCTGGTTGTATTCCTCTAGAGCAGGGGCCACACTTGAGGAACTAGAGGGCCACATGTGGCCTCGAAGCCGCAGGCTCCCTACCACTGCTCTAAAGTCAGGGTAAGTACGGAGTCACCATAGCAGAGGCAGCAGGAATGTGATGCACTTAACAAAGGGCCTGGCAAAGGGGGTGCTGTCCCCTCCTGGTTTGGGGCACCCACCTGGGTAACAGGAAGGAGAATCGGATAAGTATCTGCTTACTGTCTACCGGGCGTTCTCTCTATTCTCACTGCCAGAACCCCAGGGCAGGCCCTCCTCACCCTTTGCCAGCACCACTGTGGTGCTGCACCACCAAACCTTCCCTTTCATTCTCTCCTCTCTTGCCCCGCCCAGTCCATCCTTCATCCTGCTGAGGCACTGACCCTCCTTCAGTCTCTTCCTATTCCTCAGACATTTAAATAGATCTGTGGCCGCATCAATGTGATACAGGTTACAATTGGTCCATGTTTACGTACCTTTTGTGATTCTACCATGTCATCCCACAGATTTATAATCTTCATAATAATAACTGCTAGCATTTATATCTCTAACCACCACAAATTTGATCTCATTTGGTCCTCACAACAATGCTGGGAGGTAGGTACCCTCCCCATTTAACAGTTGAGGAAACCCAAGCACACAGAAGTTAAGTGACTTGCCCAAGGTCACACAGCTATTAAGTATCTCAGGTGTGATTTGATCTCGTCTTTCTTACTCCAAGTAGATCCCAGCTTTGTTGAGGGATTCACCCAATGCGTCACTTTCTTTTGACCTCATCACAAGCGTGCCAGTGGAGCCCAGAGGCTCTCCCTCTCTTGTTTCTCCCTCTCACCATATGCCCACCTTCTTTTTCACTCCTGTTTTTCTTGCACACTAGCCTTTTGTCTAGTTGTCCTTCATATTTCCTTGCCTGTGATCTACCGCAGCCTGAGTACACTGGGCCCCTGTCCACCACCCTCTGGGTGATACCCATTTTCACTTCTTTAGAGGCTATTTATTGTGTTGCTGGATTTGTTGCCGCACAACAACACTGGTAGATTATTGGAATTAAAAGGATGGCCTTTTGTGTCGGGAACAATGTACTAACTGCAGTTCAGACCCCTCAATCTGCCATTTAATCCACCGTCTGCTGTCACACCGTCTTCCCAGGTTTATCTCAGGCTATTCCTTTAAAAAATTTTTTTTCAATTCATAAGCATCTATTTTCTCTCCCTCCCAATGGAAAGAAAACAAAGAACAAGATATCCTTGTACCAAACATAGTCAAGTAGAACAAATTCTGTCTCATTTGGTATCTTGAGTTCATCGCCTCTCCATTGGCCGGGAAGCGTGTCATCATCAGGCTTCTGGAATGGTGGTTCATCAGAGTTCATGGGTCTTCCAAAGCTGTTTGTTCTCCTGGTTCTTCTTGCTTCATTCTGCCTCAGTTCTGACCTGTCTGACCTTGCCTCCTCAGTCTCCTTTGCTGTATCATCCACATCACACCTGCCAGCTAGGGGTATCCCACTGACCTGGGCCCTCTTCTCTTGTCCTTCAGGACTATTTCATGTGGGGGTCTCATCAGCTCCCAAGGATTCACTTATCATCTCTACACAGAGGATTCTCATGTTTATTTGTCTAGCATCTCCTGACCTCCAGCATCCCATCTTTAACGGCCTATTGGACATTACGAACTGGATGCGCCATAAACATGGTGAACTCAACATGTCCAAAACTGAATCCATGATCTTTCACTCTAAACCCTCCCCTCTTCTTATCTTTAGCTATCATACTGTTAATTTATATTCAGTATTTCTGTCAGAGATACCACCTTTCCCCAAGCCACACAGGCTTATAGCCTCAGTGCTGTCTTTCTCTCTCACCCCGTCCCTCCTTATCTAATCGGTTGTTAGGCCTTGTCATCCTTACCTTCCCAGCGTTTCTCATCTGCTCCCCTTTTCTCCTCTGACACCGCCCCCACCCTGGTCCAAGTGCTATTCACCTCGTCACTGTTGCACCAGCCTGCTGGGGGTCTCCCTAGTTCGCGTCTCTCCCCATTCTCATCCATTCTCTACTCAGCTTTCAGATTGATCTTCCTAGAGCCCAAGTCTGGCCGTGTCATGTCCTGTTCCATCAACCTCAATGGCTCCCTGTTACCTCCAGTAGCAAATAAGAAGTCCTCTGACTTCTGAGGCCCTCTATGGCCTGGTACCAGTCTTTTCACAGCACTATCCTGCAGTCCAGCGACCTTGGCCCTCTTGTTGCTCCTTGCACAAGATGCTACCCCCCCATCTCCTGACTGGGCATTTTCCCTGGCCGTCCCCCATGCTTAGAACTCTCTGTTCTTGTCTCTGCTTCTTTCGTCTCACCAAAAGCCCCACCTTCTCCCAGAAGTTTTTCCTGATCCCCGTAATACTAGTGCGTCCCCCTGGGATTAGCTGCAGTTTATCCTATATAGCTCTTGTTTGTACATGGTTGTGTACATGTTGTTTCCCTCATTAGGCTGTGAGCTCCCTGGGAATAGGGACTGATTGTTTTTTGTCTTTCTTTGTACCTCCAGTGCTTAGCTTGGTACCTGACACTTTAATAAATGCTTGCTTGTTATAATATAAGTATTAATATAGTAATATTGATTTTAACTTAATAGTGGGATAGCTAGCATTTACATTCTGCCTACTATGTGCCAGGCACCGTGCCAAGCACTTTTCAAATATTATGTTGTTGGATCCTCACAGCCCTGGGAGGTAGGTGCCCTTATTATCCCCATTTATGGATAAAGAAACTGAGGCAGGGAGAGGTTCAGCGGCTTGCACGAGGTCACACAGCTGCTCATCAGTGTCTGAGGTGGGATCTGAACTCAGGTCTTGCTGCCTCCAGGCCCAGGCTACCGGGGTGGCAGCTTGTTGACTTGCTTAAGACAGGCGACTTCTCAGGTTTCTCTGAAGCTGTCCTTTTCGTTGTTTGCTTTGGAACAATAGTATCCGTTAGATTCCTAGGCTGTGATATGTTGAGCCCTTCTCTGTTTGATGGCCATCCCCTTAGTTTCCAGTTCTTTGCCTCTCTGAATGGCTGCTGTAGGTATTTTCCTGCACTTCTTTTTGAAATACACCATGGCCCGGCCAAACCGGGGTACCTGAAGTCCTCCTAGCTCCCTCCTATGTGTTTGTGCTCTGTCCCCTGCCTTTCCTGCACTCCCACCCCCATTTCTGCCTCATTAGAGTGGGGCCCTGTGGCGGCGTTGGGATAGAAAGAGCTGATCTCAGAGTCAGGAAGCCTCGGGGTCAGGTCCAGCCCCTGCCCTAGCCTGGCTGGGTGACCTTGGGCAAGTCACTAAAACTTCTCCAGGCTCTCTCCACCTGTGAGTGGGTGTTTTCTGGGCCACTCAAGTCCCCAGAACTTCATTTCCTCTCTGTCGCCTCTCAGCCGCCATGGCCCGGCACACGGAGCCTCTCCCGACTTTCTTCGCCTTGGTTAACAATGCTTCTTTTTCCCACACAAAGCCTTTTTATTTTTGTGGGGGGCAGGGAAAGAAGGAAATAAACATTTATTAAGCATCTACTATGTGTGAGATACTGACTCAAGCCCTTTCCAGTGTTACCTCGTTGGATCTCTCAACAACTCTGGGAGAAAGGTGCTGTTATCATCCTCATTTTACAGAAGAGTCAACTGAGGCAGATGGCTGTGAAGTGACTTGGTCAGGGTCCCACAGCTAGGAAGTGTCCAAGGCTGAATTTGAACTCAGCAGGCCCAGTGCTCTGTGTGCTACACTCTTCAGCTGTGGTCCTACCAAGAGTCACTGTTGTGTTGTTTATTTGTCCATCTTCTGGGATAGCAGCTCTCAGAGCCTGGCCCAGACATTCCTGGGGGTCCTTGAGATACTTTCAGGGGCTTCACCAGGTCAAAACTATTTTTATAGTAACACTAAGCAGTCTTAATTTTTAATAAGGTCAATATTGATAGATGTAACCCATGTAAAAAAAGGAGCTTTAGGCGGCCATCCTCAATAATTTCTAAGCATATAAAGGCGTGCTGAAAGATAATATTTTGTAAAAGCACTCATCACAGTGTCTGACATATAATAGACATGACAGAAATGCTTATTCCCTTCCTGAGACCAAAGCGTTTGAGAGCTATTGCGCCAGTATTTTGGGAGTTGTCCTCTGGCCAAGACTGTGTTCTACTTTGTCTTCATATCTGCCTGAGGACCTCGCTTGGTGCTGCTCTGTGCAGGGCAGCTGTTTGTTGGGTGTGTTTAATAAGTGCCTTTTGGACTGACTGGGTGACAGCTCTGTGCTTGGGGTCCTGGAGTGAATGAAGCAATGACTCTGGGTGACAGGGTGTGATCACCTTTGTCTTGGAGGATGAGGAGAACACTCCCCTTTATGTGGCGTTTGGCCCACACTTTCTGAGTAATTGGGGATTGGTAATGGAGAGTGATTGCTAATATTAATCAATTTAGAAATGAATTAGCATTCGTGCTGTGGTTTTTGATGTCAGTATTGGGTATTTAACTTTAAGATGCATGTTTATTATATCAATTTGTCTTTTGGGGAGTGACAAGTAAAGTGATTCCCTTGGGGCTCACTTGGGGTGATGGTTTATAAGAGTGAACTTGAGTGAGCAAATAAAACAGCCTGCAAGCTGCAGATTCAGCCACAAGGTGAGACTGCCAGACGTGCCTTCCTTGTTGTGGTGTGCCTTCTCCCCTGGCCTGTGCTCTTTCAAAGCCTGCCTGGGATAGCTGAGGGGGAGGAGCGCTCTCCCTCTTTGCCTTTTCCCTGTCTTTGTTACTCTACTGCTCACAGGGTTAGAATGAGATGGAAGACCGCCACTCCCTTCCTTCTGAGGAGATGGAAGACCACCACAGTTTACCATGTGCTGCCCTGGGACTGCCTCCTAAAGTCCTGCAGGCCTTACCATATGTCCCGCCTCTATAGCCTCCCATAGCATCATCTCTTAGTCTCCTGTAGTCTCTTAGCATAGTCTCCCAGCACCATCATCTTAACTTAGGGCCTCTGAACCTTGATACCCTCCCCACTACTACTCCCCCAGCACTTCCAGGCCTTTTAGTTGTTGTCTTCCCCGATTACTCTGTGAGCTTCTTGAGAGTAGGGACCATCTAGCCTTTTCTGTTTAGCACCCTTAGCACGGTGCTTGGCACATAGCAAGCACTTCAAAAATGCTTTTTTATTCATTCATTCATGTATTCATTCATTTCTAGTCACTAAGCATTTGATATAGACTTTTCAAAACCTTCAACATCTCGAAGATCAGTCCTTTTCTGTCCTACCCAACTGCACATCTCCCCCATAATGAATGGGAGTGATATCCCTTAAGTAAGTAAGCCCGTATTTCTTTACTCTTTCAGGAACCGTTGACATTCGAGGATGTGGCTGTGGATTTCAGCCAAGATGAGTGGAGGCAGCTGAACCTGGCTCAGAGACACCTGTACAGGGATGTGATGCTGGAGAACTATATGAACCTGGTCTCCCTGGGTGAGGACAGCTTTCCCCTATAATTTATAGCCTGTTTGGGATTGTTTGTACATTCTCCCTTGCCAGAGCAGCTGGGTTTCTGACTTACTCACCTGAGGTTTGGCTTGTCTTCCAGGGATATTCAAGAACACATACAATAGACAGAGATTCCTAAATCACGTAACATGAAGAGATGAGATGTTTCTGCTCTTTTCCCAAATGAAGTCTCTGCTTCTCAGCCTGGAGAGTTGAAGCTTTACTGGGTTGTCCCTGAGTCTCCACCTTCCCCAATCTCTATTTCTCCCTGGTCAGAGCTTTCTCTCAAAAGCCCCAGTACAGATACCTGAAGACACGAAAGTCTCTTGTCTTCTTAGCAGAGTGGGTCAAGTGAACTAGTTTCATGTCAGAGTCCAAATCAGCTCCAACCTATGTCCCCCTTCTTTTTTGGCAATACAATTGAAAGCATGCTTCAGCTACTCTTTGTACCCAGCACCTACCTGGGATAATCTCTTCTCCTGAAGAGCAAATGTCCTAGGACTGAATTATAAGATATTTCTCTTTGCCTTTTCTTTCTCTTTGGACAGAACTTCTGGTTTTTCAGCCAGATGTATTCTCCCAGTTGCAGAGGGGCGAAGTCCCTAGGATACCAGAGGGAGGCATTCCAAGAGGCACTTGCCCAGGTGAGTGAGCGACAACAGGCAGACAAGGATCTTTGTACTCTGTAGTGCAGCTCTCCAGTGGAGACTGGGTACCTTTGACATTGGCCATGGAACTGCCTTGCCAGAGTCTCCCAGGTCTGTGGGAAAGGGTTGAGATTGCTTCTGTGATATGCCTTCACCTTTCCCATCAATAAACCACTTTCCTTCTGTTTCTCTCTTTATTTTTCACTTTTGTCTTAAATAAATATGTGTGGAACCCTGAGCTCATGCTTTATGAAGATTGATTGACAGAAGGAGGCATACTTTGCTGGAAGAACACTCAGGGCACATCTCTGTCTTTAGTCATTTGAAAAGATGTAATGTTCAGGGGGTGATGATGGATGTTTTTTCTGTTCGCTGGTGGCAGAGGGTGAAAGGTGAAAAGAGGAAAGTTTAGGCTTGCTGCCAAGGACAGCTTCCTAACAATTAGAGTTGGCCAGGAACTATATGGTCTGCCTCAGGAGAATCTTCAAACAAAGGCTGGAGGACCACTTCAGGGGCAGGAGGGGAAGGCAGCTCTTCATGCAGGTGCTGTTGATCCCTCCCAGATCTGGAATTGGGGGATTCTGGGGTTAGCCCTTAGCTTGTATTCTAATTCCCACCCTTTCATGCCCCCTGCCATGGTTATGTGCCTCTTTCTTGAATCTTCAGCAGCTATTTGTTAGGAGCCTGTCCTACAGGAAGTATTCATCTCTCCCTCTTCACAGGTTATCTTCCTTCTGCTTTTAAATACACAAGTCCAACCTATATTTTTAAGACAACAAAGAAAAGTCTTTGCCCAGCTCTGCTGTTTCTTGGCTCATAAGTGGCAGAAATGAAAGTCAAACATGTTTTCTTATTTTGTGTCCTGGGACTTGCCCACCACACCATATTTTCTTTCTTTTTTTTTTTTGATGAAATTCAAGGGTTTGTTTTTTTCTCAGATCTTTACTTTGATCAATATTTGCTCAAAGCTTGGTAGATTTGAGAAGCCCTTCATGAAACCACCTCGTCCCTTGATAGAGACTTATGGATCAGACTTTCATCAATTATTTTAGTTGACTCCTCTGGGTCTCAAGTCCTTATCCATCAACTCATGATTGTCCTTTCTAATGATTCTGAATCTTTCTGTTCTCTTCTTTCTGTATCTCTTTAGACATGTTTGCCATACTCAGGCCTTCAGTTGTGCCTTCAGTGTCTTTCTTGTACATCCCACATTTACATGTAATACATGCATACATGTAATACAATTATACATGTATAATTTATGTCTGCTTGGTAAATTGCTTCCATCCCAAACTCAATATTTCCCGAACTTAAGTTGCCATTTCCCTGAAACCCCCACAAATTTCCCTCCCCAGCTTCTTCATTTCTGGCAGTGGTGCATCGGCATCCATTCAACTCATCCCCTAATTCCAGTAGTCACTGAATCCTTTTGATTCTTCCATAATTTATCTTGGATTCATTTAGTCTGTATTTCTGATGTGTCAGCTCAGTCCTGCTCTTATTTTTTTCATGCTCAGGCAACTTGAAAGGTCTCTTGGTGTCTCTAATTCCCCACTTCTTTGCCTGATATTGGGTGTCGTTCTGGGTGCCCCTGAAGATGTACTGGAGCCAGCTTGTAGTGGCTTGTGAGAGGTGATTGTTAAATTTTCATTGTGAACATTTCACCCCAGAGATCACCAAATGCTCCAAATCGTGCCTTGGTGATACTGTTTTATTGATTGAAACCTCCAGCGACTCCTTAATCCCTACTCAACGCTAGTCTAAACTACTCTGTTTTGCTTAATGATTTTTTTTTTGCTTCTTCTCCAAAAATTCTTCCCAACGTTGTTCTTGTTCTTAACATCCACCCATGCTACTACATCCTTTCCTTTCCATTCTGTGCCTCCTGCCCCCCCCATCCCCACCCTCCATGTACACCCCCTTGAGTAGATTCTGCTCACTCACTGGTATTACATTTTCAATTCTCTCTCTAGATATTAGAACTTTGTTCATTTGCTCTCAGAATCCCCCTAGCTCTGCTTCCAAAGCAGCAATATGTTTTTCCTCCTCTTAGAAGTCAGGGAGAACCTCAGGATCACAGAACTCCACAATTAGAAGAGACCTCAGAGGCAATCCAATCCAACAGCATATACAGCCAACAATGACTTGGTCTTTGCTTGAAGACCACCACCAAGGGGCAGCCAATCACCTCCTGAGGCACTTGTATATCACTCTGATGGTTTAAAACGTTTTCACTATGTCGAGCCTAAATTTGTCTCTCTCTAACTTTTGCTCGTTGTTCCTAATTCTACTCAGCCTTGTCCTTGCCCCCAAACAGAAAAAGTGATGTATTGTATTTGGAAGTTCTAACAGGTAGAAGAGAGGGGGGGCCTTCTTCCCTTTCGGGAAGGAAAGATGAAGGGTTAGCCAAGCTCCTTGATACCCATTACCATCTAGATCCTCAAATGATTCTGCGACCTCATCAGTGAGGGTGGTCCAGTAAAGGAAACCACAATCTGACCATGGATGTCCATGTTGTTGTTAATGTTACTGTTATTCTTGTGGTTAATGATAATGATAACATTATTTAAGATTTACAAGGCATTTTCCTGACAACAAGCCTGTGAGGACTGTAGTGCAAGTTTTATTATCCCTATTTTAAGCAAAAAGAAATCAAGTCTGATTCAAAAGGTTGTCACAGTCACATGCTGACAGAGCTCATAAATGTCAGAGTTGAGGTATAGGTCCAGAAACTTGACATCAAATGCATTCCCTTCCCCACCTCATTTTGAAGATGAGGAAACTGAGACAAACAGGGGCAAGTGACTTGGCCAGGGTCTCACCATTAGTAAGTGTAAGAGGCCATATTTGAACTCAGGTCTTCCTTTCTCCAGTGCTGGTACTCTGTCCACTGCACCCCCTCGGTGCCCTGTGTCCTCTAGAGCCACAGTAAATGTCTAGTTTCTATGACAACCTTTGTTGAAGACAGCTACCTTTCTCCTGGCTAGGGCGTCTAAACTCCAAGCTAAGCATTCTCAGTTATTTTAACCTTTATTCACATGATTTCATTTCTAAGTTTTTTTTTTTACTTTTCTGAACATACTAGGGTTGGGAAACTCCACTCTTAATTTGTGCCATTAGGATGTAAACTATTTGAGGGCAGGGACTGTTTTTGCTTTCCTTTGGATTCTAACTGTTAGCAGAGTGCCTAACATATAGAAAGTGCTTAGTAAATATTTATTCGTTGACTGATTGGTGTCATTCTGCTTTGTAGAGGTGGGAGACTTGGTATGAAATGCTGCAGATAATACCAGTCTCTTTTAATGTGTTTTTTCATTCTGAGGAACTAAAACTTTTTTCTTTCTATTTTTTATTCTTATTAGAGGTGGCTCTTAGCATGGGCAGGGGAGAATGGAAAGATACATTGGGAAATGCAGGTGATAAATGTAAAAGATATCAATAACACTTTATTTTTTAAAAAAAATAGTCAAATAAAATGTACCCCAAACTGAACACAATCCTTCAAGTATGGTCTGACTGGCACCAAATAGAGTGAGATTCTTACTTTCTATGACCCTAGATGGTGATGTTCTTTAGTCGTGTTTCAGTTGGGTTTGAGTCTTCGTGAGCCCATTTGGGATTTTCTTGGCAAAGATACTGGAATGGTTTGCCATTTCTTCTCCAGCTCATTTTATAGATGAGGAAACTGAGGCAAATAGGATTAAGTGACTTGTCCAGAGTCACATGAGTTTGCACAACTGGTTCCTACTGACCCCATACCACAACTTAACATTATTCTCTTTTCTTAGTGCTTCCAGGTTATTTGTTAGGTAATAAATTCTAGAAGTTTTTCAGGAATTGGCATCAGGCTTATCAGGCCTTATTTTGAAAAATTGGCCTGTTTTCCCTTACTGAAAATTTAAATAATTTGCCAGTTACCAATAGTGAATCTGAATTAGCAGAAGACAGGGAATATGATTTCAGAGATAGAAAGATAACCAAGATGGAAAGTCTAGGCCAATGATGATCAACTATTTTGTCCTAGAGACTGAAATTTCATTTAAATCAGGGACATTTTATGTTAGTATCTTCTCAATTAACTTGAGCTTCTGCTCCCTCCTAATAATATTTGTTATATACTCTCCTAATGGTCTTCTTCATGGAGAAGAGTTTTCTTAATTTTGGAGAACAACAAATATTAACACTTTTATTTCTTTCAGATTTCCTTACTCAAGAAAAAAGGCATGATACCATGGAGTCAGTTGCAAAGGAAGATGTTTTTATGGGAATGTCATCTAAGAAAAGACACAATGGTCCTTGGGGTTACCAATTGAGAGAAGACTGGGAATGTGATGTCAGGCTACAGAGGCAAAAGAACAACAAAGAGAGAAAATCCAGACAAGTGACAATCACTCATAAATCTAATACATTTGGGAAAAATTTCAGTCTAGGTTTAATTCTTATTCCACAACAGAAAACTGCAGAGGGAAAAAGTCTCTCCAAATGTGGTATACATGTAAAGAGCTCCCAGCAGTATTTAAACATTCTTAAATGTGATAAAATTTCTGGTAAGGAGCTTTGGAAATCCGCTAAATCCAGGAAGTCCTTTAGTTACCATACAGACCTTATTCAATATCACAAAAGACTTAGTGAAGAAAAACCATATGAATGTAATGAATGTGGGAAATCCTTCAGCAACAGGTCATGCCTTAGAGGACATCAGAGAATTCATACTGGGAAGAAATCCTTTGTATGCTCTGAATGTGGAAAAGTCTTTTTAGAGAGGGGAAAACTTACCACACATGAAAGAATTCATTCTGGAGAGAAACCCTTTGAATTCAATGAGTGCAGAGGAGCATGTAGGACCCCAGTAAGTCTTACTGAACATAAAAGAATTCATACTGGAGAGAAACCTTTTAAATGTAATGAGTGTGAAAAAACCTTTAGCTACTTAGGAAGTCTTACTGAACATAAGAGAATTCATACTGGAGAAAAACCTCTTGAGTGTAGTGAATGTGGAAAGTCTTTCCGACAAAGCTCATCATTTAGAAGGCATCAGATAATTCATACTGGAGAGAAACCTTTTGTGTGTAATCTCTGTGGGAAAGCCTTCATAGAGAGTGGAAAATTCATGGCTCACAAAAGAATTCATACAGGAGAGAAACCCTTTGAATGTAATGTGTGTGGTAAGGCCTTCATTCATAGCTCATCTCTTAGGTATCATTGGAGACTTCATACTGGAGATAAACAGTATCGGTGTAATGAATGTCAGAAATGCTTTAGTGCAAGCTCATCACTTAAGAAGCATCAGCTAATTCATACTGGGGAGAAACCCTTTGCATGTAAAGAATGTGGGAAAACATTCATAGAGAGAGGAAAACTTAATGAACATAAGAAAATTCATACTGGAGATAAACCTTTTGTGTGCAGTGAGTGTGGGAAATCCTTCCTGGAGAGAGGGAAACTTACTGAACACAAGAGAATTCATTCTGGAGAGAAACCCTTTGAATGTGATGAATGTGGGAAGGCCTTCAGCCACTATTCATCTCTTAAATATCACTGGAAACTTCATACTGGAGATAAACAATGTGAATGTAATGAATGTGGGAAATCCTTCAGTACAAGCTCAGCACTTAGGAAACATCAGAGAATTCACACTGGAGAGAAGCCCTTTTCCTGTAATGAATGTGGGAAAGCCTTCTTAGAGAGAGGAAGACTTTCTGAACATAAGAGACTTCATACTGGAGAGAAACCCTTTGAATGTAAGGAATGTGGAAAGGCCTTCAGCAAAAGCTCATTACTTAGGAGGCATCAGTTAATTCATAGTGGAGAGAAACCCTTTGAATGTAATGAGTGTGGAAAAGCCTTTATAGGGAGAGCAAGACTTAATGAACATCAAAGAATTCATACAGGAGAGAAACCCTTTGAATGTAATGAATGTGGGAAGGCCTTCAGCAACAGCTCATCTCTGAGAGTTCATTGGAAACTTCATACTGGAGAGAAATATAAATGTAATGAATGTGGGAAGGCTTTCAGTAGAAGCTCATCATTTAGGAAACATCAGAGAATTCATACTGGAGAGAAACCCTTTGTATGCAGTGAATGTGGAAAAGCCTTTCTAGACAAGGGGAATCTCACTGCACATCAGAGAATCCATACTGGAGAAAAACCCTTTGAATGTAATGAATGTGGAAAAGCATTTAGCTATACTGCAAGTCTTCTTGAACATATGAGAATTCATACTGGAGAGAAACCATTTGATTGTGATGAATGTGGAAAAACCTTTCGCCACAGAAAAGGTCTTACTGCTCATAAGAGAGTTCACACAAAAGAAAAACCTTTTGAATGTGATAAATGTGGGAAAACCTTCAGTAACAGGTCAAACCTTACATTGCATTGGAGACGTCATACAGGAGAGAAACCCTTTGAATGTAATGAATGTGGAAAAGCTTTCAGCAATAGCTCAAACCTTAGGAAACATGGAAGACTTCATGCTGTTGAAAAACCCTTTGTAATGAGTGTGGGAAAGTCTTCAGAGAGAAGATAAAGATTACATAAGAAAATCTGTACTAGTGAGAAAACTTTCCAGTGAAATGAGTATGGAAGAGCCTTTGCCTATCCAACAGATCTTGACTGAACATAAAAAAAAATTCATATTGGATTAAAACCCATACCAGGTAATAAATATGGAAAATCTATCACAACTCATCCCTCAGGAGTCATAAGAAGCACACTGCATAAAAACTATCAATGAAATGATTATGGGAAATCCTTTAACAACAATTCCTGCCTTATGAATCAATAGCAAATTCAAGGTGGAGAAATACTACATGTGTAATGAATATGGGAATATCTTCAGAAACATCTCATCCTTTAGAGAATTCATAGAATTTCAGAGTTGAACAAAAGTGCAAGGGCCAACCCAAACCCGTGTAAGATTGCCTCTATGTTATACTTGAAAAGTGGCCAACCAGCCTTATCTTGAAAATCTCATGTGAGTGATAATCTGCAATTTAGGCAAAACATTCTTTTTTTGAATTATGAAGTCTTTCCTTAAAATGACTGGAAATTTACTTCAAAGTTCTACCAGTTATTCAAAATTTTGCTTCTGGAGACAAGCAGATTTTATTCAAACTTGTTGTCTGTTAAATACTAAAACATCAAGATGTCAGAATTTATCAAATATGCTATTGTTTTGCTGGTTTGGATAAAAAAAGCACATATTTTTCCCCAGCTCTAACATTCTCTAAACATGTAAATCTTCATACCATGTCTTTCTGCCCTACTTCTCCTCAGTTTAACTATTTGCTTCAAATATTTGCGCCATAATTGAATTGCTAGATTGGAAGTTGTGACCACGTTTTTGCAACTTGGATCACATGGCCAGATTGCTTGCCAGAAAGATGCAGACCGCTAGAAGTTTATGAATAGACCTGTTTTCTCATATCCTTACTGATATTGATTAATTTTTAAAATTAATTATTGATATTTTAATGGGGTTAAGGTGATGGAGAAGATGTAAAGACTTCTGTGATTTTTTTTAAAGTACAGACTTGTGATTTTGTGAGTAGAAGGAGCTTGCTGGCAAGCTCCTTCTACAAATGCTAATCAGCAACTGTGCTTCAACTTACTGTCTTAGTTTTTTTTTTTCTATGAAAGGATGCAAGCAGAAAAAAACAAAACTGAAAAAACATTTTGTCTATCAAATAACTACAACTACAAGGAAGAAAATTGTGAAAGAGAATGATTGGACAAAGAATCTTGATGGAGAATTAGGGACAAGGGACTGGAAAGTTGTAGCATTTATGTAGCAAAATCATTTATTTACATGTAAATAGTTGCAAAGTAAATCTAGTTGGTTTTTATTTATTTTAATATTAAATTTATAATAAAGTAATATTTTTTTCAATCAACAAACAAATTTATTAAGCCTATTGGGCTAAACAGTGAGATACCTAGCCTCCACAGATTTACTCACCAAAATAATTCACAGGCTATGTGCAGCAAATCTTTGCCTATGACTAGCCATACCCTTTACAGAGATAAATGTAGATATACAGGGTAATTATCACCCATGTTTGAAAAATCGTGTAAAGAACTGGAAACAAGGACAGGTTGTGAAGGACAAAAATCAAAGTATGACATGGTCCTATTACAGAGAGCATCACAAATGCTGCTAATGGTCAGAATGATCCAAACTTGGTGTTTTGAAAGCTTTTTAATGGGAATTTGAAGCCTCTATTTTCATCCACGTAGGGATCTACCCTTGTGGCTATTTCTTCCTCCAATATGTTTCATCAGTTTGTCTATAACTTAGAGCCAATAATAATAATAATAAAAGAAGATAAAGGACTATTATTCAGGACAAATGGATGGTCATAAATGATGGAGAAAAGGCAGATTTGCTTAATTCTTTATTTTGCATCTTTTCTCAAGGAAAATAATCTTGCGGTTAGAAAGAACTGAACAAAATGACATAGTAAATTGAAACCCAAAGTTGTATGGAACATCTCACTGCCATTGATGAATTTCAAGACCTCAGGCTGAGACTAACTGTTCCAGGATGCTGAAAGAACTCATATATATTGCAGAATCATGCAACCTCAGAGAATCAAAAGAGTAATTTTTGTTTAGATTTGTTTATGGTTTTTTTTTTTTGCAACATTTGCACTTCTCTAGTCCTGTGGCAAGTTTTCTGTTTTCCACTGTTTTTCAGAACTCACTGACAGTGACTCAGCAGTTACATCTGCCAGGCCCTTTATTACTCTGAGGTAGATTTCATTTGGAATTGGGAGTGAACTCACTAAGGGCTTGATGCTTTCTGACTAGTTCTTATTTATCTTGAATTTTAATTTCATATTAAGCATCATTATTTCTTTTTCCTTGACTTGGGAAAAACTGAGCAGCATTTCTAGATTGTTGAGGAATCTGGGTAGTTGTTTCCTCTGACTTTCTTTTATTGCTCCACTGTCTAACAAAAAGGCTCCCATATTAGTCTCTTTTGGATAACCTTCCCCTTTCCATCATTATCAATATTATTTAGCCTTGTGTCTTTAGAATTTCATTCTTGGGTGCTTCCCAGCTCCTGAGCTGACTTCCTCTTTAGAATTTTAGTCCTTAGGATTCTACTGATCCTTTCTTTGAATCATTTGAAATTCACTCTTTGAAAATCTAAGATACATGACAGACTATGTCCTCCTTTCTTGTCCTCTCTCACAATTCTAAGATTGAAGGATCATTTTCCCTTATTGATTTCTCCATTTTTTGAAAGATGACATCATAAAGACAAATAAAAGATTATTAGTTATATTTTTTGGTGGAGGGCTCCTTCAGATGTACAGATAATTGAAATCTGTCAGTACAGTATCATATCTTCCAGGTTGGCAGTCAATTTTCCAAACTACTCATCTGTTTCCTTGGAGTAGGGGTGAGATGAAAAAAAAAGAAGCACAAAGGTCCCAGAGACAAAACTTGGATAATTGTAAAATTTCTAGAGAGCCAGCTATAGGTGTTCCTTTCTTCCCAGATCTGGAAAACCTAATATAAAGGATAGAGGAGGACCATTTTCCCTTATGTCCTGTCTCTCTGACCCAAAGATAGATTATTTAAGGGCACAAATGTTGAAGAATTGACTCTATACTTTGCATTTTTCTGTTTTAAACAGCAATTTTTATCACTTATAGATACAAGGGAAGAGTCAGACAATGGGCACATAAGCAGGTGTCATGGCCGTATTTTCCCCTTAGGTTGAGTGTAGTTAACTAATTTGTTATATTACAACTGGATTAGGAAGACAAATGATGGATTAAAGGTGGTACAAAGATGAAAGACAAAAGGGTGGTAGTGTGAACAATGTGCAAAGTTGGGGGATTGATTAAGTTATAATTATTAGCCAATAGTGACCATGTTGTGATTAGAATATTCTGTGAATATGTTTGGCAAGGTGAACAGGTGGTTTTCACTGTTCTTCCTAGAAAGCATATTCTTTCTCATGGGAATGTATGCACTTTCCCCTGCCCGTAGTTTCTTTATCTTAGCAAAGCTTCATCTAACAAGTGACCTAGCATTAATGTGAGATTTCTAGAAGCATGACAAAATAAGATAAACTTAGAATTCTGATTCTACACAAGCAAGTCTTTTGTGCTGCTAATGTGAGCTAAACTTTGAGGCAGAGAAGTGACATCAAACCTCTCCTTCTTGGCCCCAGATCTTGCTGACCCCTCTTGAAAGGCTTCCTCTTTCCTTTTTTCTGTCTTTACCTCCATGGCTATGTGGGGAAGTACTAACCAGCCTGGGAAGCCTAGGAAAGGAATGTGACACAGGGTAAGGTCTGTAAAGTGCAATTCTGGGTTGTTAAGTCATACTTGCAAGTAGGTACCAGCAGTCCCTAAACCACCACACTCAAATGACCACTAGCTGCCAAAATTCTGAATGAGCAATGTTTGGATTCATTCACAAGAACTCCCAGAATTGCTCTCTAAAATAGTATGTTAATGAATGTCAAAACCCATTCTGTTCATTGTAACATAAATGTATCTGAGCCATTTCTAACTCCATAAGAGTCGTCCAAGCTGCCACGGTCCCCTGTGGTCTCTGAAATTATTTCCACAAGAAGATTTTGGGTAACACTTGAAGGAATCTTGAGCAAGGAAAAGATCAGAAAATGTTAAAAATGTGGTAATGACCCAGAAGATTCACCACAGTTCCTTCTTGGACCACCAACCACCCTTAATGACTGAAGAATTTCTTCCCCCGATCCTTATCTTAACCTAGAGTACCAAAGAGGCCATTGCTGTTAGTTGCCTATGGTGGATATGTAGGCAGTGAACTTACCAAGGCAAGAATTGTTTGGTTATCTTCCTTACTCTATTTCAAAGGATGGCCTTAGTGTTTTGTTCTTTCCATTTCCCTAAAGGGAAGAGTCTGCAAAGGGTTTTAGGCTGGATTAATAATATTTCTTAATATTTTAGAGAAACAAAAAAGGAAGTTTTTAGATTTTTTCCTCTTAATTATGGTTTCACATAGAAGGGAGTAGGAGCTGAATCAGTGCAACCATAAAAATCATCCAAGAATTTGTCCCAACATACTGCTGCCAATCATATTTAAACAATGCAGACACATTTTAATAACCAGTTTATTGTGTGCTTAGAGCAGAGATACAAAGCATATAAAAACCAGTAGGTCCCAGGCAGTAGTTTCAACAACCTTTTGTAGATTTTAGTTAGGAGGCAGGACAATGCAATTTATTGAAGGTAGAAGGTAAAGATTTACATATTAAAGAACAGATAGAAGGGGAAGATCTACAGTAGGTAAAAAACTAGTCAGTAAACTAGGAATAAAGTTGGAATTTGTAGACTTAACACAGGAGCTATACCTGGTTACTTGAAATGCTCAACTTAAGAGAAGTAATAAAACTGAGCCAGTTATCTTATCACCAGTTAATCACCAGAGCTAGAATTTGGTATCGACTAAATTCTGCCACCTCCAGCTAGTTGTGTAACTAGCTCTCTTGAGGAAATGGTGGTCATAAGGCCAATACAGAAAAATTCTTTTATCATAGCGCTTATTAAATTGGATTTAAATTGCAACAGGATAAGGGAAGAGGTGCTTTTAAAAACCCAAGAGTGATTATTTTCTTCACAACAAATTCTGCCTTGCAAATCTGGGGAAAAGATAAACAATATTTTACTTCCTCCTGAAACCAGATTGATTGTATTAAAATCATTGTGGCATCTTTTTACTTTCCTTGAAGCAAGCATGTTTATGGAGGCGAGGTATAAAACAAAGGAGTGATCAATAAGGATGGATACAGGGCAGCCCATTGGGGTTCTGGATGGGGATAGGGGATAGATGGGTGAAGTGCGAAGGGTGGCAAATTTTGTCTTAAAGTGAGGAAAAACTTCTGAATGATTAGTGCTGTCCAAAATCAAAATGGGTTGACTCAGGAGGTGATGGGCTTCCCCTCATTAGAGGTTTTTAAGCAAAGGCCAAATGACTACTTGGTGAATACATGAACCAGTAAGGCAAGAATAACAACATCAATGATAATCATGAATATGCCTATGTAGTTCTATATTGCAAAGTATGAGAGACTCTCCATAAAGAAGGTAAAAGAAGTAAAACATTTATTCAGACAGCAGAAAATCGTATCCCATAACCAAATGTTCAGCTCCCACAGCCAGTCAGCCCACTTTATCATAGCAGCAAGGAACTTAAAACACCATATCACAGCCTGGAAACTCACCCTCCCAAAATCTCTCTGATCACCTGCTGGGGTCTTCCCCAAAACAAACTCACAGTACAGCTAAGTCAGCCTATTCAGTTCTAACCATCACCAGCCATAACATCTCTCTTTCTCTCTCTCTCCTCTCTCTCTCTCTCTCTCTCTCTCTCTCAGCATTTTCTGTGACATAATTTCCTTTTCCTGTCAGGAAGCTCCTCCCACCACATACGTCTTAGGCTTCCTGTGATGTAAGCAGGTCACATGGCCTATTGATGGGTGGGAAAGATCTTCAAATCAAAATTGCTATTTCATTTGGCCCCAAGATCTTTCTTATCCATTACATAGAACAATGGGAATTCTGGGTTGACTGGTGTCAACAAAAATTTACACAATACAACAGGGGTAACACAAGAAAAGTATATAAAACAATGTCATCATTCTCCCCTTTAATGAGTGGGACTCAAAATCTTGGGGTAAGGGGCAAAGGTCTCGTTCTCCAAAGCTTCTTCCTGCTGAAATTGGACATAGAGCTGCCCCTGCCCCAAAAGATAAAAGAGTCCTATTCAAGAGGTCAATTCTTTAGCAAGCTGGCATCTGGAACTCAGTTGATGCCAGGTCCAGGGATGACACATCACGGTCATGGACAGGTCCACAGATGACATATCACAGTTGTGGACAGGTCCAGAGGTGACATCTGAACACATCAGAGGGTGACATCTGGCTTAAGTGATCAGGCATCTGCAGGTGGATGGTACTAAGCCTGCAGGAAACAAATCTCCCAAACAAATTTAATAGACAAAAGCCCAAAAAGAAACAGAGACTATCATAGCCTCATTCACGATAGAAAATGTGAGTCAAAGATTCAGTTTCATGATCATTTTCTCCTGGGTAGGCTACTGTTACAGTATTGTCTTTCCCATTGCTATAATTTCTGTAGCCTTTAGAACATTGTCTGGCTTCCGTTTTACCCGTACTTTAGCTCCCAATTTTATTCTATCCGTAGAACCAATTCCTTCCTTTCCTGTGATAGTTATTTTGGAAGGAGGGTCAGTTTTCACAAGGGGTATTGTTTCACAAGGAGTAATAATCAATTGAACTATTCTATCATTTTTACACAACTGCATAGGCTCTTCACCCAAATTCTGGAGTGTCACAATAGTTTCTCCTGGATAATTAGAATGTATCACTCCAGCCAATACATGTATTCCTAGAGCTGCTAATCCTGGGTTAGGTAATATCCATCCAAAATGACTCTTAGGGAGTCTCATACATATCCCAGTAGAGAATTTTCTTATCTCTTTTCTATCCAACCAGAAGTTCTTTAAACAATGTAAATCATATCCTGCTGAACCAGGTATTCTTGGATACGGTGGTGGGACATCTTCCCTCACAGTCCAATACTCAATGTTTTGGATCTTATGTGTTTGCTGTTTTCTAATATGCAGAGTGGGGTCATCATTGTGCCCAGAGGTGTACTTCCTCCTAATGGTTTATTATTCAAATTACTTAAAGCAGTGAACAAATTATCCTTCCAATGTTGATACGAATTATTAGAACTTAACTTCCTTAACTTTTCTTTCAACAATCCATTCATTCTTTCTATCAATCCAGATGCTTGTGGATAATATGGAATAATATCTCTTCATCTCTTTACCTTTGAAATTTGACCCATTGTCACTTTGAATCTGCATTGGGATTCCATAATATAGATTTATAATATCTAGAGTTTTACAAGTGTTTTTCTGGGTTGCATTCTTATAAGGACAAGCCATTAGTACACCTGAATAAGTGTCAACACAAGTACATATACATTTACATCCTTTATCTTGGGGTAGTGGACCAGTATAATCTATTTGCCAAATCTGGGCTGGAACTTTTCCCCTTGCTATTTCTCCAGTTACTACCTTAGGAAAAGCTCGTTCCTTTTCCATCTGACATATGTGACATTCCTCTGTTACTTGCTTTAACAATGAATAAGAGATACTAATACCTCGATCTTGTGCCCACTGGTATGTGGCCTGGACCCCTAAATGGGTGGCCATTTGGTGGACCCATTTTGCTATTACTGGATCATCAATTGGTGTCAGAGTAGGGACAATATGTTCAGTGGCAATCTTTGCTGGTCGATCAGCATGTACTCATATTCTGGCGTGGTGAAGAGCACATGAGCGTCTACATGAAAAACTGACAAATTAGTAACCAAAGACATGTCCCATATATCTTCCCATAGTTCTTTGCCCCCAACTTGTTTACCATGAATTTCCCAATTTTGGTATTTCCACATTGGCATCCATGTAGCTAACCCATTAACTACTACCCACAAATCACTGAATATATAACACTCTCCTCCTTTCTCTGTTTCAAAAGCTTGATATACTGCCATAAGTTCAGCATATTGACTACTTCCACCTATCCCAGTACTTTCCAAAGTTTACTTAGTACATGGGTTATAGGCTACTGCTTTCCAGTGTATTTTATGTCCCATATATGTTCCATTAGTAAACCATGCATGTTTCTTCTGTTCCTCAGTTACTCCATTATATCCATCATTCCATTTTACCAAGGATTGTACCAACTGTTGCCGTGGTTCAGGTGCTTTTTCATTTCCATCAGTGTTGATGCTTGTGATGATTCATGTAGAGCAGAAACTCCACTTTTGCCTGTTTTCGATCTATTCTGAATATACCATTTCCATTTAATTATGCTAGCCCCTTGCACATGTCCAATTCTGTGAGATGCTGGGGTACTCATTACCCAAGTCAAAATAGGAATTCCAGGCCTTAACATCACTTCTTGGCACAGAGTCAGTCGTTCAGTCTCTACTAAAGCCCAGTGTGCAGCTAATAACTGCTTTTCAAAAGGTGTATATCGTAATCCAGGTGAAGGTAGTTTCCTTGACCAAAATCCTAAGGGTACCTTTCAGCTTTGTTGTTTCTGCCATAAACTCCAATTCACTTAGTCATCTTATATAGTCACTTGTAATTCCACTGGTCCACTTTGCATAGGCCATAAATCCAGAGCCAATTGTATAGCAGCTTTAGCTTCTTCAAAAGCTTTACTCTGTTCAAGTCCCCAATCAAATTCATATTTTTTTCCTGGTTACTTTATACAAGGGTTTCAAAATCTGTCCAAGATGTGGAATGTGGTGTCTCCAATATCCAAACAATCCTATGAACTTTTGTGCCTCCTTCTTATTGGTGGGGATAGGAAAATATTGAATCTTCTGTGAAGTTTGTGGAATAATTTCTTGCAGTTCTTTATTCCATTGTATACCCCAAAACTTTACAGTTTGAGCTGGTCCTTGAATCTTTGCAGGGTTAATTTCCTTTGCTTTTCCTATACTCAATTAAAAGTATCAAACTCTTCTCTACTTCTTTTACATTTTCTCCCTGTATCAAAATATCATCTATGTAGTGGGTAAACTGTACACCAGGTAACTTCAAGTCATCCAAATGTTCAGCCACAATCCTATGACAAAGAGTTAGGTTGTGCAGATATCCTTGTGGCAATTGTGTAAAAGTATATTGTCGGCCCTGCCATGTGAAAGCGAACTGATCCCATTGTTTAGAGTCTATCGTAAAGATAGGATCGTAAAGAAAGCATTGGCCAAATCAATTACTGCATACCAAGTCCCATCATATTTCTGGATCCTTTCTGTTAAGGTAACAGTATCTGGAACAGCAGCATACAAGGGTGGAGTCACTTTACTCAATTGTCTATAATCCACTGTCATTCTCCACATTCCATCTGACTTTCATACTGGCCATATAGGATTATTCCATTGAGTCATTGTAGGAACTAACACTCCTGCTTCAACATATTCCTTTATAGTATTGGCAGTTTCATCTTGCCCACCTGGCGCAGGATCCTGCTTCAAAGTAATTACTTTAGAAGGTTCAGGTAAAGTGATTGGGTCCATCTTTACTTTTCCCACCAAAACTATATTAATTCCTATCTTACTTACTGCAAACTGACATCTCCCCTGAGGCAAATTCAGACTCATGCCTTTCAATATATCTATTCCAATGATGTATTCAGGAATAGGTACAGTGACCACAGTATATTCTTTCTTATGCAATTGTCCAATTTTCATCATGAGTTTGACTTATTTGGCCAATATTTCAGCCCCTCCTAGTCCTGTGAAGGTAATAGGAGTTCCATGCTTAAAGTTATCAGGATTTCCATAAATCAAGCTGGCCTCTGCCACAGTGTCATTCAATGCCCTAGTTACAGTATTTGATCCATTCTTCCGATATATAGTCAGATTAATATGGGGTCTGTAATCCCGTCTGTGCATTTTTTTAAATCTGAGCTGGGGCTTGGCCTATTCCCTAGTCTCCTTGAAGGTGTGACTCACTTGGATACAAGGGTTCAAGATCTGTAGGATTTGTAGGGGCAGTTCTCACTTCTCTATTCCATTTACTATAAAGCCCCTTATCTTGGTACAGTTTGTATAGCTCATTAGTTGGAATATCATCTCTTCTTCTAAAATCTACCCCTGCTTTAAATAGAGCAGTAAACATCTCTTTCCTTGTCACTCTATTCGTTGGACATTGAATCCATTGGTTTTGTACCCTTCTTTCCCAAGGAAATTTATCATCTTTTCCCTGGTCTCCTAAGTCACTTAACTGTGAAATCTTATCCAGCACCTCTGAAAGAGGGTTCCCTACTTCTGCAATCAGCAGAGTCAGCATCACATGTTTATAAGTGAGGGGTGCTGTCTTAATGATCAAATTACTATGAAAGACTCCCAAGGGAATTTCATAATAAACTTTGGCATTCCCCAACATAATAGCAGTCTTCATTACCTCCTCCTTTAACTTTCTTGTACAGTCCCTAATTGAATATCAGGGTCTATTTGCAAAAGGCCGTGTGGTATCAGCAGGATATTCCTCTTTATAGCCTGTTGCAGCCAAAGCCAACAAATTGGTTGCTTGGTTAGTTCTTTGCGAATGATAATCCCTAAAAACTTGCTGTACAAAAGAGTTCTGACTAATACTTATGAATCTTATACAATCCACAGAATCTACAGACACTCCTGCGGCTCCTTCATCACTGATTCTCACCATCCAAGATATTAACAATTCTCCCATTGTCTGGGTGAACCTACTCAAGATATCTGTGATTTTCTGCTGTGTAAAATCCTCTAAAACTAGCCTAAACTGAGTAGTATCACCTTCTGTGTCCTGCCTCCTCCACTCTATGGGGCGCCCTTCTCTTTGAGAAGTCGGGTGGGATACTCTCTTACTGTCTCTATGAGAAGTATCTTGCAACAAAGTATTGCCTCTTCCCAGAGGTTGTAACATTGTACCCTCCTGTCTAGCTTCTCTGCCCCTATTACCGTGGTAACCAGACTGACTGCTAGGCTCAACCTTGGCTGAACTGAGGTGTACTCCTGACCTTGGCTCCCTCTGCCTTCTAGCTGAATTTACAACAAGGCTGTTAGCTTCCTGTTGTTCTACCACCAGAGTTTCTCCATCTTGCTGTCGTATAGGAGAAATATTTTCAGACATTTCAGCACCTGTCTGATTCCTCTTTCCTAATAGTCTGTCTCTGTGTTGACGTATAATATGATAGGCTGTGAGTAAAATCCAGCCTCATCTAGAGATTGCTCTTGGGATCCCTATTCCTGGCTCAACAGTAACCTCTCTGAGGCATTGCTCCAAATCTTTAGGTCCTCCACTCTGTAGCTTCTGCCTCCAGTCCTCAAAGAGACCAGTGCCCTTAGACCATTCCTTTGCAAGGGAGCAATAAGTTATATCCTCCCAAACTGGACAACCAATTCTTCTTCTAAAGCCCTCCTACCTCTAAATAGAGATCTTATACATTGTGATCCCATCCTCCTAGTCGCCAAATGAAACAGTAAGGAAATAATAACAACATCATTGATAATCATGAATATGCCTATGTAGTTCTGTATTGTAAAGTATGAGAGACTCTCCATAAAGAAGGTAAAAGAAGTGTAACATTTATTCAGACACCAGAAAATAATATCCCATAACCAAATGTTCAGCTCCCACAGCCAGTCAGCCCACTTTATCATAGCAGCAAGGAACTTAAAACACCATATCACAGCCTGGAAACTCACCCTCCCAAAACCTCTCTGACCCCCTGCTGGGGTTTTCCCCAAAACAAACTCACAGTACAGCTAAGTCATCCTGTTCAGTTCTAACCATCACAAGGGCAGCTGTTAGCAGCCACCAGCAGCCGTAACATCTTCCCCCCACTCTCCACCCCCCCCTCAGCATTTTCTGTGACATAACTTCCTTTTCCTGTCAGGAAGCTCCTCCCACCACATGTCTTAGGCTTCCTGTGATGTAAGCAGGTCACATGGCTTATTAATGGATGGCAAAGATCTTCAAATCAAAATTGCTACTACAGTACATTACAATGGGAATTGCATTCAGGAATGGGTTGGAACAGATAGCTGCTGAGATTCTTTCCAACAGATCCTTTCCACACCCACCATACTAAGTCATTTGGGTCTGAGATTCTATGAAAAAAGACTGGGATTCTTGCAGCTAGAAGCTTAACATTGGAGGACAGCCTCCCAAGCTGTGTGGGGATAAAAATTATCCAACCTACAATAAGAGAAACTAAGGCAGAGCTCTGTGCCAATGACACTTTATTAAAGGGTCCATGGTCCCCTCTAATGAAGTGAACCTCAGATCTTCCTCACTATCTATGATGTCCCCTCCTTCCAGGGCCCTATTTTTATAGAGTTAGATACGTAAACTTCAAAGATGCAGAATAATTTCATTGGTTGACTTATGATGCATAGGCCAAAATAAGCAAAACAGTATATCAGCAGAATCATGAGTTGGGCAAAGCAAGGAATATTTCTACCGACTAGGTGGTCATAAGATAGGTGAAGCATAGGGCATCTCCACTGATTAGGTGATTATACGATGGTCATAAGATGGGCACCTGCTTATGTTGGACAAGAGAGAATGGTTTGGAGTGTTAGAAACATGCTTGACATTGATATTCAGGTATCAAGGGTAATTTATTATGGAAAAATCCAAAGGAATTGGAAAAACATTTCTGGCCAGAAGTGGGCTTCACTCTTCTTTGGGAAGAGGAAGCACTAAATACAGAAGCAAAACCAGCTTTATACTGTCAATTTGACACATCATCAGCACAGTACCTCCCTCCAGAGAATGGATTGGTTCTGTCCTTTTCCAGGTTACAATCTTCCTTACACTCCCTTACATGCCACTCTTTGATATGCTCCCCCCGCCCCCAACATACATCCCATGTTCAAAAATGGTAGAAAACTCCTCCCTGTGGGTGTATGAGGTAATATACAATTAGCCAGTTAAGCATGCCTCATAGTGATTTGACCCAATTCTGTCTTCCACCCTGTTATCTGGCTGGTTTAAGCCAGTTCTGATAACATCCTGGGTGTGTGATTTTCACAAAACCACTAGTTGTTTTCTGATTGGCTGGGCTCACCTGCCGTGGTTAATTTTTCACTCCCTTGCTTGTTCAAGCTGACAATTAATTATTCTGTGGAAACTTAACTTTTACTGACCTCTCACAGGAGGTACAAAAATAATTTTGGGGAACTTTCCATGTAGCTGAGTCACCATGACAAGGAAAAACAAGAGTGGGGGGCCTCTAGCCAGCTTCCCATGATTATGCAAATGATCTTACCTTCTGAAGCTTACAGCTCTGGGGCCAAATATACAGAACTTATAATCATATCAAATTGATTGATACTGATTAAAATAGAGTAGGGAGTCTTCAGTGAATCAGTTTCCTCAGCTTTCCCCATCCATTTCTGTTTTCAGGCCTCAGAGTTCCCCTTTTGGGACAGGTGGAATGGGCTAGGCACACAGGGTACATATAATGGCACTGCCAGGTTATACTCAACCGACCTGTCCCATTTTCTGCAGTCTTCAGAAGTAGCAGGCTGTTCTGGAACTAATTAACCAGCTGGAGGTACATTGCAGTATTTTATACACTGTTGATGGCCCTCTAATTGTGAATGCTCTCTCCTTTCTGGACATTCATGACATTCTTGCTTGGTTCTCCCCCTACCTGTCTGACTGCTCCTTCTTAGTCTCCTTTGTTAGATCAGCCTCCACATCCTACCTCCTAACTGGGTGACCCCAGGGCTGTGACCAAGGCCCTCTTTAGTTCTCTATCCTTTCTCATTTGGTAACATTATCATCTCCCAGGGGTTTATTAGCATCTCTATGCATATGTCTCCCAGATCTACAGATCCAGCCTCCAGGCTTTTAAGTTCCAGTCCTGTGTTAACTACTGGCCTTTTGGACATTTTGAACTGGATGATGGGGAGGTCTTTCAGACTCAATGTGTCCAAAATGGAACTCATTATCTTTCTCCCTAAATTCCCCAACTTCTTTATTACTGTTGAGGGCACCATGATCTTGCCAGTCATCCGGATTTGCAACCTTGGTGTCATCCTTCTTCACCTCACATATCCCATCATTCTCCTAGTCTAGTCATTTCTATCGCCACATCGCTTTTACCTATCCCCTACTCTTTCCTCACACAGCAACCATCCTTGGTCAGGCCTTCATCACCTCTTACTTCAGTTATTTCAAGAGCCTTCTGTTGGTCTCACTGCTTCAAGTTTTACTGCCTTTCCAATCTGTCTTCCACATTGCTGCTAAAGTACTTTTGTAAAGCATAGATCTGACCATGTCACACCCCACATTCAGTAAATTCCAGTGGCTTCCTATTGCCTCTAGTATCAAACGTCAACTCCTCTGCTTGGCCTTCACCAACTATGGCCTTTACAACCTGGCTTCAAATAGGATGATGAATTGGAGTGAGGAAAGACTTGAGGCAGGGACACCAATTAGAAGACTATGTATGACAATAGTCCAGGTGAGAGGTGATAAGGAACTGAGCACACACTTTACTTACTGATCAATTTGTGATTTATTTAAACAGTAAAGTGACTTAAAAAGTGATAGATTAGCAAAGCAAAAACAGAAATAAAAAACAACAGAACTATAAAGATTCTTTGGAAGTGGAAGTTAATAATGATAATGATTGAGGCAGCTAGGTGGCACAGTGGATAGAGTGCCAGACACGTACTAGGTGTGTGACCCTGGGCAAGTCACTTACCCTGTTTGCTTCAGTCTCCTCAACTGTAAAATGAGCTGGAGAAGGAAATGGCAAACCAGTCCAGTATCTATGCCAAGAAAACTCCAAATGGCATCACATAGAATGGAACACAACTGAAATGACCAGACAACAACAGTAATAATAATGAACAATAACTAACATTTACACGGCACTTACTATGTGCCAGGCACTTTTATAATGATCTCACTTAATCCTAATAATAAATTTACATTGAATCTGCTGGGCAGGGTCAATTCCCTTGATCCCCCTATTTCAACCTAGCCAACTAATGAAGAGAAAGACATAACATTTTCTGAATGGGGCTGTGTTGCTTTTCCTATTTGTATCCCCAACCTTTAGCACTTCAATCTGCTTAATAAATGCTTTTTCATTCATTTATTCATTCAACCATTCCCCAAATAATGGGCACACATTTTGTTTCTAGTTCTTTGCTGCAACAAAAGTGCTACAATGTAGGGAACTTTCCTGTCTTTGAGGTCCTTGGGCTCTGGGGCTCTTAGTGGTACCACTGGGACAAAGGATCCACCCAGTTCAGGGACCTATATATCCAAACTGCCTTCCAGGATGGCAAGACCAGTTCACACCTCACCCGAAATTCATTATTGTGCTTTTCTTCCCCCAACCCTTCCAATTATCCCCTTCTTCCTTTTGGATTATCATCGCTAGGACAGTGTGAGGCAGAACCTTATTATATTTGTTTTTTATGTGATTTGAGCCATCTTTTCAGATGACAATAGATAGCTTGGATTCCTTCCTGAGAATTGCCTGTTTATATACTCTGACCATTTCTACATTGGGGATCCTTATGTTATTTTTAAGCACTTTTTGTTTACTTGTGTCAGTTTAGTGCTGAGTTTTACTAAGATGTAGGTTCTTTCCAGGTCCTTGGTGTTTACTGCTACGTGGAAGTTTGGGGCTAAACGGCAACATAGACAATTAGTGGAGATTGTTACAGTGGAAAAGAGCACTCAGAGGACCTGGGTCCAAATCCTACCAATGATGGTCAAATTACTTCACCTCCTTAGTTCTCAGTTTCCTTTTCTGTAAAATGAAGGGGTTGAACTACGTGATCTTTGAGGTGCCTTCCAGCTCTAGAGCTATGATCTGTGAAAAAATATTCTCTTTCCTCCCATTTGACAGTTGGATTCCTATACTTCTTTTCCCTTTTGTTTACATTTTATTATGCCATTTCTCATAGATATTTAATTGTTTTCTGTTAATGTTAACCTCACTTGGCTAAAACCTGGATCATGCAATGATAGGATTAAGGGAAGACTTTTTGACATTCCTCAGATAAGGGAAGTTTGAACTTACCAAAGTCATTCAGCAATTTGTGAAAGGATTACTACTCTGTAGGCATGAAAAGAGCAGTAGGGCAATTAGGTGGTGCCATAGTGCATAGAGCACCCTTGGAGTTAGGAAGACTCACCTTCCTGAGTTCAAATCCAATCTCAGACACTTACTAGCTGTGTGACTCTGGGCAAGTCACTTAACCCTGTTTGCCTCAGTTTCTTCATCTGTAAAATGAGCTGGTATAACACCAATGTTACTAGAAGCTGCTGTGGAGGTGTAAGGCCAATAACACCAGCACACAGTAGGACTACTAGCACAGGTTCTTTGATCTGCTTCTCTAAAGGAAAGCAATTTAAAAGGGTTTACAATCTCAGTTCAATCAAACATACATATATTATTCACTTAGTTCAGGGGAAAAAGTCAGCACCCTGAACTTCAGAGAAAACATAAACAGAAATTACAAGCAGGAATTAACACAAATCAACAGACAGGGCTTCCAACTGTCTGACCACAGTAATACACACATAGTCACCAGAGAGAAGCACCAGCATTTGGGTTTTTCAAAGCCGGGAGTGCTCCTTAATGGCTACCCAGAGTCTCATGTTAGGCTTCCATGTGACTCAAGCAGGGCTCATAGGCCTATTAATGGGTGGGAAAGATCTTCAAATTAAACAAAAATACATTAACAATATATTATGATGTAGCCAGATGAGACTCTGCGTAGCTGTTAAGGAGCCCCCTGGCTAATGTAGTGATCTGCACACAGAAGTCATTTAATAAATGCTTATCAAATTTAACTGAACTTTTTGGCTGCAGTCCTCCTCTCCTGGGGAGCTTTCCTGGGCTCTGGGCTTGGGGAGGGAGATGACCTTTGACCCCACAGATGTATCTTTCAAGTTGAAATGTTTACCCTTGGGGCAGCTAGGTGGGACAGTGAGTAGAGCACCAGCCCTGGAGTCAGGAGGACCTGAGTTCAAATTCGGCCTTAGACACTTTACACATTTACTAGCTACGTGACCTTGGGCAAGTCACTTAACCCCAATTGCCCTGCCTTCCCCCCTCCAAAAAAAAAAAGAAATGTTTATCCTTGGGATCATCTTTGATACATCTAAGGAGGGCTAGTCAGAAGGACTCTCAAGCTGAGCAGGGCCCCAAGACCCTGCAGAGAGTCCCCAGGCAGGGGTCACCAGTGGCCACAGGGTGGGCCCAGGGCAGTCCTGTGGTTACATGGACTCTGGGGCTGAGGGATTGAAGGTTAAGAGGTCCAGGAGGCCACTCCCACGTAATCCTGCACACACTCACATCCAGTTCTTGGAGCTGTCTCAGATAACCACCTTATTCCAGAGCTTGGTGCAGTGCCTGGCATATAGTAGATGCTTAATAAATACTTGTTGCTTCCCTGCATTGGCTGGGGTTTCTTTTTTTTTTTTTTTGGCACAGATTCACAGAATGCACAATCACGCTCTGGGCAGGGAACTTTACTTCTGAGACCACGAAGGTGTGGGAAAAGAGACTCATTCTCAGGTCAGATTTGCCCCAGGGTTGCAAATTCTGCCCACGCGGTTTTTTTGGTTTTGTTTTGGTTTGGTTTTCTGGCTTGGTTTGTAAAGGAGGACCGCTGAGACCTCTGGGAAATGAAGACTAGCAATCCCACAGCAGATCAAGATTAGTGATAGGGACCTCAGTCCTACAGGCTGGGCAGGTAGGTAGCCTGTGCTCAATGCCCCTCCCCCTCCCCTGTCCATGGTCTGTGCGCCTGAGCAGAGCTAGGCTGAGGACTACATTCCCCAGAATCCACTGCAGACACCAGACTCCACTTCCCAGAATCCCTCGGAACGTGCCGGCGCTGCTCACCGCCCCTCGGCGCCAACCAGCCCACTGCGGACCGTGGCGTTTCGGGGCCAGGCGGCATTTGGAGATTCAGTGAAATCGAGGCTAGGTCGGGCCCTGGTGCGTGGGGCGGCTCGGAGGGAGCGAGCGAGGAGCGAGCGGGTCAGTGCGCAGGCGCGGACACGCAGGCTCTGCCTGGGCTGGGACCGGGGTGTTTTGCATGTGTGTAGACATGTGAAGTGGGGGACGAGGGGGCTCCTGAGGCGCAGGCCTGTGTTCCAGGGAGGACCAGGAGGTGGTAACCCCGAGACGCGGGCGCGCCGGAGCCCGGAGACGGGCATCACGGCTCCCGCCCTGCCGCCGCCGCTGTTGCTGCCGCGTAACGCCGGGCTCTGCGTGCGCGCTCCCGTCTCCCCAGGCCTCCTGCGTGCGCGCGCCCGCGGGCGTCTAGAGGGGGCTGCCCTGGGAGGTCTTATGTGCATGGCTCATCTCCCACCTCCGCGCCTTTGCACGGCTGCCCCTCCCCCGTGCCTGCAACTCCTGCCTTCTGGGCCCTGGATGGCGACCCCTCCCCCTTGCCTGTGTTTCCTGGGGAATGTTGTTTTTTCTTTATCTTTGGGTTCTGAGCTCAATGTGTTGTGGAACCGGCTGGCCGAACCTCTGGCCAGGACCCAAGGAAGGGGAGGGAACAGGCATTGCCCTAGCCTGTCCCCAAATCCAGCATGCCGTCCTAATCCCCGGGGGCTGGAGAGACCCCATCCCCACGGTGCCTTGAGCCCCTCTCCCAGCAGGGATTGGGGGTGCCTGGGGTCCACCTCCGAGGTAGGGGGAGGGGAGAGGTGAGCTCTGCTTGGCTGTTGCTCTCTTCCGTCCCTGGGGTCAGCTTTTGGGTGTGCTTCTTTGTCAAATAGGGGACTGGGTGGTGTAGGGAGAGGGCCTGGAGCCAGCAAGTGTTATCCTCCTGCGTTCAAATCTGGCCTCAGGCACTAGCAGTGCGATTTTGCCTCAGTTTCCCCATCTGTAAATTGAGTCGATGAAGGCAATGGCCAACCTCTCCAGTATCTCGGCTAAGGAGACCCCACGTGGGGTCATGAAGGACTCGGCTTTGTTTAGATCCTTGTTACCTTGGACGAGTCCCGTACCCTCAGCTCCACACCACCTTCCTTGGTTAAAATGAGAAGGGGCAGGCGAGGTTCTGCAGCCCAGCCTCTTTGGTCTCTTCAGCTGTTCCCCTTCACTGCACTTCTCCCCCTTGGATTTCTTCTTTGGATCCTTGGCTCGAGCCCCACCCACCCCGTACTTGTTTGTGTTTGCCCCATCTGGGCCTAGAAGGCCTGGAGCTGCACCCTCAGAGCGTGCCTCCTTCCCCCCAATCAGGAAGCCTTGGAGTCTAGGCCCTGAGCCAGACCTCGGGTCCATGAGCTGCCCTGTGAGCCCCAGGGAGACCATTCAAAAGGAGCCACTCCAGCATCCACCGTCAGTCGATCAACCAGCATTTATGCAGTGCCTACTGTGGGCTAGGGAAGAAGTGACACACTCTCTGCCTTCGAGGTGCTTAAACCCTTATGGGGAGAGGATGTACACATCTGGTGTATATAAAGCACAGAGAAACCAACAATAATTATCATGAGAACAGCCGGCATTTATGTAGTGTCTGCCACAGGCCAGTGCTGGGCTAAGCACTTCACAAATATGATTTCATTTCATCCTCACAACAGCCCTGGGATGCAGATGCTGTTCAGTTCAGTCCAATCCTTCAGTCTTGTTGGACTCTTCCTGACCCCATTTGGGGTTTTCTTGGTTCGTCGTTTCCTTCTCCAGCTCATTTTACAGATGAGAAAACTGAGGCAAACAGGGTGAAGTGGTGTGCCCAAGGTCACGCAGGTAGTAAGTGTCTGGGGCCAGATTTGAACTCATGTCTTCCTGACTCCTGGCCGAGTCCTCTAAGCAGCTGCACCAGCTAGCTGTCTAAAGCAGAGGTTAGGTAATGGGTGGGGGAGGGGGCCGGGGAGGGAACACTAGTAGCTGGGAAGGACCAGGTGGCTCTTGAGCTTCATCTTGAAGGAAACCAGTGATTCCTGGAGTAGGGGGAGCATTCTGGGTGTCAGGGAAAGGCTTGGAGGCTGGAGATGGGGTCCTGTGCAAGACCAGTACAGTCTATGGAGGGGAGGAAGAAGGAGGGATAAGGTTGAAAGGGAGAGTGGGACCAGGCTGCAGAGAGCTTTAAATGCCCAACAGAGGAGTGTGAACTTAATCCTGGAGGTACTAGGGAGCCACTGGAGCTTGGGAGTGGTGACATGGTCCCTTCTGCTTGGGCTGCTGCGTTAAGAAAGTCAGGCTGATGAATTAGAGAGGAGACAGGCCGGAGGCAGGGCGGCAGCCAGAAGGCCGTTGGTTGTTTGAGCTCAGGAGTGCCCGTCTTGATGAAATCACAAATCCTTTTGAAGTGCGTGCACCCAGCTATACAGGCATGCCTCAGAGCTATCGCACTTTGTAGGTATTACCTTTTTTTTTTTAAACAAATTGAAGGTTTGTGGCCACCCTGAGTCAAGCAAATCTGTTGGCACCATTTTTCCGACAGCATGTGCTCACCTCATGTCATCTTTTGGTAATTCTTGTCATACTTCAGACTATTATAATTATTGTAGCTGTTACAGTGATCTGTGATGTTACGATTGTGGTTGTTTTGGGGCACCTTGAACTGTGCCCACATAAAAAGATAAATATTAGGTGTATTCTGGTTGCTCCACTGACTGGGCTGTTCCCTCATCTCTCTGTCTCCTCCTGAGCCACAACAGTATTGACATCAGGCCGGTTGATAACTCTACAATGACTTCTAAGAATCAATCCCTGTGGCAAACTTCATTGTGTCTTATTTTAAGAAATTGCCACAGCCACCCTACCCTGATCAGTCAGCAGCCAGCGACACTGAGGCAAGGCCTTCCACCAGCAAAAGGACTAGGACTCTCTGAAGGCTCGGGTTATGGTTGGCATTTTGTTTTTTTAGCAACAAAGCATTTTTAAATTAAGGTATGTAAGTTATTCTTTTAGACGTAATGCTGTTGCACACTTAATAGATCACAGTATAGTGTAAACGTAACTTTTACATACACTGAAAAACCAAAAAATTTGTGTGACCCTTTATATTGAAATAATCGCTTTATTGTGCTGGTCTGGAATGGAACTGGTACTATCTCCAAGGTATGCCTGTACACATATGTGTTCTGTGATTAGTTGGGAAGAATGTTGTACTTCATGTCAGGAGACATCTGTGTTTAAAAGTCCTTTCTCCAGCACTTATAAGTATAATCTGATAGCCTCAGACACTGATTTCGTGTGTGACCCTGGGCAAGTCACTTCTGTCCATAAAATGGGGATAAAAATAGCACTTACTTCCCAGAGTTGCTGTTGTGAGCATCAAAGGAGATAATATTTGTAAAGTGAAAACACTGTGTCAGTACTACCATTACTACTACTGCTACTGCTACCACCACCACCACCACCACCACCACCACCACCACCACCATTACCCCCACCGTCACCATCGCCACCACCACCATTACCATCACCACCACCACCACCATTACCCCCACCGTCACCACCACCACCACCACCGTCACCATCACCACCACCACCATTACCCCCACCACCATTACCCCCACCGTCACCACCACCACCACCACCATTACCCCCACCATCACCACCATTACCATCACTCCCCAACCATCACCCACCCCATCACCACCATCACCATCACCACCACCACCTCATCATCACCACCACCCCCACCCCCCTCCCCCACCACCATCCCCATCCCCACCACCACCATCCCCATCCCCACCACCACCACCACGTTAAAAGGCTTCCAGCTCAGTCTAGGGGATGAACTCTGCCTTGTGCCTAAGAACTTGCCATCCTTAGCATGGAGAACAGATTCTCCACAGTCAGTTAATAAACACTTAATAAGTGCCCCAAGCACTATGCTGAGCAATTGGGATACAAAGAGAGGCAAAAGACAGTCCTTACCCTTGAGGGACTCCCAGTGTGAAGGGTGAGACCCCATGAAGACAGCTACGTACAAACAAGCTATAAACAGGGTGTGCTGGCATTGATAGACCTCTGGCAGAAGGTAGGAGTTTTGCTGGGACCTGAAAGAAGCCAGGAGGTGGAGATGAGGAGGGGGTGACAGACCATTCTAGATGTGGGGCACAGCTGGTAAAAATGTTCAGAGCCAAGAGCTGGAATGGAATAAGCACGTTTTACTCAGCCCCTGTTCCGTTCCAGGCACTGCTAAAAGCTCTTTTACAAAAATCTCATTTGAGCCTTGCCACAGCACTGAATGTCTCTTCTAGGTCCTTCCTGAAGGGCATCCTGGCCCTTTCCCTGGCCTCAGTCTTCCTTGCTCTGGCATTAGAGACATAGTTGATTGAAGACCCCCCACTAAAGAATCCTTGCTTTTGGATCCCCATAATGTGGCTTTCCAGGACTGTGAAGTTAGCAGTTACTTCATCCAGCCCATCACAGAGGACCTTCCTGCCTTAAGGCCTTCCTTGGGATTTCAGGGCCAAAGTTGATGGGAAGGAACAGATCATGGAGCTCTGAATGCTGGCTATTTCTGACCCTCCAGCCTGGCTGACAGGCCTGGGGTAAATTGAGAACCCCAAGGAAACAGTGAAAGGGGAGAATTACACCAGTGTGGTTGGGGGGAAGGGAAAGAGGTCATCTGTACAGTGTATTGTAGGAGGAAAAGAGATCTCTGAAGGGAGAGGTGGGAACCTCCCCTTCACCCTATCTTCTGCCTCCCAGAAGCTATGGTCCCAACCTTCCTGCCATCCCTGTGCCATCCTGATGTTGTGCCTTCACTTCACTTGCCTTAACCCTTTGTTCCACATTCCTTCCCTCCCCACCCCACCCCCCAGGCCCAAGCCCTTCCCTCCACAGTTTTCTGCCTTGACTTTGGGGGTTTCTGCCATCCATTACTTTCATTTGTCCAGACTTTTCCATCCATTACCTTGTGTTGCCTTCATGCGAGCCAGTGGGGTTGGTCAGACAGGTATCGCCATAGCCCCTGTTTGGCAAGGTGGAATTCAAGTATCAGAGTTCCAGCGTCCAGCGGTTCGTTAGTAGTGGAGCTGGAACGAGAATCCAGGGCAGTTTACACCTTGTTCTGTCCCATTTACACCAGTCTGTTCTGACTGGACAAAGAAGCAGTAGTGTGTACAGGCGTACCTTGGAGATGTGGCCAGTTCACTTCCAGATCACCGTAATAAAGCAAAGATTTCAATAAAAAGGGTCACACAAATTTTTTGATTTCTTAGTGTATACTGAAGTTACGTTTACACTATACGGTCGTCTATTAAGTGTGCAGTAGTATTATGTCTAAAAGAGCAGCTCACTTACCTTAATTAAAACATGCTAGCCATCACCTGGGCCTTCAGAGAGTCCTAATCCTTTTGCTGGTGGAGGGCCTTGCCTCTGTGTTGATGGCCGCTGACTGATCAGCGTGGTGGCTGCTGAATGTTGGGGTGGCTGTGGCAGTTTCTTAAAATAAGACAACACTGAAGTTTGCCAGGGGATGGGCCCTTCCTTTTGTTTGAACACTTAGAGACCATTGTGGCGTTCTTAATTGGCGTGATTTCAGTGTTTCATGGTTCAGGGAACAGGGAGAGAGATGAGGGAGCGGCCAATCGGTGGAGCAAGCAGAACACAACAGTTATCGATGAAGCTCCCTGCCTTATGTGGGCATGATTCACGGTGCCCCAAAACAATTACTATAGTAACATCAAAGATCACTGATCACAGATCAGATCACAAAACAGATATGATGATGAAGTTTGAAATATTGCAAGAATGACCAAAATGTGACACAGACACGGTGTGAGCACGTGCTGCTGGGAAAATGGGGCCAATAGATTTGCTCGACTCAGTGGAGACAGCCCTTTAATTTGTACAAAATGCATTATCTGCAAAGCACAGTAAAGTGCAGTGCAGTAAAGTGAAGTACGTCTGAGTCTAGAAGAGAGAGGTCCTGGCCTTGGAAAGCCAGGAAGACCTGGGCTCAATGATAACAATGATGACGTTTTCAAAAGCACTTTACAAAATTACTTCACTTGATTCCTGGGAGGTTGGTGCTATCCTCATCTTACGGATGAGGAAACTGAGACAGGCAGGTTAAGAGATTGGCCTAGAGCCTCTCTCACACACACCCCCTACTAAACGTGTCTGAGGCTGGATTCGAACACAGGCTTCCTAACTCTAGGCCCAGAACTCTCTCCACTGCGCCATATAGTAGCCTGATCAAGTCGTGCATCCGATGCACACTGCCTCTGTTACCCTGGACGTGTCTCTTAGCTTCTCGTTTCTCAGTGTTTGCGAAGTCACGGATTCAGGCCCTTTCCCTCTCACACTAACTCCAGTGGGAAATAGAGGCTCATATTGTGAAAGAATTTTCTCTAAAGAGTCCAGCAGATTTGTTCTTCACACATGCTGTGAGAAGGGGAAGGGCTTGGAGAGACGTGTGTTTCTTATGAAGATGTGATACAGTTGTATGCTGAGGGTCCTGGTGCCCGTGCGGTGAGGCTATGAGATGAAATCGGTGTTTCCTAGTTTCCAGTGGGAACAGAACCATTGTTTTCTAGTTGCCAGATTTGAGCTCAGTCCCTTGGCTCTGATTTTGGGGGAAGTATAGGGAGGGGTGTCTCTCAAGTCCATCAGGAGCTTCCATACCCCATTGGCATGTTGGTAATTCTGCCCTGGACGGTATGGGAGCTGCAAAGCAGAATTGCTTTTGCTGGCTTCTTTTTTGTCTCATAGCTCTACTTTCTCTAAATCCAGGCCTTCCTCAAGACAAGAGCTGAGAGGAGGAAGAAAGGATGGCTTCCGTGCTCCTGGCGGCCAGGTCACGGGTGAGTTAGGCTTTCTTCACCGAAATGCTGTCTCATCTTTTAGACCTTGGCTGTATTTTGTTCTCTTGTCCTCGATTCCATCATGACTCAGCCAGGAATCTGAGCCCCAGAAAGCCGTGGCTGTTCTGATGGATGACTGGACATTGATAGTGTTTTTACATGAGTGTTACTCAAAGGGAATCCAACCTCTCTGATTTAACAGTAGGAAACAAGCCCAGGCAGATTGGCAAACACTGCACTCTTCTCTTGAATTCTCTGAGAATCGCAGAGTTGGAAAGGCCATCAGGCCATGTGGATCATCCTGCTGGTGAACAAGAATCCCATTTACAGAATAAAAGACAAAGGAAGTTCACAGGGTCTGGTGTGACCTGATCTTGAGGGAGCCATACTGGATTTTGGTTGTAACCACTTCCATTCATGAACCAGTCGTCCCTTTAATGGTATGTTCAAGAATCTTGCCAGGTAGCAAAGCCAGACTGAATCAAATTAACCAAGCAGACTTTACACTTGAGAGCAAAAGGCGATTATTGTCCAGATGCTGTGAAAGGCTTTAAAACTAGAGGCATAATTTCTCAGGTTTGAAGTCCTCTTGGTTAATTTCATTCCTTCTTTTTCTTTTTGACCTTCCACCTCCCAAGAGATCTCCTATCACAATTCCAAAGTGGTCATCCAGTCTTATGCCACCTTATGAATAAAAGCCACAACATTTTAAATCCATTCTATTCTTTATCTTAATATAATGGAAAAAATCCTGCTTGGAGTCTGCAGAGTTCCTTGAATGGTGAGTTCATTCAGACAGTCCTTCTGACAGCATTCTTTTAGGACCGTGTTCTGCTTTTGTGTTAGTTGTCCATTACTTGCATCTTTTGTAGATGCTTTTCTGAACCTATGTGGAAATCACTTTCAAACTTTGACACTTGTCTCTTTTAAGAAGAGACATTTGAAGGGTATGAGCAGGATCATGCACACACATGTTTTTCGAAAACTAATAACTGCTGATTGAAACTGAAAATAAAGGCATGAGGAACAAAACTGAAAGCCAGGAAAAAGAAAAAAAATTCAGGATCATTAGACCTCTTGGTTCAGTGTATATAATAATAGTAAGAATTCATTAAGAGCCTGCTGTTTGCCAGGCACTGTGCTAAAGTGCTGGGGATGCAAAAACAGTCAGAAGACAATCCTTGCTCTTGAGGAGCTGACAGTCAAATCATAGTTATGCAGTATATTATAGATTGAAAATTGATTTCCTCAAAACAGTCTTAGAAACTAACAGAAGGAAACAGACTTAATGAGGCATGCATTACGTAGTCTAAGTTGTAGGGCTAAGATTATCTGCCAAATTGCTTTTCATTTTTGCCAACTGTTCTTTTTTTAAAAACTTTAAATAAAATTTTTTTTCAATTTATCTGAAATCCGCTTTATTTCTCCTCCCTCTTTTTTTCAGGGGAAGAAATCTAAGCTATCCACCTGCAAAAGAGAGAAAAATGAATTCCTATAAATTGCCATGTAAGGCAAATTCTTACATTGGCCATGTCCAAAAATGTACATACATACACATATGTCTCCATCTGTGCCCTAAGTTTACCTCTCTGTCAGGATATGGGCAGCATGTTCCATCATGAATCTTTAGGAATCATGGCGGGTCATTGGGTTAACCAGAGCTCTTATGTCTTTCAAAGTTGTTTGTTTTTATAATAATTATATAAATTGAGCTCATAGTTCTGCTTACTTCATTCTGCATCAGTTCATACATGTTTTCCCAGGTGTCTCTGCAACCACCACAGCACAATAATGTTCCATCACATTCATATATTATAACTTGTTTAACCATTCCTCAGTTGATGGGCATCTCCCTTCAATTTTTAGTTCTTTGCTATCACAAAAAGAATCGCAATAAATATTTTTGTTTCCTTTTATGCCTTTGAGGTATAGACCTACTAGAGGTATTGTTGGTTCAAAGGGCACAGACAGTTTAGTAAATTTTGAGGCATAGTTCCAAATTGCTTTCCAGAATGGCTGGACTATTATTGTGCTGGTTTCCCATAGCTCCTTAAGCATTTGTTATTTTTCCTTTTTTGTCAGCTTTGTCAATCTGAAGGGTGTGAAGTAGAACCTCAGGGTTGTTTTAATTTTCATTTCTGTCATTAGTAGCGATTTAGAACATTATTTCATATGCCTATTAATAGCTTGGACTTCTTCCGCTGAAAACTGCCCTTTGACCATTTATCAATTGGTGAATGACTCTTATAAATTTGAATTAATTCCTTATGTATTTTGAAAATGAGACTCTTATCAGAGAAACTTAATACAGAGGATTTTCCCCCATTTACCTGCTTCTCTTCTAATTTTAGTTGCATTGGTTTTGTTTGTACAAAACCTTTTTATGTAATCAGAATTATCCCATTTTACCTTTCTGTGATCATCTCTCGTCTTTGGTTACATACTCTTCCCTTATCTATAGATCTGACAGGTAATTTTTTCCTTGGTCCTCTATCTTATTTGTTTATGATGTCACCCTTTCTGTCTAAAGTATGTACCCATGTGGAGCTCATCTTGGCATGTTGCTTACCTTTGTTTGCCTCAGTGTCCTCATCTATAAAGTGGGGGTAATAACAGGACCTGCATCCCAAGGTGGTTGTGAGGATCAAATAAGACCTTAATTATAAAGCATTTAGCACAGTATTATTATGTAGTGTGCAGTGTTGGTCTACACCTAGTTTCTGCCAGACTGCTTTCCGGTAGTTTTTTTTTTTTTAATGGTGAGTTTAATGGTCAGTCTACTAGCTGAGTCTCCTAGCCTGTCTGTCTAGGATAAAGTGCCCTTCTCCCAGTCATTGGGGGGGGGTCTTTTGGTTTGTTGTCCATGAACCTTCTTCTCAAGTCTTTAGAACTGATTTGCTTTTCTGCATTTCATCCGTACCAGATAGTTTTTGGTAATTATTGCTTTGTGTCATAGTTTAAGGTCCAGGAGGGCCAAGCCCTCATTCTTCCAATACTTCCAATATATTTGTCCAAATGTTATTTTGTCTAACTGTGAAGGTCTCCCTTGTAATTTGACTGGCATAGCACTAAATGTGCTTGAGAGCAATCAGGTGGTGAAAGGCTTTGAGTCCATACTATATGGCAGTAGGCTAAAGGAGCTGTGGATGGTTAGCCAGCAGAAAAGAAGATGCATGTGTGTGTGTGTGTGTGTGTGTGTGAGAGAGAGAGAGAGAGAGAGAGAGAGAGTGTGTGTGTGTGTGTGTGTGTGTGTTGGGGGTTGGGATTGGAGGGAGGTGATAGCAGGCTTCAAATAGCTTGCAGGACTGTCACAGGGATTTGACTTGCTTTGTTTGGGCCCAGAGGGTGGGACTAGGATCAATAGGTGGAAGTAGCAAAAAGACAAATTTAGCTCGGATGTCATAAACATTTTTCTAACAATTTTTGTTGTTCAGCCATTTTTCAGTTGTGTCTAACTCTTCATGATCCCATTTTGGGGTTTTCTTGCCAGATATACTGGAGTGGTTTGTCATTTCCTTCTCCAGCTCATTTGACAGATGAGGAAACTGAGGCAAACAGGGTGAAGTGACTTGCCCAGGGTCGCACAGCTAGTATGTGTCTGAGGCCAGATTTGAATTCAGGAAGATGAGCCTTCTGGACTTCAAGAGCGATGCTCTATCCACTGTGCTATGTAGCTGCCCAATTTCTTACTGTGAGAGCTGTCCAAAAGTGGAATGGACTGCTTCAAGATGTGAGGGGCATTTCCTCAGTGTAAGTCTTCACACAGGCTAGAGGACCACATGCCACATGTGTTATAGTTGGGAACTTCCTTTCAGGTGTGCAATGAGCTAGACAGCCTTGGGGTCCTTTTCAGCTCCTTGATTTCATACTTATCTGAAATTTGTTAATTTAGAAGTCGTATTCTTTGTAAAAAAAAATCGAGGTGGCCCAGCCATGAACATTGTACCTCTCCATTGCTCTTCATGTGAATCCCTTGATATTCTTGTTATTGTGGTATGTGTCCTCCCCCTGTGGTGTGTCACATGACAGGCTTTGTATCTTCCCTGAGCACCTACCTCATTGTTCTGTGCATTGTAGGGTCATCAAAGGAAGACAGTCTTTCTGCACTTTGACTGGGGGCCCTTGAAGGAGAAAAGCTGTGGTTTGGGTGAGGGAGCAGGGCCACATTACTGATTGAATAAGGGGAGAATTCCCCCCCTCACTCCCACCCCCAGCCCTTAAATGCAGCTTTTCTCTGTTTTCTCATTTTTCCCAAAACTTGGGGATCAGTGATGGAGAGTGATTACTATGATGTAGCTTCTTAGAAATTAGTTATGTGTGGTACGGTAATAGGCGTCAGTCTTGTATGCCTGATTCTACAGATGGGTCAGTTTGGGGGTGTTAATTTGAGTTTTGGGGGAGTTCAGGAATAAAGCATGATGGAGAGTGTGGTCTGAAGTGAGACATTGTCTCTGGTGTGGAGAAGAAGCAATTTTGAGGAAATATTTGACATGGAATATTTAAAATGCTTAGTGCCTGCTCAACCTCTTGTTATGCCCACTTTGCCAGCTTCATGTCTCTTCTGTGGTCCATAGGATGTGGTTGGCCCTGGATGAGCAGAAATGTTTGTGTTTCAGAAATCATTGACATTCAAGGACGTGGCTGTGGACTTCACCAAGGAGGAGTGGAGGCAGCTGAACCCTTCTCAGAGAGATATGTACAGGGATGTGATGTTGGAGAACTATAAGAACCTCGTCTTCCTGGGTAAGGAAGTGTTCCCCTGGGAATCAGTCCCTGGGCCAGTCTGTGCATTCTCATTTGCTCAGTTTTGGCTGTGGAATATCTGAATCACTCAGCTGAGTTTTAGTTTGGTTTTCAGGGTGGTTCAGGAACCCATGTCATAGAGGGAGCTGCCTGAATTTTTTAGGGTAAACAAAACATTTCTGTTCTCTCTTACCTAGTGAAGAATTTTAAAAAAGAAAATTGGAAGGCTTGTATCTCTAGTGTGCATCACATAAGGCAACATCTTCCTCATTCTCTGGTTTCCAGGTCTTAGCTTGTCCTGTATAGTCCATGGTAGATACCTTAAGATGTGAAAGTTTCCCATTAGCTTAACAATGAGTGAGTCAAATGAACCAATGATCCTTATGAACTTAAATCAAATCTTACCCTAGCCCCTGTGGCCTCTTCCACCACTGCCCCTCCATCCTCCCCCCATATTTCCTAAAATTACAATGCATAGTGTCCTGTAGAGGCCCTAAGTCTAGCCCACTCTTGCCCTACCTACTGTGTCCTCTTTTCCTTAAGGAGAAAAGAGTTGTGGGATTGAAATGTGAGCTGCCTCTTTATTCTCGGCACTTTTTCCCATTTATTTCTCTGTGAGTAGGGCTTTTAGGTTCTCAACCAGATGTGATCTCCCAGCTAGAAAGAGGCGAAGTGCCATGGATGCCTGAGGGAGAAGTACCCAGAAGTTCTTATCTAGGTGAGTGAATATGTGCCCTTCTCTCTCCTCACCCAGGAAGTACATGAGGTCTCTGACATGCCTTAATTTTTTGTTTTAGTAAATTATTTTCTGGATGTCATTGTCACTTCATGTTTCATACCAGGTCTCACAAAATGCAGTTATTGTCCTTTCTGATTTTACTTTTTTTACTTATATCCTTCATTGCCCTGCCTATGTGATAGTTTCCTCCTCTTGAATGCTTAGTTCAGTTCAGTTCTGTACACATTAAAGATTGGCTCTTGGTCTTATGTTCTTGTATTTTCTCTGACATATCTTTCAGTGTTGTTTCCTTTTTTTTTTTTACATTTTTGTGATCATTTTGTATCTCGTTCTTCTGGTTCTACTGATGTCTCAATTCCTTTAAATCCTCCCCAAGTTTCCTTAAATTCTTCAAAGCCATTATTTCTTACTGCAAAATAATTCTTAAGCAAAAAGGAAAAGAAAGAAAAGGAGATCATTGTAGTAGTTAAGAGAAATATACAGAAAAGAGAATCAGAAGTTCAGAAGGAAGCCTAGACAAGCAGGACAGCTTTGAAAGTAGCATGTTAAATTCATTAAAAAGTAAGGCACATGTAGTAGAGACTTGATATTTCATATGCAACCATGTTTTTCTATTCTGTTTAGTATATGACCCATTTTTGGTGTTAAGGACAGATTGTTTTAAAAAGTGAGACATATTTAATGTTTTAAAAAATCCATTTCATTCATGTTCCGTAAGAATTCAGCCATTCCCCAATTGATGGGCACTCTTTGTTTCTATCAGTTTGCTACTACAAAAATATTGCTGAAAATATTAAATTCTTTTCCGTAGTCACATTGCTCATAAATGGCAGAATTGGGGCTTAAATCCAGAACTTGCAACATCAGATTCGGTACTAATCCACTGTGCCACAATTTTTGCTTTCTCCTAACCTTCAGACATGCTCCAGTGGTGGAAAAAAGGGAGGGAAGGAATAAACATTTATTAAGTGTCTGTTAATTTACCAGGCACTATGCTAAGTGCTTTACAAATTATATTATCTCATTTGATCCTCACAGCAACCTGAGAAGTAAAAACCCCATTTTACAGTTAAGGAAACTGAGGCAGAGAGCTTAAGGGACTTGCTTAGGATCACACAGCTAGTAAGTGTTTGAAGCCAGATTTGAACTCAGTCTTCCTGACTCCAGGCCCATCTGTCTACTGCTTTACCTTGCTGCCTCATAAAGGATTTAGAATAATGAAATCTCAGAGTAGGAAGGGGCCTTGGAAATCATCTGTTTCATCCTCTTACCTAATGCAAGGATTCACTCTACAATACCTCTGCCATGTAGACATCCAGCCTCTGAAGATTTAAAAGAAGTAGGGAAGAGGTCCCAAATTTTTAACACATCAAATTTCATTTTGCACAACTTTTATTATTATGGTGAACTTCCCTTATGTTGAAATAAAAACTTCCCTTCCTATGACTTTTGTTTGTTTTGTCCTTTATCAAAAAAGACAGTATTTAATCCTCATGAGAAACTTTCACATAGCCATGTCCTAGTTCTGAGTCTTCTGTTCTCCTGGTTACACATTCCTAGTTCATTTACCCTTTCTCCAGCAATGTCATTTCTAGTTCTTCACCATTCTGGTAAATTCCTCTTCACTCATTCCAACTGTTTAGTGTTCAACTCCGTGGGTGGTACTGAATTCAGAAATTCCAGTGTAATGTGGCCAGTACAGTGGGATTGTTACTCTCTCTGAGTCAGACACCATGTCTTTTAATGAATTTTTAACATTGTGCTCATTAATCTTGCTGGATTATAACTTGACAGACAAATCATCATTTTGTCCACATTGCCACAGTGACATCTTGAAAGATTTTGATGAAAATGTTGCCAAAATCTGAAAGGCCAAAGGATCTGTTATCACTTAATCAATTATTTATAAAATTTTATTATTAAAGGGAAATGAGAAATTTGGGGGTTTTGGCGCATCTTGTTTTTATTGAACCCTTGCTAGTTCCTACTGGGCACTGCTTTATTTTCTCAGTACTTAAAAAATCATTCATCTTTTTAAAACTAGGATTTGGTGAGAAATTGACATCAGATTTGCCAGTCCATAATTCGTAGAATCGACCTGTTTCCCCTTTCTGAAAATTAAATTTGTTGTTGTTGTTGCTGATCACCAACAATTATTCTAAGGGGATAGAAGACTGTGAATGTAATACATGTTTTAGGTAAAAGGAGAAACCAAGAGAGAAAATGTAGGCAAATGACATTCATTTAGCTTTGTTGAATTAGCCTTTGTTTAAAGCAGTCAGCTGGTTGAGCATCATTTATCTCAAACTATATTTGTTCTGTAGTTTTCAAATCAATGTTCTTTTTCCTTCCTGGAAAGCAATTTATATTTTGCCTTTTAGGGAGCAGTGAAGCCCTTGAATGTAATGTGAGTGGAAGAGCCTTCTAGCACACAATAGGTCTTACGCCTCATAAGAGAATTCATACAGAAGTTGTTTGAATGTAAAGAATGTGGGAAAGACTTTAGTAACTTTTTTTTGTTGTTTTCTTTAGATTCTCTTATTCAGAATACTAGGCGTAAAATCACAGAATCAGTTCCGAAGCATGCTGTTTCTCTGGGAGAAACATCCAAAGAAATACTCACAAAGGATAGATCTTGTAATGCCATATTGGGAGATGACTGGGAATGTGATGTCAAGTTACAGAGGCAGAAGGGTAGCCAGCAAAGAAAGTCTAAGAAAATGACAGTCATCCATGAAAGCAGCATATTTGGGAAAAGTCTCAGTTCAGCTTCATTACCTGTTCCACAGCAGAGAACTGCCTCAGGAAAAAGTTTCCATGGGTATGGAGGAAGTGCAAAGACCTCTAAACAGTATTCGAGCATTCTCAAATGTCATAAAATCTCTGGCAAGAAACTTTCTAAGTCCAATAAATACAGGAAATCCTTCAGTTACCATTCAGATCTTATTCAATATCATAGAAAACTTACTGGGAAAAAAACATGTGAATGTAGTGAATGTGGGAAGGCGTTTAGCACCAGGTCGTCGCTTAAAGGACATCTAAGACTTCATACTGGAGAGAGACCCTTTGTGTGCAGTGAGTGTGGGAAAGCCTTCATTCAGAGGGCAAAACTGAATGTACATAAGAGAATTCATACTGGAGAGAAACCCTTTGTTTGTCATGAGTGTGGAAAAGCTTTCAGATACTCAATAAGTCTTACTGAACATAAGAGAATTCACACAGGAGAGAAACCTTTTGAATGTAAAGAGTGTGGGAAAGCCTTCAGACAAAGCTCAGCACTTAGGAGGCATCAGATAATTCATACTGGGGAGAAACCCTTTGTGTGTAATCTGTGTGGGAAAGCCTTCATAGAGAGTGGAAAACTTACTGCACATAAAAGAATTCACACAGGTGAGAAGCCATTTCAATGTAAAGAATGTGGAAAGACCTTTAGCTACATCTCATCCCTTAGAGATCATTGTAGGTTTCATACTGGAGAAAACCGACATGAATGTAATGAATGTGGGAAATCTTTCAGTAGAAGCACATCACTTAAAGGCCACCAAAAAATTCATACAGGTGAGAAACCCTATGTGTGCAGTGAGTGTGGGAAAGCTTTCATAGAGAAAGTAAGACTTACTGAACATAAAAGAATTCATACTGGAGAGAAACCCTTTGAATGCAACGAATGTGGAAAAGCCTTCAGCCACAGCTCATCCCTTAGATATCATCGGAGACTTCATACTGGAGAGAAACGATACAAGTGCAATGAGTGTGGGAAATGCTTCAGTGCAAGTTCAACACTTAGAAAGCATCAGAGAACTCATACTGGAGAGAAACCCTTTTCCTGTACTGAGTGTGGGAAAGCCTTCATAGAACGAGGAAGACTTACAGAACACATGAGAATTCATACTGGAGAGAAACCTTTTGAATGTAATGAATGTGGAAAGGCCTTTAGCTATACCACTAGTCTTACTGAACATCAGAGAATTCATACAGGAGAGAAACCTTTTGAATGTAGTGAATGTGGAAAAGCCTTCAGCCAAAGCTCAACACTTAGGACGCATCAATTAACACATACTGGAGAAAAGTCCTTTGAATGTAATGAATGTAAGAAAGCCTTCAGTAGCCGATCATCTTTGAAGCTTCATTGGAGAATTCATACAGGAGAGAAAAAGTTTGAATGTAGTGAATGTGGGAAATCCTTTATCAGAAGCTCATCACTTATGAAACATCAGAGGATTCACACAGGAGAAAAACCATTTGCATGTAGTGAATGTGGGAAAGCCTTCATAGAAAGAGGAAGACTTAATGAACATATGAGAATTCATACAGGAGAGAAACCCTTTGAATGTCATGAATGTGGAAAAGCCTTTAGCTACATAGCGAGTCTTACTGAACACAAGAGAATTCATACTGGAGAGAAGCCTCTTGAGTGTAATGTGTGTGGAAAAGCCTTCCGCCACAGGATAGGTCTTACAGCTCATAAGAGAATTCATACAGAAGAAAAACCTTTTGAATGTAAAGAATGTGGGAAAGCTTTCAGTAATAGTTCAAACCTTATGATGCATTGGAGGCTTCATACAGGAGAGAAACCCTTTAAATGTAATGAATGTGGGAAAGCCTTCAGCAATAGCTCAAACCTTAGGACACATCAAAGACTTCATACTGGAGAGAAACCCTTTGATTGTAATCAGTGTGGGAAAGCCTTCAGAGAGAAAAGACAACTTACTCTACACAAGAGGATTCATACTGGAGAGAAACCCTTTGAATGTAATGAATGTGGGAAAGCCTTCAGTTATCCAACAAGTCTTACAGAACATAAGAGAATTCATACTGGAGAGAAACCTTTAGAATGTAATGAATGTGGGAAAACCTTCAGTCACAGCTCATCTTTTAGGAATCATAAGAAATGTCATATTAAAGAATAACAATATCTGTGAAACAAATAGGGGAAACCCCTAGTGACAACTCATTCCTTTTGTACCTTCAGAAAATTGATGTTTTAGAGAAACCAAGGGAAGGTGATATGTGAGAATTTTTTCAGCAATAGCACATCCTTTCAGAAAATTTTCAGAATTACAAAAATTACAGAGTTTTAAGGGAACTTGGGGATCATAGTCTATCTCATACCAGTAGAACACAAGGTATTTGAGGGCAAGGACTGTTTGAATATTTTTTTAAACAAGTGCTGCCTAAGCAAGAGTCTATTACACAATATGTCTGAAAAGTAGGCTGAATGATTTGCTTGAAAACTGGACTCTGGCAGCCAAGACAGGCAGACCCATTCAAAGTCCTTACTTTCACTCCAGCTATAGAATCCTGTAATGAAAGAGTATCTCTCAGGGACTGAAAACTAATGAGAGGGTTGGAACAGCAAGTGATATGGCAGATATAGCAACATGGGTTTAAGAAAACTTTTATACTTTTTTTGTTTTTTTTGCATTTGAGAACTAGATGCTCATGAGATTGGACTTGTTAGGGAGTTCAGAGCCATGAACTTTCCCTGGAGAAATGCCTGTTATGAATGTAAGGTGATTTGATTGGAGAGAATGTAGAATCTTTTTTTTAATTGGTAACAGGAAATGATAGCTAAACTTAAACAATCCAAAGATCTTCCCCTGTGGACATATGGATCTCCCCCAAAGAATCTGGTTGACTCCTAATGACTTTAAAGCTTTGTTTCACAGATGCTGGAATTTTGATGTGGAGTTGAAAAAAGTAGCTGGAATCATCCTATTAACAGAAAAAGTATTGGGGATCTTTGTCTAAGAGACACCTGGGTACCTGCCTCCTGGCAAATGATTGTTGTGGATACCCTGTGATTCTACATTAAATCTATTCTGTGTGTGTTGTGTTGTGACACATGCATTTGAGTAGTTCAAATGTATGTATGAATCAGTGTATTAAGAACTAATTTAGCTTAGGATTAATTCTCCCTTTTTTTTTACCAAGCTACTACCAAATTCAAAATACCCGGGAAATTGTCAGCCTTTTAACTCTACGTATGAGGAGAGAAGAGAGTTAACTGCTTTGGCTGCAAGAAAATTTCCAGAAAGTTGAGACAATTGGAACTGTAGACTCAGAAGTTATAAAGGTTTATTTCCTCATGTGTGGCCATGTTTCTGTGAGCTGAGTACAAACTCCTTTTCCTGTCTAACCAGGAAATCTAAAGCTCTCTTCAGCAAGAATAGTCCAGTTGAACCTGAGAAAGGTATTTTTATTACTCAGTCTTATCCTCCTTTACATATTTCAAATGCAGCAATCACTTCTCTCTAATATTTTATCACTGTATTGCTTACTATTGGAAGTTATTATTAAAACTAAGTTTCTCATGAAAAGCAGTTATTCAGTGAGCCAGTTCTCAGTTTTATGAACCATGATTTGCACATTTCATTGTGAATCAAATTGTTTCTTAACTGTGTGTTTAATAAACATGCTTAATATTTTCATACATGTTTTCAAGGAATAATCTATTAGAATATGTTATTGAGCATAATCTTCCAAGATGCTCTGTTAAAGAGAAAAGATCCAAAGTTCACAGGAATTCTGTTTCTAAAGATATGTTTTGGCTTTCAGAACAGGCATAGACAAAATAGCTTGCAGCTTTTAGTGAGTTGTATATATACAGAGCAATCTTTGAAATGCAGAATTAACAAGTAAAGATACTTGACTAGCAGAACAAAATTAGAAAAGAGCAGAGAAATAATAAGCAGTACCAAGATCAGAGTAGGTTAAGACCATGATAGATAACCATATAAGGATGTGGTGGATCGAATCTATGATTTCATTAATCTTATGAGAAAATTCAGTGTCAGTGCAGGTCTACACTTTGAACATTGCTTAGAGTTCTGAGAAATAAAATGATTTTCTGTGGGGGTAGGGTGAGGTTCACAGCCAATATATCCAGAGGTGAAATTTCAGCTTGGGTCTTCCTGGTTCAGAGGCCAACTCTACCCATTCTGCTATGTCCTGTCTTGATAAGAAGATAAACTATTTTAGAGAAGTGCACCAATACAACTACTTTGTCTAGAGCTTAATTACTTGATGTTTGAATTTTTGTAAGGCCTGAACTTCTATATCAATTACAGATGTTATTGTTTTACTCTTTTCCCCCATGCTTAGAGAAGAGCTTTCCTGTAACTACAAAGTAACAAATATTTAAACTTAAGAGATCCAACTTGTCTAATTGAATGAATAATAAACATTTTTAAGATAGGTAGCCCCTCCCTCCTGCCCCCAAGGGTACCTCAACCAGAGAGGAGGGAAGAATGACTTTGTAGTGAAGGCCTTCTTTGAGGACATCAAGATCAGAGCACACCTTCTTAAAAAGTGCAAATAATAAGATTTGAAGAGTATTTGAAAGTATCACCAAAATTTTTAAATGGTGATTTTACAGTGTTTAGGAAAAAAGTTATTAGTACTAGCAGAAGGATTGAACAGTGGCTGTTGATTTGCCATTATTGGTGTTTTTTCAGTTCACAAAACCTGTTGGCCCTGTGGCCCGAATTGAAAATTATGAACTTTGATTTGTTTATTAGAAATTGGATTGTAGATTCGATGGGCCTTTTGGGAATGTATACGATCTGGGCTCATGTGAAAGAATGAGTGGGTTCCACTTACTGTTTTAGTAGCTGAGTTTGTTTTAAGTTCTACCTATCCACTGCTCTATGGTGACATTCTATATGCTCTTGTTTTACTTGTGCAGAGAATGTTTGGTCTGAAATGTTTTAAAATTATGTGACTTGTCCTGTATGAATGACATCAGGAGTGAGAAGCTTGCTAGATATAAGTGATACTGCTGCTAATACCTGGTATTTATAGAGAGCCTTAAAGTTTGCAAAGTGCTTTTTAGACATCTTGTTTCAACCTCAAAACCCTGTGAGAAGTTAGCCATATTTTACAGATGATGAAGAAACTAGATAGAATGTTAGACTTTGAATCAGGGAGACAACCTTGAGCAATAACCTGACATGGTTTTCTTCATGTCAAATGGAGATAATACTATCTGTGGGAAGATAGGCCACAGTGTTGTGAAATTCAAATAAGATAGTGGGTATAAAATGCTTTGTAAAGTACTATATCAATGTCAGCTCTTAGAGGTATGATAATTAAGTCTATAAAACCATTGCCAATTGTTTGATCTTTTGCAATGATTGTGAACAGAATTGACTATTTAAGGTGGAACCCACTAAAGGTTCCTTACTTGCTCAAGGTCCTGTTTTGGCTTTTGAATTCCACATTGTTTCAGAAGTAGATTCACTAAATTAGAAAGCAAACTGGTGCTAAAAGCTAATGGATGGGGGAGCACTAATGCAGCAGCAACTGGCTAATGAAGGGAGGATGTCAGCAGGTTTTTTTACTGGAGTGCTCATCAAAAACAGTGAAATTATAGTTATAGTTCTGAGTGGCACATTAACTCTTGAATCCATTCCAGGAAAGCATGGGGCAGTGGTAAAGACTGGTGGCAGGACTTCTGGAAACTCAATGATTTTCCTTCCTTGACCATCTGGTTGACCATCAGCTTGACTACTGTATCCTTTAGTTAATATGGAGAAGTATTAAACTCACATTTCCAAAACCAAATTTTACCCAGCATCAAAAACACGATTAAAAGGAACTAGGTCCAGAAGATTTGCACAAGGTCATGGTATTATTTCTGGACCAAAACAGCAGAATATAAACAGTCACCTCAGTTGTCCTTTTCTTCCATATTCATGGTACAGTGTTCTGGTCTTGATTATTTGCAAGGGCTCTTTAATGATCAGTATTATGTTGACTTCTGTTACATTGTTTAAATGTGAAAAGGCTCAAAAATAATCCTGGGCTAGGGAAAAAATACTAAGGCAAGGACTGTAATGGGTTAAAACTTATCTATGAGATGATGGAAAGTAAGTAGAATGTCTTGGGATCCTCTTAAGATATATCCTAGAACAAGATACACAGGAAAAGTTGATTCAAACTGGCTGCACACGTTACGTCGTAAGTTGGAAAAATAATAACTTCTGAATGTCAGCTATGTTGAACCTGTTATCTCACGACTACAGAGTGCTTGGGTGGATGACAGCCAGCTTTGTCCAAGAGCAGGGGCTCTTAACTTTTTTGTATCATGGATTATGTTGGCAGCCTGGTGAAATCTATAGTTATGTCTCAGAATATTTTTAACGCTTAAAATGCCTAGTAATTACAAAGGAAGCCAACTATGTTGAAATAGTTACAAAAATAATGAAAAAAGTACATAGACCCTAGGATAAGAACACCTAGAGCATAGAGGGTACTCTCTCCCCTTTGTATTTTGGGCTCTTCAGGTTTTGTGTAAAATGTGAGAAACCCAGAGAGTAAAGATCCTGTATCCCAAGTACAAAGATATTAGAACCCAGGGGAAGGAACTCTATGTTGATTGTGTTCAATGGCAGCTGTTGATGTCCTTTGCCTGCAAAGTTCTTTATTATTGCCATTGTTTTAAGTAAAATTACTTTGTTTTTTAATTTTGTCTATTTCTTGTGATAACCTGGACCAGCCAACATCCCTCTTTGTTAAAAGTTTATAGGAGGTGAGGAACCAATAAGCTGAACTTGGTTGAAAACAGATTTTTTTAAGGAAACTGTGGCATAATGACTAAAGTGGAATATATATAAACCCTTCTATTCACTATTTCTAAACAGCTAAACATATATCCAAAATAGAGATGCATTTATAAAATGCTAAAACTTTTTAAAAAGAAAAAAATGAAGCAGAGAGACTGAGTTAATGATGATCAAAGAAAAATGCTAATAAAACAAAGAAATGCCATGGACTGATAGAATTGTGGGAGAAAAGAAGAAATTATTTTTGCAGTAACAAAGATCCAAGAAAAGAGGCAGCAAATGCCATCGTATCCCAGAGAGGGAGGACTTAATATAATTGAAAGAAAAGCTAAGGAAACTGGAGCTTTGGTTTCTTTGGATAGGAGCTGAAAAACTTTGGCAAAACAGTGGACACCCTGAAAAAGAGAATGGAGGGAATTGTTGGCGTATTATTAGTCAATGATACAGTACGAATTAGAGCAAAGCTAAAAGAACAAAATTTTAAGATGTTAAGAACTTTATCACAAAACCCAGCTGGTCTGGAAAATTAGTCTTAAAGTTAAAAATCATGTCTCCCAGAAAATGATAATATATCCAAAAGTCTGAATAAAGAGTGAAAACACAGGTTTTACTCATCCAGGAAGTGTGATAGCCAACTGGGAAAACTTGGATCAAAGAAAATATTGCAAATGATTAGGAAGAGACCATATACTAAGTAGTAACACTTAAACAAGACTACTCATCAATGAAAAAGCCAGAGTAAGATCCTAATCATATAATAGCAAGGAAAAATAGTTTGGATCAAAAAATTATGTTCGTAATTATACATAATGTGAATAGAGAATTAAATTTTTAACAGTTGACCACTTGCAAGCATTTTTGGGGAAAAAAGGGACAAGAATTGGTTAGTCTTAATTGCAATGGTACTGGGTAATTCCATTTGGTCACTGGATCCAGATTGCTGTGGAGGAGAAAGGCTGGTGACCTTGCACAGCTCTCCCTCACTGAAATCAAAGTCAACTGCAAGTCATGTCATCATTTCCCTGATGTCATGATCCTCTTCGAAAATGAAGGGCAAACACAGCAACGAGCTGGGTAAAGATCCAGTGCTTATAATCTGATGAGGAGAAAAGATTACTATGTAGGATGTCCCATTCTGTCAGAACATAAATAATCTGAGTTTGGATGTTCATAAAGAAAGCCAAGATGATGAAGAAAAGGACTTCCTTGAAGTTGGGGTCCTATCATAGGTAGTTCTTTAAAACTTAGAGGGGTAGAAAGAGGATATTTTGTGAATCATACCCATATCTGGGCAGGAGAAGAGTTAAGAAGTTGTAATGAGATAAGACCATAGATTTTGGGATAGCAATTGAGTGGTTATCTAGTTTAGACCTGTCGTTATATAATTGAGCAAAGAAGCCCAGAGAAATTAAATGACTTGAGTAAGGTCGGAGGGGGTACTAAGTATCAGAAACGGAATTGTGAATCTAAAACTCCTTCCAAGGACCCCATGGTGCAGGAATGACAGATTCTCATGAGCCACTCCCTTACCTTGTGCTGTCAAGAAGAGGTTAAAAAAAAACCCAACAAACGAACAACCCTGTAACAACGTTTAGAATTCAACTCAAAACAAACTGGTGCTTGGGTTAATACGAATCATAATACAGTTCAGTTAGTTAAGACAGGATTTTAGCTCCCCTCCATTGAGAAAATTGGAAGGCTTCAAATAAATGTCTACCCAGGCAAAACTGAAATCTCAAGTTGTGTTAGAATTTGAAATAAACAATGAAGATTTAAATAACTTGATAAAGTTTGTGGGAAATTCAGTCCCAAGTTGTTTTAAGTTCCATAACAAGTCAAAGACCATACAAGCACAGCTCTTATGGATGCTTTTGAAGACCGATTTCTACATTGTTCTGCCAACCTTGGTATTTTTAATATATTGGTATATTGAAGATAAATTGCCAAGCTGTGATTGCTGTGAAGTTTTAAAGCTTATCTCCTGTAACACCAGTATTATTAGGCAAAAGAGATTGTTAAAAGTAGTTTCTAATGAACTTTGTCTTGTTTTGAGAGCCAATAGCAATTAACACTTTTATTCCAAAGTCTTCCCTCTTTCCTGTACACATATGAGTGGCATTACATGCTTAATTAAGGAGGTCTCCAATGCCTGTGAAGAAAGCCTGGGGAAGGCAGAACCCTACCTTCCCAGATCAAAGATTACCCAGTAAAAAGTAAGTGCTGGATCAGGATCCTAGACTCAACTACATGCCCTCTTAATTGAGATGCTCAGTAATAATGACACTTTTGTGGTGCCTGGACAGAGAAGCTGCAGCTTCCAATTATTTATTAAAATACCTGCTGTGTGCCAGGCAGTCCATGAGGGGCTGTTGACTCCACACTAGTAGATCGTAGAGCAAGGGCCCCATCCTAACCATTTGAGTGATAGCAATTCCAAACCTCCTTTCTGGTTACTGACCCAGTGAATGGCCACATTCCTCTGGTGTCACATGTGCTTTCCTGATGTAGGTATGTGATGTCCAGAAGGGGGAGGAAGAAACATCCTATGTCTATGCAGCTAGATCCTATAGATAATAGGAAGGAAACAAGCATGCATTAAATTTCTACTCTATGCCAGTCAATTCATGCTAAGCACTCCATGAATATCTCATTTAGTCCTCCATGCGGGGGGGGGGGGGGAAAGGGGGAGGGGTGGTGTAGATGTTACTATCTCCATTTTATAGTTATAGAAACTAAAAGATTAGATTGTATGCCTGCCATCGTATGGTGTCTCAGGTCTTCGTGACTCCAGGCCCAGCATTGTGTCCACTGTGCCACCTAACGGCCTGTATAGCTTTACTATATGAAAAGTAGTTGGGATCCAAAGTTCACATCGACAAGATTAGAGAAAGGAGCCACCAACTGTGGTCTCAGATAAATACACAATCAGGATGACCAGCAAGATGGATGAGGTCCTAATACAAGAATTTCACCTCATAGGTATGACTAAGGACTTGAGAGATTGAGATTCAAGACTGCAATATGACTGTGGAAGAATACAAATCATCTTCAAATATAACAGGATAGATAGAAGGGGGTGTGGAGTAACATTATTAAGATGACTTTACCTGAGGAAATCCAAGAAATAGATGGTGATAAGTAAGATGCAATTTTATTTTCACTAACTTCCTCCATAACAGACTGTAATCTCTCCAATTTAGTGGGTAATTTACAAGAAATTCCAGAGATGTAAGATTCATCTATTAGCCCACATGGGGCTGAAGCTCTTTAAACTGAGCTAAACTCCTTTGACAATATACAACCCATTATGAGTCTCCTGCTTGAAATGTTTATGGGGGAGGGGCTTCCCTGGTAAAGCTTTACTACTTGTCCCCTACCATGAAAAAAAACATGTCCTTTTAGCTTTGCACAAATGTCCCAGAATTCCTCTTTTGGATTACTGCTTGTGTTGGTGCATGACTATCTCCTAATATAACATTCCTTAAGTCTTGAATCTCAAATTATCTCAAATAAGATACTGTTTGTAAAGTATCTCGCATAGTGCCTGACATAGAGTTGTTGGTTGTTCTTTGTTTTTGAAGAGGACCATTGATATCAAGGGGTGATGTCTTGACTCATGCCTGAATTGGATTTAAGTGAGGTAGAGCTGCACAGTCATTAGCTTTACTCCTCCAGAATAGTTGTAAGTCCAGTGGCAAGACTAAAGTCAGGATGACTGGCAATGGCCCAGGATGCGGTGGATGACCTCGTTGTCTTTGATGTCTAAACAAGTTTTAAGAGCTCCACAGTGCCTGCTTCAACTGCCTTCATGGCCATTAGAATAAATTGTTCTCATCTGCTCATTGCATGGAATGGGGAGAGGGTGAGGTGCTGGTGGTAGAAGTCTCCACATACCAAGGATAGACATCCCCCTAACTCACCAATGAGGCCTATCAGTTACCTTCAACCTGGTTTAGCCCATCTGCCAAGGCAGTTTACTGAGGTGTGGCTGTTGCCTGTACTACTTGGAGCCACAGGTAAGAACTGAGTGCCAGGTGGATACCAAAGGTGGAAGAGCAGCCCTGAAAGGGGCTTAGCAAGCCCGTATCAGAGGTACTAGTCCTTGAACATCCCATACACCCCTGGCATATAGTATACATCTAAATCTATATTCTATTCCATTTCATCCTATTCCAATTTACATCTTGACAGAATCGTAGCGCTTTGTTACGTTGGTGTATTCATGTTTTATTTGTTTGGGTACTCCCAACAAAGTAGATTACAATCCCTCATGATTTTGGTTTTGTTTAAAAATGGAAACAACAAAATGGTTATTCTTGTTCATGTTTTCTCATTTGGTGTAGATTCCTGGTAGGGGAACCTGTGCATGCTCATTGTTCCACGGGCATCCCAGTTCTGTGGTGAGAGAAGATTTTCTAGGGGCCGTCAAGAGTGGGTATAACTGATGAGACCAGAGTTCTTTACCAAAGGGCCACATATCTTTTAGTCTGAAGAGAACATTTAATTTTTTGCAGCTGAGTCCCCTGGGCAAGTTTTGAAGGAGAATAATTGGCAATATTCCGACTGTGAGTGCAAAAGGGATTTTGCCCACTGGCGATGCAAGGGGAAGCTCTGACAGCAGAGGGAAGGACAGCATGAGGACCATTATCTACTGCATACATCCACCTGGAGTCTGTTTTTAGTCTCCTGTTTTCTTAATGTCCAACAGGTTCTCAATAGGATCAAAATGGCCATTTTCTTCTGTTAGGAAGTTTCTGATGAAGAGTAGGTCATGACTAAGGGATTGTAACTCAGTTTTCCAGTTTTTTTCCTACTAACTATAGTGTGATGTAAGCTTATCTTTCCATTAACTCCCTGATGCATCTCCAGGATGACTCTGGTAGCTGAGCAGATGACAGGGACAATATGTACTTAATCCTGTTCCCACATGGTTTTGATTTTTTTTCCTGCTAGGTCTCTATATATCAAAAACTTCATTGTACATAGTTTGTAGGTTTTAAGTATGGGGCTGTGTCACTTGGTAGTTTAAGAAGGGTATTGAATTTTGATATATAATAACAGTCACCTGAAAATGTCTTTCTAGGTATTTATTTTACTTAGCCCCTATTTGCCTCAGCTTTTCATCTATAAAATGGGGCACACACTGGAGAACTAAATGGTAAACCACTCCAGTAACTTTGCCAAGAAAACTCCATGGAAAAACTGCCCATGGGGTCACAAAGACTTAGATATGACTGTACGACTGAACGACAACAAATTTTTGCAACCTGCGGTGCTATATTGCACAGTTTCTCCCATATCCTCAAATGATCTACATTGAACAATAAATGTCTTATTTTTTTAAATTAGCAAGCATTTTTTCCCCCTCCCAACTCTGCCCTCTCCTGCCACTGGAAAAAAAACCCCAACTAAACAATTTGTAACAAATAAGTAAAGTCAAGCAAAACAAATTGCCACATTGGCTGTGTCCAAAAATTTGCATGTGTCATTCTGCATATTAGTCCATTACCTCTCTGTCATGCGGTAGGCCGCATTCTCCATTATTGAGCATCTGGAAATTGTTGATCATTGTGTTGATCAGAGTTCTTAAGTTTTTCAGAATTGTTCATTTTTACAATATTGATGTTGTTGTATAAATTATTCTCCTGGTTCTACTCACTTCACTCTGCCATTTTATAAAAGTCTTCCCAGGTTTCTCTGGAGCCATCTTTCTTCATTTCTTGTAATAATATACCACTACATACATATGTCATAATTTGTTAAGCCATTCCCTAGTTGGTGGACACCCCCTTAGTTTTCAGTTATTTGCCACTACAGAAAGAGCTGTTACATTTTCACACATATAGGTCCTTTTCTTCTTTTATAATCTCTTTGAGTGAATAGCACTAATAGTGTTATCTCTGGTTCAGGGACACCTACATTTTAGTAAATTTGGAGGTACAGTTCCAAATTGCTTTCCAGAATGGCTGTACCAATTCATCATTCTACCAACTGTGAATCAATGTTTATTTTCTCATGGCCCCTCGGAAATGTGTCACTTCCCTTTTTTGATCAGTTTTGACAATTTGATGAGTGTGATGTGAAGCTTCAGAGTGCCTTTGATTTGTATTTGTCTAATCATTAGCGATTTGGAGCACTTAAAAAAATATGGCTAGATATAACTTCAATTTCATCCCTTGAGAACTACCTGTTCATTCTTGTCCTCTCACTATTTATCAATTGGGGAATGGCTTTTATTCTATAAATTTGAATCAGTTCCTCATATATGCTAGAAATGAGACCCTTATCAGAGAATGTTGTAGAGTGTTTCTCCACTTGACTACTTCTAATCTTGGCTGCATTGTATTTGTGCAAAACCTTTTAAATGTTATGTAATCACAATTGTCCATTTTATCTTCTGTTGTCCTCACTATTCTTTGTCTAATCATGAACTCTTCCCCTATCCCCTAACTCCTGAGGCAACTGGTAGTGCAGGGGATAGAGTGCTGGGCTTGTAGTCAGGAAGACCCAAGTTCAAATCTGGCCTCAGATATTTACTAGCTGTGTGACCCTGGGCAACTCACTTAACATCTGTTTGCTTCAGTTTCCTCAACTGCAAAATAGGGATAATAATAGCACAAACCTCACAGTGTTGTGAGGATCAAATGAGATAATAACAAAGCAAAATATAATACTTAGCACAGTGCCTAGTGCATAGTAGCCCTATGTGAATGCTTATTCCCTTCTTATCCGTAGATCTGAAAGATACTTTCTTCCTGGTTCCTCTACTTTGTCAAGGATGCCATTTATCCATTTGGAACTTGCATTGGTATATAATATGTGATATTGGTCTAAATATAATTTCTGTCAGACTGCTGTTCAGTTTTCCCAGCATTTTTTTTTTTCAAATAGTGCATTCTTATAGTAGCTGGGGTCCTTAGGTTTATTAAACACTGGGCTTCCAAGTTCATTTGCTTCTGTATGTTGTGTACCTAATCTGTTCCACTGATTGATCTCTCTCTTTTTCAACCAGTGCCAAGTTGTTCTGATTATCTTTGCTTTGTCTACAGTTTGAGATCTGGTACTGCTAAGGTCCTTTCCTTCCCATGTCTTTTTAAAACATTTTCCATGAGAAGCTTGATGTTTTGTTCCTTCAGATGAATTTCATGATTATGTTTTCTAGTTCTGTAAAGAAATTCCTTGGTAATTTTACTGGCGTGATATTGAATCAGTAGATTATTTTAAATAGTGTTGAGATTATTATTATATTGGCTTAGCTTACCCATGAACCATTTTGGAATATTTCTCCAATTAATTCTCTCTGTCTTTATTTCCATAAAGAATGTTTTGTAGTTGTAAGAATATAGTTCCTTGGTGTATCTTGGTAGGTACACTCCCAAGTATTTCATGCATTCTGTAATTATTTTGAATGGAATCTCTCTTTTTTAATCTTTCTCTGCTGGATTTTATTGGTAGTATATAGAAATCTTGATGATTTATGTGGATTCATTTTACATTCTGGAACTTCTGAAGTTATTATTTCAATTTTTTTAGTTAACTCTAAGTACACAATCATATTTTTGGCAAAAAGAAATAATGTTTGTTCTTTGCCTATGATTATCCTTTCAATTTCTTATTCTTGTCTTATTGCTATAGCTAGCATTTCTATATTAAATAGTGGAGATAGTGGATAGCTTTGCTTCTCCCCTGATCTTACTATAAAGGACTCAAGTTTATCCTACTTTTATGTAATTTTATGTAATTTTGGCTCTTGGTTTTAGATGCATACTATTTATTATGTTGATGAAAGGTCATTTTATTCCTGTGTTTTCGACTGAAATGGATGTTGTATTTTGTCCAAAACATTTTCCATGTCCATTGAGATAATCATATAATTTGTTGTTCTGGTTATTAATACTATTAATTATGTTTATAGTTTTCCTAATATTAAACCAACTCTGCACTTCTGATATAAGGCCAAGCTGATCATAGTGCATAATCTTTGTGATATGATATTTTAGTCTCTTTGCTAATATTTTATTTAAAAATTTTTCATATATATTCATGAGGGATAATCATCTAAAATTTTCTTTATTTTGACTCACTTTGGGTTAGGTATCAAAACAATTTGTATTATAGAAGGAATTTGATAGGATCCCTTCTTTTGATATTTTTGCAAACAGCTGATGTGATATTGGAATTCACTTTGCTTTGAATGTTTAATAGAATTAACTTGTGAACCAGTCTGGTCCTAGGGACTTTTCTTTTGGAGTTCATTCATGGCTTGTTCAGTTTGTTTAAAATCTCCATATCTTATTATACTAATCTGAGTATTTAATTTTTTTGAGTAAAAATCATCTATTTCACCTAAACTGTCAACTTCATTGTCGTATAACTTGGCAAAAGTAATATCTATAAATATCCTTTATTTCTTCTACATTTTTGTGATTTTTTTCATTTTTGATACTGGTAATTTAGTTTTTTTCTTCTTTTTAGGCAAACTACCTAATAGCAGGTTTATTTTATTGGTTTTTAAAAGAGTTCCTAGTTTTGTTTATGAATTTAGTAGTTTTTCTGCTTTCAATTTTGTTAAATGTTCCTCTTGATTTTCAAGATTTCTATTTTGGTGTTTGGTGTTTTAAAATGTGTTGGTTTTCAAGATTTTTAAAAAAAAATGACATTGCCAAATTCATTGATATGTTCTTTCTCCCAAATTTTGGTATGTTGTCTCCCTGTTGTCATCATCTTTAATGAAATTATCTATCTTTTCTGATTTGTTCTTTGACCCACCAGTTCTTTAAAATTATTTAGTTTCCAGTTGCTCTTAATTCTTTTAAAAATAGCTCTTTATTAAATATAATTTTATTGCATTTTGGTCAATAAAGGACGTGTTGAATAAGATTGCTTTTCTGCATTTGTTTGTGAGGTTTTTTTTTTTTGCCTTACAGGTTGGTTTTTGTAAAGGAGCCATGCGCAATAAAGATTATGTATAATCTTTTATATTCCCACAGTAATCATCAAATGTCTATTATATCTGGGGCAACTAGGTGGCGCAGTGAGTAGAGCACCAGCCCTGAAGTCAGGAGGACTTGAGTTCAAATCTGCCCTCAGACACTTATCACACTAGGTATGTGACCTTAGGCAAGTCACTTAACCCCAATTGCCTTGCTTTTCTGCCTCCAAAAAAATTAATCCATTCGGATTCTTATTTTCATTTTTTTGTTTGGATTTTTCTAGCTCTAGGTCCTCTCCATGTTATAATTTTACTATTTCTCCGTGTGATTCATTTAGCTTTTCCTTCAGCTATTAAGTTACTACTGTGCCATTTGTTGCATGTATGTTAATTATTGAAATAGCATTGTCTATACTATCAGCAAAATGTAATTTCTCTCTTTATCTTTTTATTAATTGCTTGTTTTTGCTATTGCCTACTGAAATCATAAATATTAGCCCTGCTTTTTTTTTTTTTTTTTTTACTTCGACTTCTGCTTCTTTTTGAGGTTTCTTTCAGGAAATGATTAGTGAATTCTTTCTTTTTTAAACCTTGCCCACTTGTTCTAATTTGGGCAATTTTCTTTCATGATTTCTCAAAATACACACACACACACACACACACACACACACACACATACACACACACACTTTTTTTTTGGACCTGGCTTCCAAGTAGTCCAATGATTCTTAAAGTATCTCTCCATGATTTGTTTTCAGGTGAGTTTTTTCAAATGAAGTATCACATATTTTCTTTGATTTTTTTTAATCTTTTGACTTTGTTTTAATGTTTCTTGTTGTCTCATGGAATCATTAACTTCTAAATAATTCATTCTAATTTTTAGAGTGTCTTTTGCTTGCATAAGATATTGTATATCTTTTGCTAAGCTATCAATTCCCTAACTCTCCATAGCCCTCACTTCTTTTCTAATTCTTTCTTCTATTGCTCTCATTTTATTTATGTCATTTAAAACTTTTTTAGCTCTTGCACAATTTCTTCTAGGAACTCTAACTGATCTTGTGGGCAAGTTGTGTTTTTCTCTGAGGCGTTATTGAAGTGAGTTTTGAAGTTGTTCTGTTTTGCATTCATGTCTTGGGTATCCCTAGCATCATGAACCTTTTTTTTTTTTTTTGCTCATTCTTGGGAATCAGAGTAATTGTGCTGAGGCTTTTCTCTATGCCTGGTTTTTGATTTTGAGATGCATCTTTATCCAGGGACCAGGATCAGAATGACTGTTCTGGGTTCTGCTCCTTGCCAAGAGTTAGTCACAGAGTTCCCTTTTTCCTGGGATTGGTCCTCCCCAGCAAGGGTGAGTATCTGAACAACTGAGCTGAGGCTCCTCTCTTGGGGGGGATATGTCTTGTGATTGTGATGGCCTAAGTTGTGCAGTAGTGAGGCTGCATTGCTTCTTTCTACTCTACAACTTGGATCAGCCCTAAGTATGAGGTAACCTTTTTATGATTTCTGGTGATTATTATAATTAGAATAGGGCAAGTGGGTGGTGCAGTGGATAGAGCACTGGAGCTGGAGTTAGGAGGATCTGAGTTCAAATATGGCTTCAGACATTCACAGCTGTATGACCCAGGGCAAGTCACTTAACCCTGCTTGCTTCAGATCCTCGGCTGTAAAATGAGCAGGTGGAGAAGAAAATGGCAAACCACTCCAGTACCTTTGCGAAGAAAACTCCAAATGGGGACATGAAGAGTTGGACATGACTGAAATGACTGAACAATAAGATTTTCCTTTTTTTCATCATCTTAACTAGTCTCACGGGAGTGAGTGAGAAACGTTGGAATTGTTTTAATTTGCATTTCTCTAATTATAAGTGATTCAGATTTTTTCATGTAGCTGTTGATAGCTTTGATTTCATCCTCTGAAAACTTCATATTCATATCCCTTGACCATTTATCAATTAAGGAATGGCTCTCATTCTTGTAAATTTGACTCAGTTCCAAATGAATAGATATTTACATTGATTGGCATTTTCTTAAAAGAGATCTTTTGCAAGATCTATCAGGTTTGACAAAAGTGTTGCAAAGGACCAATTGGATGTCATCATCTGGAGGGAAAACTAAAAATTCTGCACCACAGAGGACTGATTAAAGCCTTCAGCCAATTGTTAAGCCTCCTTTATGTGCCTCCTCTGCTAGACATTGTGCTAGGTGCTGAGGACGTTTTAAAAAAAAGAAGAAAGGGGAAATGAAGTGAATAAACATTGCATAGCATCATCTATGTGCCAGGCATCATATTAATAGCTTGACAAAAATTTTCTCATTTATCCTTACAACAGCCCTGGTGCTAGGAAGTATCTGAGGCAGGATTCAAATTCAGATCTTCCTGACTCCCAAGAAGTAGAACAATCCCTGCCTTCAAGGCCTTTATAATTTAGTCATGGAACACATGAATACACACGTACACACACACTCCAAAGGTAATTTCAGGGAGGAAACACTAGTAGATGAAAGGAACAGGAAAAAGGCTTCATGTAGAAGGTAGTGCCAGATATGAACTTTGAAGTAAAATAGGATTTCTCCAAGGCAGGTATAGGGAGAGAGCTCATTCCAGGCATGAGGTAAAACCAGTATAAATGCACAAAATTGAAAGCTGGAGTGTCTTATATGGGGAACAGTAAAACAACTAGTTTCCCTGGACCATGGTATACATTGTAACCTGGAGTGTGCATCAGAATTGCCTTGGAGTTGGAGATGCTTTCCTAAAGGCAAAAGTTCCCGCCCATGAAGACTTCTCTAATGGGGGAGACAATAAGCAAATATGTATAAACAAGCTATGCACCTGATGAATAGGAAATAATTAATGAAGCAAAGACACTTCAATTAAGTGCAGGAGGAGTTACAAAAAGCTTGGGACCTCCAGCTGAAATAGTGGATTCTTTAGACAAATGACTAGGAACCTGATGATTGGGAGAGAAGCATTAACTTTGCTGGAGCAAAGCAGAAGCCTGTGCTGAAAACTCATTGGAAGAGGACTAAATCCTGTTGCCATATGAAGAACCTTGGGGGCTTATTGCTCTCTAGTGCCATCTATAGCCTAAGAGAAGGGAAATCTCTCCAGAGACGCATGGGTTGCCCATTACTGCCCTCTCCAGTTTGAGGAGAAAGATGGGTTCTTGCATCTATTTTGCTGTGAGCTGTTCTTTGCTTCCTGTCATTCCATGCAGGATATCTTCACTTTTGTCTCTTTAGATAATTCTGTCTTGTCTCCATTGGAACTGTTTCTTTTTGCATCTTCAGAATTTTATTCTCCCCTTACTCCCACCCCAGCTCTCTTGAATTGACTTCCTTTGTACAATCCTATCTTCTTCCTGAATCATTTGAAAGCTGCTTTCTAAAAGTCCTACTCTGTCACAAATTCAGTGTAGTCACTTTCCCCAGTTTTCATCATTTCTTCTTTAGCAAACAGTTCCTGCAAATAGATTTCAGTTGCAAGTCAGATGGAAAAGCTCTGGGTCCCTAGGGTACAGCAGCAAAGCAGATAATACATCTTCTTTAGTGTCATTTACATTGATAAAACCATCTCTTTTTTAAATGATTTGGCAGTGCCAGGGACTTGATGGTAAGAACTTTTTTTTTCCAGTCTTAAATAGCTGTGACTACTGAGGCAGGCAATACAATACAGACAATTCTTGCTTTATAGAAATTCACATTACACAATTCGACTTTATACATAAGGAATTCTGAAAGAAATGCATTCCAAAAAAACATGTTAACTTTACTGTACAGTGCTGTGCCTTCTTTCTCCACTCATGGCTTGGAGCTCCATAGCCTCCAACACACCCCCTCCCCCCAGCCCCATCAAAAAAACCTTCTCCTAGTGAAAGCAGAAGGCAGGGAGAGACTGCCTCTGCAGCCCCTAATCAGTTTGGCTTCAGGCCTCTGGCACTGCATGTGAATTGGATTTGAGTGAGGCAGAGTTGCACAAAGTCATCAGCCTTGCTTTTGCCTCCTGAGTCACTGGAGTCCAGGTGATGGCCCAGGATGCAGTAGGTAACCTTGGCCTTTCTAAATTAGGGTCTTTCCCAGGTCAAGTTTGTCTGAGGCCATACTCATTCAGTGACTAAGAGCTAGGTGAGAAATCACCATCCCAAAGATATCAATCTAGGAAGGTAAGGTTCAGAGTTTCTGGACAGAACTGAAAACAACTGCTATTTACACTCATCCTAAGCCATCAAAACCTAAACAATAATCCACAGAGGCTTGGGCTGGCCTAATATTGGCTATTCAGTGAAAGCAACAATCATTTGGGTTTAAAGGCATAGTCAAGTTTAAAACCTATATTTCTAGAGCTCTATTTCAAGAAATCAAAAATGATACATCTGTAAGGATAGTGCTAAGTTTTTGATGGTCAAAGGATATTAATAGGGGTTCACACAAGAAATGCAAGTAGGAAACAAACACTTTGAGAAAAGTTCCAGCACCATCAGTAACAAAGATGAAAAATAATACCAATGAGATACCAACTCACCCATTTAAGCATCCCAAATGAATAACAATGATCAAATTCAAAATTAGCTGGGCTATGAAGAAACAGTGAAACAATACTGAAAATTCTAATGGACTGAAATGTTTCTGACAGCTCTAAGAAGCATAAAACTGATTATGTACTTGGCTCCAACAATCCCACTACTTTCCAAAGAAAATAATTAAACTGAAAAGGAAGAAAAAAATAATTTTTATAAAAATCAATAGAGTCACAAAATGTTACAGCTGGAATCAAGGTAATTTTTATTTTGCAAACCAACAGATAATATATCAGATAAACTGACATCTTGGTCATCCACTATTTAACAAATGACAAGTCAAGATTTTTGTTCTCCATATTGTGACATCTTGACAGTTATCTCTTGCATAGGATCACGGATGCATTTAAAGCTGTATGAAACCTTGAAGATTATCTCGTTCCAAGCCCTCATCTTATAGGTAAGGAAATTAAGGACCAGAAAAGTTGAGAGGCTTGCCCAAGGTTACACAAGCATTAAGGTCCTCTGACTCCAAACCCAGCATTCTTTCCATGAGTTTCATGTCTGATAAATGATAAATTACCTATGAAAAGGTTTTTTTTTTAAATTATATTTATAGTGCTTCTCTTCAGTATAAATTTTCTGATGTAGAATAAGGCATAAGTTGTTTCTGAAAGGTTTTCCACATTCAGTGCATTCAAATAATTTCAGTATGAGTCTCTTGTATTTACAAAAAAATTACCCCTATGAATAGTTTGTTGCTTTCATTACATTCAAGGGACTTCCATCATGTATAAACTGTTTTATGTTTAGCAAGGTATCCATCATAGCTGAAGGCTTTTCCATTTGAGTTAGCCAAAGAGAAGACTTGGAAGAGACAACATAGCTATTTTTTAAGTACTTGAAAGGCTAGCACATGGAAAAAGAATTAGTCTTTCTCTGGCCTCAGAAAGAAGAATTAGGAACAATGGGTAGATGTTGCAGAGAGGCAAGCTTCAATCCAGTGTAAGAAAAAATGTCATAATTACAGCTCTCCAAAAGTGAAATGTGCTGCTTCTAGAGGGCTTCCCCTTGCTAGAGGTCTTCAAGGAAAGGCAACCACTTTGCAGTTATTCTACACAACAGATCCTTGTTTGGGTAAAGGTTGAACTAAATCTGAAGTGTAAAACACATGGCCTGCAGGCTATACGCAGCCCACAACACTCAAGTATGGCCCAACCCAGATTAAAATGTGATAGGGAAATGAACAAAAATATAATAAAGCATATATAATATTACATTTTAAAATTAAGTCAGTATTACAACCTGAAGGAATCCTTATGTATTGTTTAGTGGCCCTCATTTCTATTTGAGTTTGGCACCACTGGACTAGAAGACTCTTGAAAGCTCTTCTTCTGACTTTGTAAGTTATCTAAGCTCTTCTAAGGAACCGAGTATTTCTGATAGTGTCCCCATATGGTTTGCCTACAACTTAAATTCTCTGGCGTATCATAAGACCTGAGCCATACTTTCACATGTTTTAATAAAACTCTTCTGAATATTGTTATGAGGTTTTCTATAAAAGGTCCCAAGGGTTGAAATGTTGACTGAAGGCTATTCCACGTTAATTACATTCAAAACAATTCACTCTAGAATGAATTTTCTCATGGCAATGTTTACTTCTTTTACAATTGCTTTCTCATGCTCATTGCATACAAAATGTTTCTCCCCTATATGAATTATCTCATGGTTGCTATGTGAATAGTTTCTGCTGAAGACATTCACACATTCATTACCTTCTCGTAGATTCTAATAAATTCTCTGATGGTCCATAAGACAAGATTTTTGTACCTTCATTGCATTCACTGGTGTTATTTCTACATGATGAGGAATATATGTAATGTGCTTTGCAAATGATAAAGCAACTACATATTTATATATAATTTATATATAAATTATAAATGCCAGCTGTTATTATTATTTAGTATGACATTTCCTATGATTTTTAAGGGACGAGTTGTTGCTGAATATTTTTCCACATTCAATACAGTCAAAGGGTTTCTCTGCTGTATGAATTCTTTTATGTGTAGTGAGGTTACCCTTGTCTCTGAATGTTTTTCCACACTCATCACATGCAAAGGGTTTCTCTCCAGTATGAAGTCTCTGATGCCTCCTAAGGTTTGAGCTATTGTTGAAGGCTTTCCCACATTCGTTACATTCAAAGGGTTTTTCTCCTGTATGAAGTCTCCAATGCTTTGTAAGGTATGAGCTATTGCTAAAAGCTTTCCCACATTCATGACATTCAAAGGGCTTCTCTTCTGTATGGATTCTCTTATGTGTAGTAAGACCTATCCTATGGCGGAAGGTTTTTCCACACTCATTACAATGAAAAGGTTTCTCTCCAGTATGAATTCTCTTGTGTTCAGTAAGACTTGCTGTGTAGCTGAAGGCTTTCCCACACTCAATACATTCAAAGGGTTTCTCTCCTGTATGAATTCTTTTATGTATAGTGAGGTTACCCTTGTCTCTGAATGCTTTTCCACACTCATCACATGCAAAGGGTTTCTCTCCTGTATAAATTTTGTGATGCTTTCTAAGTGATGAGCTTTTGCTAAAGGATTTTCCACATTCATTACATTCATATAGTTTCTCTCCAGTATGAAGTCTGCAATGAACCCTAAGGGATGAATTGTTGCTGAAGACCTTCCCACATTCATTGCATTGAAAGGGTTTTTCTCCTGTATGAATTCGATTATGTTCAGTAAGTCTTCCTTGCCCTATGAAGGCTTTCCCACATAGATTGCATACAAAGGGTTTCTCTCCAGTATGAATTACCTGATGCCTCCTAAGTGATGAGTTTTTGATGAAGGCTTTCCCACATTCATTACATTCAAATGGTTTCTTTCCAGTATGAATTCTCTTATGTTCAGTAAGACTAGCTATATAGCTGAAGGTTTTTCCACATTCATTACATTCAAAGGGTCTCTCTCCAGTATGAATTCTCTCATGTTCAGCAAGTCTTCCCCTTTCTACAAAGGCTTTTCCACACTCATTGCATGCAAAGAGTTTCTCTCCAGTATGAATTCTCTGGTGCTTTTTGAGTGCCGAGCTTCTGCTGAAGAATTTCCCACATTCATTACATTCACATCTTTTATCTTGAGTATGAAGTCTTGAATGGTCCCTAAGGGATGAGCTACTGCTGAAGGTCATCCCACATTTATTACATTTTAAAGGTTTCTCTCCTGTATCAATTCTTTTATGTTCTGTAAGTCTTCCTTTCTCTATAAAGGACTTCCCACACTCACTGCATATAAAGTGTTTTTCTCCAGTATGAATTTTCTGATGCTTCCTAAGTGATAAGCTTTTAATAAAAGATTTCCCACATTGATTACATTCATATTTTCTTTTGCCAGTATGAAGTTTTCCATGAGCATTAAGGGATGAACTATAGTTGAAGGCTTTTCCACATTCAATACATTCAAAGGGTCTCTCCCCTGTATGAATTCTCTTGTGTACAGTAAGTTTTCCACTCTCTGTGAAGGCTTTCCCACATTCACTACACACAAAGGGTTTCTCTCCTGTATGAATTATCTGATGCCTCCTAAGTGATGAACTTTGCCTAAAGGCTTTCCTACATTCTTTACATTCAAATGGTTTCTCCCCAGTATGAATTTGCTTATGTTCAGTAAGACTTGCTGGGTAGCTGAAGGCTTTCCCACAATCATTACATTCAAAAGGTTTTTCTCCAGTATGAATTCATTTATGTGCATTGAGTTTTCCTATCTGTATGAAGGTTTTCCCACACTTGTTGCAGACAAACAGTTTCTCTACAGTATGAACTCTTTTGTATCTTCTGAGGGATGACCTAGTGCTGACAGCTTTCCCACACTCATTACTATCACATGATTCTTCTCCAATAAGTTTTCTATGACAGTAAATAAGGTCTGTGTGGTAAATGAAGTACTTCCAACATTTACTGTATTTACAAAGCTTCTCATATGAGATTTTGTGGTATTTAAGAATGTTTGAATACTGCTTGGAGTTCTTTGAATATTTCCTATATTTATAAAGACTTTTTCCTGATAGAGCCCTCTGTTGGGCAGCAAAGTTGAAATTCAGATTAAAATTTCTCATAAATATATTACATTTATGGGTGAAGGCCATTTTCCTGGATATTCTCTCCTGATTATTGTTCTGACTCTGTAACTTCAAATCACATTCCCAATCTTCTCTTGATTTACAATACCAGGAACTATCCTTTGCAAGCCTTTCCTTAGATGACACTCTCAGAGAAACAACTTGCTTTGGTACTAACTCCTTAGCTTCACATAGGGTCTGCAGATTGAGAGAATCTGAAGGAAACAAACAAAAAAAATCATCAGTAGTTCCCTGGGATAAAGGAAGGAAAAGGAGGAAAGGAAAGAGAAACTATCTAGTAACTTATGGACTGTTTTCTCTAGGAAGGAGAATTATTTATCTGAAAAAGCACAGAATAGACATTAAGAGGGTACTGAAGTCCAAGTTAGGTAAGGAGATATGAACAGATCATTTCACTGTCTTAAATGACTAAGTCTCTGACTGCTAAGTGGGTTATCATCACTTAACTTTGATTCTCTCTTCTGCCTCCTTAACCTGACATAACATTCCCAGTCTTTGGCCACCTTATTGGTAATTGGCAAAATGTCTGAATTTCCAGAAGGAGGAAATATTTTCTCTGCAAGCTACAGACTATTAAACTTGATGTGGACTTTTGGCCAAATTTTGCACTCTGCTATAAAATGATGGTTTTGAAACACTAAGAAAAGAAAATAGTGCTCACTATGACTTAGCATAGGTTTGAGAAGAACAAGTGGTAAAAAAAGAACAAAAACAAAATCCATGACCACCAACACTCTCATGTCCATTTACTGATAAAAATTTCTTGACTCATGAGTCAGAAGGATATTCTTCAGCTATCATGGATTGAAGCTTCAGCAACATATCTGTCAATTTTTCAAGATCACTATGACAAGATGGAGTTTGAAAGCAAATAATAGACTTGATATAGGAGACAATAGTTATTAGAGGTTCATGAAAAATGTTCTTGAGGAAAGGGGAGTTTTAGGTAGAACATTTGGGCAAGTTAAATATAAGGGATTGGGGTCAGGGACAGCAAGGGACTATTAAATCAAACATGAGAAGAGGAGGGGATAGATTAGACTGTTGTAGCAGGAATGCAGAATAAGTCAGAGAATCACAGATTGAGAGCTGGAAGGGATCTCAGAGGCCATCTAGTTTGACTTTCTTATTTTATAGAGGGGGAAACAGGTCTAGAGAGGTTAAGTGACTTGACCAAGGTGAATCCCAGACACAAATGAAAGGAGTCCAGAGGGACTCTATTCATAAAGTGAAAGAAGGAATGAAGGAAGCTTCTAGCTTGGAAGAACATTAATTCCACAGTTGGAAATGAGCAAGTTGGGAAAGACTGTTGGAGTTGACTTGGGAAAGAATAAGTTTGGGGTGTAAACAAATCACCCAAGGTAACATGTCCTATAAGCAGAAGTAAATATGCAGCTGGAGCTGTCAAGGCTGAAGATGTAAATTTAGAAATAATTACCATAGAAGACAGAGTTAAAGACTTGTGAATGAATGGCCCATCTGAAAGAAAAAAAAGAAGCACAGAAGATTAAAGACAGAGCCAAGAAAATGGATACCCAAGGTTGATGGGCAAGGGTTTAGGAAAAAGAGGAGGTGGTCAAAATTACAGAGATGAAGCCATTTGAGAGGTTAAGAGAAGAATCAGGAATAGTATGGTGCCCCATAAGTCACAAAAGGAGACAGTTTGATGAAAGATGGTTCAAATCAGAGCACTGCTGCAGAAGGACTGAAGATTAAGATTGGAAAAAAATGCTTGTATTCTGAGGAAATAAAGAGGAAATATGAAGTGGGAGGAAGACGCTAAGTCATATGACAGCAGCATTAAGTAAGGGGGTTTACTATTTTAACCACTAATACCAATCGCTAACCAACTGTTACTGATGGGCGGGAAAGCCCAAGGACACCAGGAATACCACTGCCCTCCATTTGTCTTGCTTCCAATACGCCCCCCTACACCACCTTCCCAGGAAACAAACCCTACTAAGATGTGGCAACTACTTCTGCAGGCGCTGCAGCCCCTGCCATCTCAACAACCACAGCATCTGGAGCCCAGAGAAAAAAAGTTCTTGGCACCAAAGCTATGGACACCATCAAATGGTTCAAAAGCAGAAACTCATGATTTTGCCAGTGGACATAACACTTGAGAAGACGAGTTATCATCTACTTTGCTGCTGCACCCTAAGAGTCATGAGACCTTTCTCTGTGATTTGCAACTCACACCTCCTATGTGTACTGTCTCCCCCATCGGAATATGAGCTCCTTGAAAACTGTCTCTGCTTTTCCATTTATATTCCCAGCACCTGGCACAATGCTTTGCACATATTGATAGCTGGCATTTAGACAGTACTTTAAGACTAAAAATTACTTTACTTGGTATCTCATTCAATCCTCACAACAATCCTTTGGAATAGGTGCTATTATTATACCATTTTACAGATGAGGAAACAGTCTGAGAAAGATCAAGTGATTTGCCCAGGGTCACATGTCTAGTAGGATTCTGAGGCAGAATCTGAACACAAGTCTTCCTGACTCCAAGTCCAGCACTCCATACTTTATTTATTAGATGCCTAACAGATGCTTTTTCAGTCATTCATTCACTTATTTAAGAATAGGTCAGACTTATGGATTCTTGAAAGTAGAGGGAAAGGAATCTGAGAAGAGGGAGAGATTCAAAACAGTACTTTGCACATGGCTGGCATTTAATAAATGACTTTCAAATTGAATTCAATTAGGATTTAAGAATAGGAGGAAATAAGAATCAGGGAGTAGTAAATGATAGGATATGGAGAACAGGTAAAATGAATGCTCATCAGAAAGAAGGAACATGTCTTTCTCTGAGACTGGAATGAAATAGGGTGAGAAATATATCAGGATAGTGATTGGTTAATGTGGGATCATATCTAAATCCCTAAGATACAGGAAGAAACATCAGAGGTCATTTAGCATAGCCCCCTCATTTGACAGATGATGAAAAGTTGAGGCCCCGTGTGGTGAAGACTTGCTCTAAGTCATACAGTGACAGATCTGAGATTCAAACCCAGATCCTCTGACTTTAAGTTCTTTTGACACAAAGTGAAATGTGAGGGTATATTGGAGAACCCATAGTAGACTCTCTTCTCCTGGATCTGGAGGACTTTGAGGGGACAGCTTTCTTTCTTTTTTTTTTTTTTGATGAGGCAATTGGGGCTATGTGACTTGCCCAGGGTCACACAGCTAGTAAGTGTTAAGTGTCTGGTCTGAGGCCTGATTTGAACTCAGGTCCTCCTGACTCCAGGGCCAGTGCTCTATCTGCTGTACCACCTAGCTCCCCAAGGGGATAGCTTTCTGGTTAACATTTCAAAGGTACTATCATATGACTACCAAGATGATCCATCATCTGCAGTGAGTCTTGCCCGCCTAATTGTCCCTTGCTCACCTGGGAGTTCTGCCTCTGGCATCCATGGTGCTTCACATTTCTCCAGATGAGAGACCACATCTGGTTGAAAAATAAGGAGTCCTGTTCATGGCGGAAAGAAATAGGAAAATGCTGAGGGGAAGGGAGAGACATAATCCAATTCAATCCTCTCTTCTTTTCTCCTTAGGGAAAAAGAGGACATACTAGGAAGGCTTGATGAAGGGTACAAAGGACTCTGAAGGGTGCTTTGTAGTATATCCTTAGGAATTATTAGGGCGTGAATCAGAACTGATTAGAGAAAAAATTAGTTAATTTGACTCCAGTCTTGCTCCTTGTCTTCAATTATCAATAAGGGACCACCACAGGCCAACTCTGATGCAGTGAAAAAGAGAACAAGAGGGCTGGAGCCCCAGGAGTTGCTCGGTGCAAAAGCAGAGGCCTTATGTGGGAACAGGAAGGGGAAACATCCTGTCCTGTGACCTGAAAGGGCTTAGGAACTCTGCAGTGTCACTTTCTTCCAGCATATACATAGTCACATTTATCTGTGTGTACAATCTGATCAGAATTTGAGTTTGTTGGTTTATAGAATTCCCAATGAAGAAACTGCTATCGATGCACACCATGACTGTTTTGCAGACCTAGTCTGAGAGTTGCCTAGGGCACTGAGAGGGCAAGTGAGTGGCCCAGGGCCACACAGCCTGTATGTGTCAGAGGAGTGCCTTGTATTTGGGTCTTTCTGACTGTGAGACTTGCTTCCTAAAGACTACATCTTGGTTGATGAAATAATGTGCACTAGACTTTCTGAGTGGCAGGTGAGGCCTCTTCCATTAAGTTCTACTCTACTGCCTCCTTGTGGCACGGAGGAGACTCTGGCTTCTTGAAGGCCATGCCAGCAGAACATTAACTTTGGTGAGTTTCTTTTCTGCCACAAAGATTTTAAGTGTGGTCCTAGCAGTAGAATGTTTGTTTTCTGAAGACCAGCCAGGACAAATATTGAAGGACTTGACCATTAGTTTAATTCCTTCGGCACAGCAACCAACGAAACAAAAAAAAATGGCAAAATGGCCCTCGTTCTTGGGCATTCCCCTTATATTTCTGCAGGACTAAGTAGTGGCAGTAGATGTCACCAGGTCAGTCTTTTTGCTTTCTATAGACATTAATTTTGCTGTTGATACTCTCTATGTGAGATCTTTGTCCTATGACCTAGTACACATAGCAGAAAACCTGAATCAAATTATTCTTGATATTCTGCTATAAATGAAACCAAATGACAAGAAGGAAGTTGGAGCTAAATAGAATGATGATCCATAGATTCAACCCCTGTCTATATACTTGGGGAATTCAATGTACATGTTGATATCCGTTCAAATACCTCACCCTGCATGACTTTGCTTTCATGAACTTCAGCTTGGACACACAGAGGGATGGTTAAACCTTTGATCTTGTCATCATCCATGGTGCTTGACGCTCACAGTTCAGAACCCTGAGATTCCTTTCCATTGCCTTCACCAACTCTTCTATCTTTACTTGTATCTCACTCCTCCGAAACCTGTTCTTAATTCTCACCACAACCTTAAGTCATTTCACTGCTTGCTTTCCAAGCTCATCATCCTTCCTTTGGCCTCACTTGAGTCCAGTTTTCAATTTTTACCCTGCCATAAAGAAGAGGAGTTACCTCTTTACCCTGTTCCCACCCACCAGTCTGAAACCTAAACTTCTGAGTATGTCTAGCACCCACCTTCTTAGCCCCTACTGATGTGCTAAGTACTACTAAATAAGGTCTCACAGGTGCCAGGTCCCAACTAGATCTATCACACATCTGTTAACTGATATCAACTTGACCCTGATTTTTCTTCTTTTTTAAGTGACTATCATTCTACATAGTATCTTTTCTAAATCTCTTCTCTTCATAGACATATACTGGGGTGGGGAACCTGTGGCTTCAAGGCAACATTGGGCCTTCTAGGGTCTTGGATCTGACCTTTTGACTAGAACAAATCTTTTTACTAAGGGGATTATTGCATGAAGTTTGGATTCAGTCAAAGGGCTGTACTTGAGGACCTAGAGGGTCACATGTGGCCTTGTATCAGTAAGGCAATAAACACAATATCAATGATAATAGTAAATATGCCTATATAGTTCTGTATCACAAAGTATAAGAGACTCTCCATAAAGAAGGTAGAAGAAGCATAACATTTATTCAGACATCAGAGAGCCATATCCCAAACATAACCAAATGATCAGTTCCCACAGGCAGTTAGCCCACTTCATCATAACAGCAAGGAACTTAAAACATGACATCACAACATGGAGCCTTGCCATCTCAAAACCTCCCCTGCTGGGGTCTTCCCAAAAACAAACTCACAGTACAAGTTAAGTCAGCCTGTTCAGTTCTAACTATCACGACGGCAGCCATTAGCAGCCGTAACTGCTCTCTCTCTCTGAATTTCTTTTCCTGTCAGGAAGCTCCTCCCACTACACGTGACTTAGGCTTCCTGTGATGTAAGCAAGTCACATGGCCTATTAATGGGTGGGAAAGATCTTCAAATCTAAATTGCTGCTACATTTGGCCCCAAGATCTTTCATATCCATTACACAGGGCAATGGAAATTCTGGGATAACTGGTGTCAATAGAACTTTACACAACAACACAACAGGGATAACACAAGATAAGCATATAAAACAATGTCACCAGGCCTCCAGGCTGCCGGCTCCCTATCCCTGATCTATACTGCCGCTCTGAGGAGAGGACCTTACCTCACATTTCATCAAGAAAACAAAGACCAGCCATTGTGCGCACCTCTTCTTCTCCACTGTATACGTCAGCTCTCCTCAAAACATTATTTTTTACTTTCTCTTAATTTGCTCTAGTCCACGAAGAAGGCCTCCTCCTTGCTTAGGCTAGTGATCTTCCCATTGTCTTTCTCCCAAAATGTTAATATCTGTTGAACTTCCATATTTGAAAGACACAACCATTCTTCCAGGTTTACCCCTTCAGCACTATCCACTGCGCTTCACCATCCCCTGCCCCACATGTCCAGGCAGTCTTGTCATCTCTGTCTCCATACCACCTTTGACCTGACTCCATTCATTTACATAGCTCCCCGCTCAGTTCAGACCCTCTGACCTGCACTATTGTAACATCCTAACTATTCCTCTGCCCCAGAACCTGTCTGGCATGGACAGGTAGCAGGAAAACCTGCCAGAGGTACTCTCTTCTTGGCTTTCCTTCCACTCCTCCTCCCCCAGTGACGGCTGCCCCCAAACTATCCAAGCTTCTTTGACTGCTCACATAGCTCGGATGAGACTGGAGTCACCAACACATTCCCTTCCAGTGAGATGGATTGACTACTAGGCTTTAGTGTCTGCCTCTGTCCTGTATCTTCAGGTCTTACAGACCTGAACATCTGCTCTGCTTCTATATCCTGAAGACCCGGTCACTGTCATTTGACTACTGATACAGCACCCTTGGCCCTTGCCATCTCCCCCTCCTCCCACAGTTGGACTTTGTTTTATAGGATGTATAAGCTCCTTGGGAGCAGGGACTGTCTCACTTTCTTTGGTTTCATCTTCAGTCTTAGCACATAGCAAACATTAAATAAATGATTTTTCATTTATTCCTTCACAAAGCAATTTTCCATTACCCTAGATATGACCATCTCACTTCTACTTAGTAATCTCTAGTGGCTTTCTGTGGCTTCTAAGATAAAATAGAAAACTCCTCCGTTTGGCTCCTAAAGCTCTTCCCAAGTTGATTTCAACCTGTCTTTTCCAGGCTTAGCATATATTATTCCTTTTCCTGAGCTGTGGTTGAGGCAAACTGCTCTTCTCCGTGCTGCTCACACAGGCCCCTCCATTTCCTGTCTCTTTGCTTCACACTGGCCGTCTCCCACACCCAGAGTGCTCCTAACATCTTCCTCATAGGATCTCTTGTAGATTCCCTAGAGAGCCCCTCATTGTGATTGTGTGTGTGTGTGTGTGTGTGTGTGTGTGTGTCTGTGTATACAATATATTCATATACTCATACATGTTTTCTCCCCAGTAGAATGTAAGCTCCTAGGGAGCTGAGATTGTTTTATATATTATTTCACCTTTCTGTGCCTGGGTCCTAGCACACATAGGTGAATACTGGATCTGGAATCAGTAAGACATGAGTTCAAATTTGCATTCAGACATTCAATAGATGTGTGACCCTGAGTAAGTCACTTAACCTCTGTTTGCCTCTTTTCCTCATCCCATTTGGGGATAAGAAGAACACTTACAAGGTTGTTGCAAGGATCAAAAGAATTAGCCCATATAAAGTGCTCTGACAACTTGAAGCTCCACACAAGTGTTAGCTGTTGTTATTCTGTTTGAATAAGTTCATGTATTCGACCTTTATCAGAGAAGTTTGCCACAAGGACTTTTTGCTTAGGGTGTGCTTTATCCCAAGGTTATCATTTGAGAATCACTGAGTCAGGCAGCCTCAAGAAGCTCTTAGAAAATGGTATTTGTGAAGGTGGTACACTAATGAGGAGACAATACAGCTTTCCCTTTTGTGACATAATTGTGACACTTTCCCAAAGGTACACCCAGAGTCCACAGGCGGTGGATCCAACCTTGGAGAACGTGGGGCAGAAGGGTGGCTGGATTCCTCGTTGCTGGAAATCCTTTCCTCCCCTCCACCAGGTGCTGAGGCAGTTCCTTTGAGGCTATCCTTGGCTCCTGCTGCACACACGGTGCCAGCTGTTCCATGGACGGCTCTACGACACTGGCTGATTGGGAGAGGAGAAGGGGTAACAGGAGGGGGATACAGCAGAGCAGGCAGGAAGCCTGCCCAAATCCCTCCCAGTGCTGGCTCCTTCCCTCTGTTACTTACTTCCTATTCATCCAGTATGTACCTTTTTTGAAATTTTTTGCTTGTTGTTTCCCCCGTTAGACTGTGATGACAAATATTCTTGAGTATCTTGAATGTCAAGGTAAACCTCAGGTAAGCAATTCAGACACACCACAGCTTCTAGCAATTGGGAATGCAGAGAGAGCCTTGAGGAACTGACTGATCTACAGGGAAAGCTGACCTTACCCAGGGACACCAGGTTCTTATAGTTCTCCAACATCACATTCCTGTAGAGGTCCCTCTGAGTTGGGCCCAGCTGCCTCCACTCCTCCCACGTGAAGTCCACGGCCACATCCTTGAATGTCAGCAATTCCTGAAACATCCAACATGCATTCCCTCTCACTTAGGGACATCAAAGGACTACAGAGGAAATGTGACAGATTGGGCAGGATGTATCCAGGGAACTGATATCAGGGCCCTGAGAGTTTTGAATAGTCTATGTCTGACACCGACCACATACCTCCTTACCCTGTGCTTCACTTTGTACTAGACCCTGTGCTAGACAGCATAAAGGAGGTTATTTTACATGACTGCTCACATTCACCCTTAGAAACCATCTCCTGAAATGAGCCCTGAGCCAGTCATGCACTTGACTCCTGACCTTTCCAAAGGGGACATCATTATAAGGCAGCTCTGTGGCACAGTGGATAGAGCCCTGGCCCTGGAGTCACAAAGACCCAAGTTCAAACGTGGCCTTAGACACTCAGTATGTACCTGACAGGGCTGTTGTGAGGATCAGATGAGATATTTGTAAAACACTTAGTATGGTACCTGGCACATAGCAGATGCTGTGGAAATGCTTATTCCTGCCTCTTCTCCCCTACAAATCAACTTAGAACTTATAATTAAATATATGACACTGACATCAATCATTCGCCATTAGTAACCACAAAGTTTGGGGCTAATTACTTAGAAGACATGGATGAAACATTAATGGGACCCTACTCTCTCTCCCAAATCACTGCTTCTATCATTCAAAGACACCACAGTACAAAATGCTCTCCCAATTACAAACATAAAATGTTAATTATGTGCCTATGACCTACCAGGCCTAGAGCAATGGGCCTGGCAAGACAGAGAGGGGACCTGGAACTGTGGTTTCATTTGTTTAGGGAGCTAGCAGGTAAGGAAGCTCTCTCTACCAATACAGGTCAGCACTTTCTCTTCCACTTCCACCATCATGGTGCAGGACACAAGGATGAAATAAAACAGTAACTGACATTTACATACCACTTTCGGGTTGACGAAATGCTTTACATACATTATCCCATTTAAGCCTCCAGAGAACCCTGTGAGGTGATAAAGGTACTATCACAATTTCCATTTTACAGAAAAGGGAATTGATCACATGATTTGCCCACAGTGGCTTGGCTGGTGCGTATCACAGGCAGCATTTGTACCCAGGACTTCCTGACTCCAAGTCCAGCACTCTAACCACTAGGCAATGCTGTCTGGATCACAGCCTGTACGGTCACAGTGTGCTAGAGCAGTGTGACCCAGATGCTCCCATCAGCAGCTCCAGGGTTCTAGTTAAAAGCATAACCATGAGATGAAACAAATCCTTCATTAAGGCCCGTGTGAGGAAGGTGTGGTAGAGTGGAAAAAGCTGCAGATTTAGTATCAGAGAACCTGCATACAAACCCTTCCTCTGGTGCTTACTACCTATGTGACACTGGGCAAGTCACTCACTTCTTAGGGCCTTGGCTTCCTCCTCTGTAAAATGAGATGGTGAGACCAGATGGTCTCCAAGCTCCCTTCCAGCTCTGGACTCAATTGCTGACTGGAGGATAAGGTCAGGGAAAGCTTCATTGAGGAGACAGCTGGGCTTTCAGGAGAGGTAGTATATAGATGAGCAAAAGAATGGCAGTAGGAAGAGCACAGAGAACTGTGGTGGACAGTATACTGGAAATACAACTGAGCATGAACACAGGTGTGTGAGCAGGACCACATGAGGTTCTGATGGAAAACAGCTGTCTCATTGTTTTTATTCCTTTTACATTATTGTAGTCACTATGCATATTGTTTTCCTATTCTACATAGTGTACTTTGCTAGGAAAATCTTCCTTTCTTTTCTGTATTCATCATATTCATTGTTTCTTACTGCATAGTAATATCCTATCATATTTATAAGCCACAATTTGTTTACCTACTTTCCAGCTGTTGGCTATCTTGTTTCTAGTTCTTTGTTACTATCAAAAGAGAGAGAAGGAGGGACAGAGGGAGGAAGAGGAAGGAAAGCAGCAGAGTGGGGGGGAGGAAGGGAGAAGAGAGAGACAGTAAGAGAAAGGGGAGAGGGAGGGATGGAGAGAGAGCTGAATAAACAGACATGATCTGGTAGCTTTTATATATTCTCGAGAACGATCTAGATTATTTCTGGTTTAGGAGTTGTGAGGTCAGAATCAGGAGCCATAGCTGTAGGCTAGCTAAGTATATGAAAAATGACCCAACAATCAGAGGTGACCAAATGTGAAACAAGTTTCCCCTTACCTAGGGGCTTCAAGCAAAGATGGATGGCCCCTTGTCAAGAAAGTTAGGGATGACTGTTCAGGCAGGTGTGGTTTGAATTAGCTGGGCTCATTAAAGCCCTTCCAACAGCTGGATGTTCTGCATTTCTGTGAAAACACCAGGCAAAGGGAAGATCACCTACACTCTGACTAGAAATACAATTTACCCCTCTAGGCCTCTTTCCTGATGAGTTAAATAAGGAGAAGGGCTCTAGATTATCTTGTTGAAGAGAACAAAGCTCTATGGCCCTCCCTTAGAGCCTTCCCCCTGGCTTGACATCAGTTCATTTGTCACGATTCTTTGGGTCTGGGCACTCAGCAAGGTTCACATCTACCTCACCTGGTATTTCTTTATCTTATTCACAAGGATTTGTCCTGAGAGAGTTTATCAAGTGATTTGCTGTAATCTAGGTGTCCTGGTTCTCTGCTTAAAAGGAACCATGCAAGCCCCTGCACCCCAACTTCTAGGATGGTGTCCTCAGCAAGGGGAAGTGTTTAGAACCTCATGCTGGGGCCCTGAGTGTTCTCTGGCCTTATGACATCCCTTCCAGCTCTAAAGAGCTACAACACTCAGAAATCTAAATCATGTAAGAGAATCACCGGTTTTCTGGGGATAGTTAGAACTCGGGCTCTCTGGATGGGGCATGGTTGTCCAGAGAAGGTCAAGGATAAGGGAAACAAAGAGTCCACAGGCCAAGAACTGAGATGACATTCCAGGATAAAAAAGAAAGCCTAGCTCACCTGGGACCGGACAGCTAGCAGCCCAGTAGCCACTGCCTTCTCTTCCTTCTTGAGACTTCTACCTTGAGGAAGGTCAGAGTCTTGATAAAACCAAGCTGTGGGTAAAGGAAGAAGTCATAAAGAAAAAATCCACTTTATAGTTTCCAAATTCACTATGATGGAATTTCCTACACACCAGTGAGGTGTGAGCTTCTTGGTCTCTGGAGAGGTGAACCAGGAGTGGCCCCACTCTCTCTCAGCATTAAAGAAAGGGACCACTACCCCCTGGGTCATAACAGCTGCTAAGGGACTGAGCTCTGATCTGGGAACTGGGGAATCCTAGTTCACTTCTCTGCTTTCTGGAAGCTTGCTTCTGGATCTAATCGATTCCACCGCTCTGCTTATCTGTTTTCCAAAAACCAATACCAGATAGTCTTGATAATCAATAAAAGAAAGAAAAAAGCACTTATTAAGTGTTTACTATGGATGTACCAGGTGTTATAAGGTACACCCAGAAGCAGCCAGGTGGTTCAGTGACTACAGTGCTGCACCTGGAGTCAGGAAGACCTGAGATCCAATGGGGTTTCAGACACTTAGTTGGGTGACCCTTGTCTGCCTCAGTGTTCTCAACTGTAAAACGGGTATAATATTAGCATCTACTTCCCAATATTTCTATGAGGATAAAGTGAGATATTTGTAAAGCACTTTGCAAACTTTCAAGTGCTACAAAATGCAGGTTGTTATGGCTACTATTCATTATTATTACCGAATTAAGAGCTGAGGATGTAACACATAGACGTCATAAGCTCTCGAGGAGTTTATATTCTAATAAGGGAAGCTAACACACATGGAATGGTAAGATGTAGCTAGGGAGCACCACAGTGCACAGAGTGTTGGGCCTGGAGTCAGGAAGACTCACCTTCCTGAATTCAAATCTGGCCTCAGACACATTCCAGCTGTGTGACCCTGGGCAAGTCACTTAATACTGTTTGCCTCAGTTCCTCAACTGTAAAATGAGCTAGAGAAGGAAATGGCAAACCAGTATCTTTGCCAAGACAACTCCAACTGGGGGTCATGAACAACAGCAAAGTGTTTTAGATAGGGAAGTCAGAGGAATAGTGATTGCAATAAAAGGGCAATTGATTTATCATATAATTAAAAATCTAGTATCGAAAACCCCCCTTCATTCTAATTCTTTTCATTTATTTTCCTGTAAATCCTTTAGCTTTTGTTTCTCTAAAGTAAGGGTCCACGGATTTTTAAAAAGTCTTCTGACAACTGTATTTCACTATAATTGGTTCCCTTTGTAATCCTATGTATTTTATTTTTGTCCATTTTATTCACTTGCTCATTGCCCCAAAGGATAGAGCAACCCTGCTCTAGGAACAAGAAAACATGTCCTGTCCCTTATGTGCTGTGTGATACTGAGTCTGTAACTTAACCTCTCTGTGCCTCAGCTATAGCTTTATTTAGTGAAGAAAAGATTTCCATCCTCCCCATCATTCACGAGATGTGTACAGAGCCTATTCACCTAATTCTTGAGAGAGAGCCCTTTGCCAGTGTCAGCTTCTGGCTTTCCGATTGGGGAAGCTGTGCAGTCTGACTGAAGGACACAGTCCGGTGCAGGATTCTTGTCTCAGCTCTCCCTACTGTCAGTCACAGCCTCAGTTTTCATATGTGCCAAATGGGAAGGAAAGGTACACCTGCCCTACTGCCTCAGAGACTCTTAGAAAAATGCTTTTAGAAGTGAAATATTATCGGCCTTGATCCATAAAGTGAAGGCCAGGATGGCAGAAGTCTCTGGAGAGAAGGGGTAAGTGTATGGGTGGAGGAGTTGGATGGGAAAATAAGGCCGGAGAACACTCAGGGTCCCAGCAAGAAGTTCTAAACACTTCCCCTCCGCTGAGGACGCCATCCTAGAAGTTAGGGGGCGGGGGCTTGCACATTTCCTTTTAAGTAGGGAACAGGATACCTAGATTACAGCAAATCATTTGATAAACTCTCTCAGGACAAATCCCTGTGAATAAGATAAAGAAATACCAGGTGAGGTAGATGTGGACCTTGCTGAGTGCCCAGACCCAAAGAATCATGACAAATGAACTGAGGTCAAGCCAGGGGGAAGTCTCTAAGGGAGGACCATAGAGGCTTGTTATCCTCAACAAGTTTTGTTTTTGTTTTACCAGATTTGGATTGATGCATAGGCACCAGTATTTAAGTAGCTGCTCCAACCACCCAAGCTTACTTTTCCCTTTGCCACTGTCTTTCAGGATGTTTCTACCTCCAGCTCTAAAGCATTCTCACTCTGGAGAAACCTCCATACCTCTCTCCTCCTCCTCTTACCAACCCCCTTCTGACTCCCACCTTGTAGAATTTTCCAGTTGTATTTTTTGTGTCTTCCCTCATTACAACTGAGGCTAGAAGTTAGAAACTCTTTTATTTGTATTCTCAGCACTCAGTGTCTGGCTTATAGTAAGTGCTTAACAATCTATCTGTCTGTGTCTATTGATTTACCTACTTCTCTATCTATCTATCAATCTATTTAACCTTCCTTCCCTTCCCTCCTTCCTTCCTTCTTTTCCTCTCTCCTTTCCTTCCTTCCCTCCTTTCTTTTCTTCCTTCCCTCTCTCCTTTCTTTCCTTCCTTCCCTCTCTCCTTTCTTTCCTTCCTTCCCTCCTACTTTTCCTTCCCTCCCTTCCTCCTTCCCTCCTCTCCTTCCTTCCTTTCCTTCTCCCTCCTTCCTTCCTTCCTCCCTCCATCCTTCCTTTATTCCCAAGCTGGAGATACAGCTAAGTCCACCAATGAGAAGGAGGGGCACAGTTTCCCCTTGGTTACCAGCTTTCCTCTCTCCCACAATGTAACAACAGGATTCCTTGTTCCTCCTCCTGCCTCCTCTGACTTCTAATTTTCTCCTTTATCTTCAAGCATCAGGGCCAAGTCCTCTGTGGTGTCAGTCACACCCTCCTCACTGTTTCCTTGACCTTCTATGTATTTGTTGTTCAGTTATTCAGTCGTGTCCCACTCTTTGGGACCTCAGGGACAAGTTTTCTCAGCAAAGATCGTGGAGGGTTTGGCCATTTCCTTCTCCAGGTTCTAAATTGATCCAAGTCCTGCTTCCCCACCCTCACGCCTGCCCAGCTAGAGGGCCAGAAATTGCTCCAGCATCAACCACCTCAGGTTCTGCTCCTTCCCATACATGTCTGCTGGGAATCCAGATGAAAGGGCCATTAAGACATCACCGGGCTATGGTGCGGCTCACCCACTGCCTCCTTCCTCCCCACCTTTTTCCCTCCCTCAGAGGTAGAGGCAATAGCATAAGCCTTGGAGGAAGACCCAACTTCCGATCCCCCCACAGACACTAGCTGTGTGTTCCTGGACAAGTCACGTACCTTCTGCTGCTTCAGTTTCCCATCTGTAAAATGAGGAGTTTGGACGTGATGGACTCTAAAGCCCCTGCTAGCCCCAAATCTACGTTCTTATGATCCACTGGTATATAACTTAATGAAGCAATGTAGGCTCTGTTGCTCACACAGAGAGAGCAGGAGGATGAGAAAATGAGAGAAATAGAAAACCTATGTTTAAAAGTCTTGTTCTAATGCCATCACCACGAAGGCTCTTCTCCTTGTGGGGCTGAGGCCCAGCCAGTGCCCCGGGGCCCTGAGAGCTCCTGGAGCAGACCCAGACTCCAAGGCTCTGCTTCGCAGACGTGCACATGCTCTCCTCAAACACTTGTGCACGCTTCACTCCTCATCCCCGGCCAAACCCCAGCACTGGTGCAGAGCCGGCTCCGGGACTGAGCTCAAGGATTGATACTCAGGGCTCGCAGGTACTGCCTTTCTTGTTTTCCCTCACTGTGAGCGAGCCCAAACAGACTTCTGACAACCCCATCTGCAGTCCTGAAGAGCCCCAGACCCCTCCCACAAACCCCTATTCTGATGTGCATACACACTGCAGCACATTCACACAGCTGAGGGGGAACCCTGGCCCCTTTACATTAACCCGCGTGCACACACATTCCAGCCCAGCCCTCTTACACTCACATGCGTAAACACACACACACTCCAGTTCAGTGTCCCTTTTACTAACATGCATTAACATATACGGCCCATTACATTAACCTGCTTGCACATACATTCCAACCCAGTCCTCTTAAACTCACATGCATGAACACACACAAACTCCAGCTCAGCCCCCCTGCACTAACATGGATGCTGTACACACACTCCAGCTCAGCCCCCTTGCACTAACATTTATGCTGCACACACACACTCCAGCTCAGTCCCCTTGCACTAACATGCATGCGTACACATTCCAGGCTGGCCCCATTTACACTGATATGCTTGCCCACCTCTAGCTCAATCCCCTTGCACTAACATGTACTCACATACACATATACAGCCCAGCCCCTCTTATACTACAACCACACATACTCACAGACACCACCCACCCCAGCCTAGGTCATCAGTGCCTTGCACAGGACCCATGGGCTACGCGTGTGCACGCCCACACTCACCTGCCAGCTCCAGAGGAGCTGCGCTGACAATGGCCCAGTCCCATACCCCACAGAGATGCGTCAACTACACTGAGCTTCTGAACTACAACTCCCAGAATCCCTCAGGCTCTTCAGAAATGGGAATGAGTGGGAGGGGAATCAGGGTTTGCAAGGTCTGGTCCCAAGAGCCACATGAAGGATTCTGGGAAATGTAGTCCAGAGATTTCATCCCCCTCTGCAGGTGTGGCTTTTTGGAGTCAGTTTCAAGGAACAATTATTCAAGCTGACTGATCTTGTCCTGCCACGCCTCCCCTTTGGATCATCCCCACTATCCACTGCCTGCCCTCCTGCACAGGTGGTGCTAATTAAGAAATAAAAAGGTCGACCAGTGGAACACATTAGGTACACAATATACACAAACTGGTAAGACTCATCTTCCTGAGTTCAAATCTGGCTGCAGACACTTACTAGCTGAGTGGCCTTGGGAAAGTCATTTAACCTGGCCTGCCTCAGTTTCCCCACCTGCAAAATGAGCTGGTGAAGGAATTAACAAACCACTCCAGTATTTTTGCCAAGAAAACCCCAAATGGGGTCATGAAGAGTCAGATACAACTGAAAAATAACTCAACAACAAAAGAAAACACAAATGAGCACAGTAGCCTCATTTTTATTCATCAAAAGATCCCAGATATTGAGTCAAGAACTCATTATTTGCTGAAACTTTTGGGAAAAGAGGAAAGCATTCTGGCAACAGCTAGATATAGACCAATATCTCATACTACGTACCAAGACAAGTTCCAAATGGGTACATGATTTAGACATAAAAGCTGACATCATAAACGAATTAGAGGAGCAAGGAAGAAATTGTGTTAGATTTAAGGTCAAGGGACGACCAGACAATAGGGATGGCAAAATGGACAGCTTATTATATACAATTAAAATTTTCTTACTCAAATAATGGCAACATAGCTTAAATTAGAAAAGAATTAAGAAACTGAGAAAAGGCTTTTGCAGCTAATTTTTCTAATAAAGGTTTCATTTCTTAGATGCATAGGAAATTAATTAAAATTTATAAGAAAAAGAGCCAGTCCTTAGTTGACAAATGGTCAAAAAATATAAATAGACAGTATTCAGTGGAAGAAGTCAAAGCTGTCACTAGCCATATGAAAAAAATGCACAAAATCTTACACAGCTAGGAAATGTTTGAGGCTGGATATGAACCCAGGACTTTCTGATCTCAGGCCCATTGGGCCAAATGGAGGGCAGAGTTGGTGATAAGATCATGAGATGCACTAGTCTTCAGGAATAAGAGACCATTGCTGTTGCTGTTTCTGACTCTATCCCTCCCAAGAACTCCCTGCCATGTCTGATAATCTGTGCCTCCTCTGGCCTTAAAGTTACCTAGAATTACAGGCTTGGCCTCTTTCAGCACATTAATGATGAAGGTCTCCATGTCTGCATAAATTTTTCCTTTGACCCATCGTGGTGGGAGTGTATGCACTGATGATGGTGGCATGGCATGGCGCTTTCCTGCTGCTGTCATGAGCCTGTCATTCACTCCTTTTGTGGGGCATACAAGCCTAGATTAGTTTTGATTGTGAAAATTATGCCAGCTTCATGATGCTACCTATCATTGTGGCTACTCCGGAAAAAAATGTGTAACCAGTAACGACTTCAGAAAGCTAGACCTCATTGGCCAGCCTTGTTTCACTCAGGGTTGCAATTTGGATGCAATGTCTGTTTAGTGTTCTTTCAATAAGAGCTGTTTCAGGTCTACTAGATTTTGTGTGGTCCATAAGCGTGTGCACATTCCATATATTGGTAGTGAGTGGAATCATTTTTGCAAATTGTATATTTTGTATATTTTTTCCAATTTTTTAAAAAAATTTATTTTAAAGTTTTGAGTTTCAACTTCTATCCTCCCCTCCCCTCTCCCTTTCCCCTCTCCCCATCTGATATATGTTATAAATGTGCAACTATATAAAATATTTCTATGTTAGTTATTTTATACAAGAAGACTTGAATAAAAGGGAAAAATGAAAGTGAAAAATAGCATGCTTCAGGCTGTATTCAATCAATAACAGTTCTTTCTCTGGAGGTGGATAGTATGTTTCATCATTAGTTCTTTGGGATTGTCTTGGATCACTGTATTGCTGAGAATATTTAAGCCATTCACAGTTCTTCATTGAACAATATTATTGTTACTGTGTACAATGTTCTCCTGGCTCTGTTCACTTCATTATGCATCAGTTCATATAAGTCTTTTCAGGTTTTTCTGAAATTGTACTGTTATTTCTTACAGCACAATAATATTCCATTGCAATCATATACCATAGCTTGTTTAGCCATTCTCCAATTGATGGGCATCCTTCTGATTTCCAATTCTTAGCCACCATGGAAAGAGCTGCCATAAATATTTTTATATAAATAGGTACTTTTCCCTTTTTTTGGATGTCTTTGGGATATAGACCTAGTTGTGGTATTGCTGGATTGTGGGTATGCACAATTTTATAGCTCTTTGTGACACAGTTCCAAATTGCTCTCCAGAATGGTTGAATCAGTTCACAATTCCATTGTATATTTTTTTGGTGTTTCAACGGCAGAGTAGGATCTCTACCTGCCACAGTAAGCAGGCCATAGTTAGGTTCAGGGCTGGGGAACCTGTGGCCTCGAGGCCACATGTAGCCTTCCAGGTCCTCAACTATGGCCCTTTGACTGAATCCAAACTTCACAGAACAAATCCCCTTAATAAAAGGATTTGTTCTGTAAAACTTAGACCCTATGGCCTGGACCTGCTGCGTGAATGGTTGTAAATATAGTTCCCAGTGTATCTACACCTGCTGCTTTGCCACTTGCCTGTCCCTAGAGGACTTTGAGGTAAGTAAAAATGGCACAGGGGAATGGGTGATGTCTTTTGGATTTAAGTGAGGCAGAGCTGCATGAAGTTGTCAGCCTCACTCTCTCTTCCACAGTCACTGAAGTTCAGTGGCAAAACGAAAGTCAAGATGCCTGGCCCAGGACGCTGTGGATGACCTTGGTGTTTTCAATGTCTAACCAAGCTCTTAAGTGTCTGCTTCCACCACCTTCATGGCCCGTTGGAACAAATTGTTCTCATCTAATCATTCCACTGGGGGAGGTCTTCACATCCTTGGGGCAGACACCCCCCATTCACTGGTGGGTTTGAGGCCTGTTGGTCACCCTCAACTGGTTTAGCTCATCTGCCTATGTGGTTTACCAGGGTGTGGCTGCTACACATGCTGTAGCTTCTTGGAGCCACAGATGAGAGTTGGTTGGTATGAGGACACCAAAGGTGGAAAGCAGCCCTCAAAAAGGCTCAAGAGACCTCACGCCAGAGGTCCTAGTCTTCCCTAAACACTCATATATGTGACCTGGCATATAGTGGAATCTTAATATTCACTGGATTGGATCTTCTGCCCCAGCACATTCCCTCCCCATTATCCTCACTTTTTCACTAATTAAATTTTCATTCCATGTCTACTTGCTCCTTTCCTACTGACACAAATAAAGCCATGTCTCCCAAGTGCTAAATACCTAGAGGTGGCTATCTACAATTGTTGTCTCCAACTCTTTTCCTTTTCCTTCCTTTGAAAACTCTCTGTATTCTGGCCCCAAATTCATTGTTCAATTAAAACGGTTCTCTGCAGAGTTATGAATCATCTCCAAAAGGCTAAATGCAATGGCCTTTCCTCAATCCCCATTCTTCTTGACCTCTCTGCTGCCTTTGGCAGTTAATCACCCCCTTTTTCAGGGATACACTCTAGGTTTTGTTGACACTACTCTCTCCTGGTTCTCCTCCTCCCATGTCCATAAATAAACTCATTAGCTTTCTCTCAATCCTCCAATCTTCTATGCAAGGTAGCAATCATCCTCCCAATCATCCAGGCTTATAACCTAAATGTCACCCACTCCTCACCATCTCTCACACACCCAACCCCCACCCCCATTTCATTCTTATGGAATGTCCTTTTGATTCTATTTTGGTAGCCTCTTTTGCATACACCCCCATCTTCCCCAACATTGCCACTTTCTTGGTTCAGGCCCCTACCACTTCTCACCCATGGTCTGTGTCACTGCTTCAGATCTCCTTCCAGTCCATTCACTCCTCCATGCAGCTGGCAAATGCACTTTCCTAATAAAGCACACTTCTGACCATGTCACTGCCTACTCAATAAAGTCCTATCACCAAGATCCAATATAAAATCCTGTTTGGTTGCTTAAAGCCCTTCATTATCTCCTCCTTTCCAGTCTTCTTTCCATCCTCCCCCACCATGTGACAATCCAGTGGTACAGGCCTCCTTTCTGTCCTTAAACAGGGCCCTGCATGTGTCTTCCCTTTTCCCTGATCCCTGGAATGTTCAGCCTGGCTTCCCTCGAGTCTGAGCAAAACCCCCACTTTCAACAATAAGCCTCTTCAGATGGAGAGAAGATGGTGTAGTATAGGAAGCAACCCAGCTTAACTCTTCCAACATTCCTCTCCAAACAACTTTAAAATAATGTGTCAAATCTAATTCTCAAGCTGGAGAACCAAGTAATGGTTGGAGTGAGACATTTGTCTAACCCAAGACCAGCAGGGAGGTCTGTGTCACCAGGGTGGAGGCCAACCCAGAGTGTCAGCCTGGCAGCACAGCAGTGGGTGATCAAGGGAGTTACAACGGCAGCAGTTTTAGGAACTCGCAGCCCAGAGACATTCCAGGGCAGAGGGGGGTGCTAGTGCTTGACGCTTTGGGGGAGCAGGGTCTCTCCTGGGAAAAGACTAGAGTATAGATCAGGAGAGCGGTAACCACAACTTTCCTTGGATCGTATCACTTTGGGAACACCAAAAACTTACGGACCTCCAGAACTAGCTCTGAAAATAGCGGCATGAAAAAGTCTGAAGCTTGGCACAGTGTTTCCACCCACCCCAGTAAACAGAGCCCAATTTTAACGTAAAGTTCAAAGTGAAGTAACAGACTGGAAAAATGAGCAAATAAACAAAAATGAACTTGACCATAAAAAGCTACTATGGTAACAGAGAAGATCAAGACACAAACTTCACAGGACGTTGTTGGCCTTTATGTTGGTGTTTAGTTGTTTCAGTCAGGTTTGACTGTTTGTAACCCCATATTGGGTTTTCTTGGCAGAGATACTAAGTGGTTTGCCATTTCCTTCTCCAGCTCATTTTATCCTGGGTCATTTCCAGTCATCCTGGTGAATATCAGGCCACTGGACTCAGATGGCTCTGGAGGAGAAAGTGAGGCTGGTGACCTTGCACAGCCCTCACTGAAATCAAAGTCAACTGCGAGTCGTGTCATCATTTCTCTGATGCCACGGTCCTCTTTGAAAATAAAGGGCAAACACAACAGATAAGGAAACTGTGGCAAACAGGGTTAAATGACTTGCCCAGGGTCACACAGATAGTAAATGTCTGAGGTCAGATGAGTCTTCCTGACTTCAGACTCAGCACTACCCACTGCTCCACTTAGCTGCCTGACATGAAAATAGCTACAAGTAAAACATTAAAGAAAAATGTAAACTGGACAACAAGAATTCCTGGAAGAGTTAAAGGAGATAAGTAATAGTACAGGAAAACTTGGGAAAAGAAACAAGAGGAGTGGCATTCTGGGAAGATGGTAGAGCAGGTCAGAAATGTGTAGACTCTCCAGATTTCCTCCACAAAGAACAAAATTCGTCATGAAATTAACATAGAGCAACAAAAATAAAAGCGAAAAGCAGTCGTCCTCCTAAGACAACTTGAGAGGACCTCAGAAAAGACAGGACTTCTAGGGGCTGAGGGTTGGTCTGAGTGAAGTGTAGACACCTCCACTGAATCAACAAACAGCAGGCTTTGGAGTAGCTCTGTCAATAAGCAGACTAGGCCTCAAGAAATTTCACCTCAGGAACATTTACCTTACAAACTTTCATTTAAGGAACAGCAGACAGCTGAGTGGGAGAAGACTGAAGGATCCCATGCCCCCCTCCCCCTCCGAAATCCAGGCCTAGCAGTGCTGAACACAAGTGATCCTGGACTGCAACTGTGGGCAAGGAGGAGCAAACATACACTTAGTGACTGTGGTACTGCAAAGAGTAAGAACATTTTTGGCATGGCACAGCTGGGGGACCTAACGGTGGCTTTGGAGAGGTGAGGAGTCCCTGAGGTTGAACCCCTAAGCAGAAATCAGAAAACAACAGTCAGGAGGACCTGAGGTTTTGGGCAACATTACCCACAATTTGGGATTAAAACTTGATAACAATAAGCTGCTAAAAAGAAAATAAAACAAACTGAAAATAAAAATGAATAAGCAAAGGAAAAAGAACCCAACCGTAGATAGCTACTTTGGTATAACAGAAGATCTGGGCTGATACTCAGAGGAAGATAACGGGGTGAATAAAACCACTCCTATCCCAAAGAGTAATATAAAATGGTCACAGGCCCAAAAAGAATTCTTGGAAGAACTTAAAAAGGAATTCAAATATCAAATAAGAGAAACTCAGGAAAAGTTAGGGGAAAAAAATAAAATCAATCCAAGAAAATTATGAAAAAAAAGTTAATCAACTGGAAAGAGATACAAAATTTTAAGGAAGAAAATAAGTCCTTGAAAGTTAAGAACTGGGCAAGAGGAATCAAATGACATTATAAGACACCAAGAAATAATAAAACTAAAAAAAGTAGAAGAGAATCTAAAAAATCTCATTAGAAAAACAAGGTATTTTGAAAACAGATTGAGGAGAGACAATATAAGAATTGTCAGACTACCTGAAATTTATGATAAAAAAAAAAAGAATGTGGATACAATATCACAAGAAATAGTTAAGGAAAATTTCCCTGAAGTTCTATAACAAGAGGATAAAGTAGAAATAGAAAAAAACATATACTATTCACCACCTGAAAGAGATCCCAGGAAGAAAACTTACAGGAATGTCACAGCCAAGTTTCAAAATTTCCAGGTTAAGGAGAAAATATTGCAAGCAACAAGAAAAAAAGAATTTAAATACTGTGGAAAAACAGGATTTCATTAAGACCTAGCAGCTTCCACTCTAAAAAGCCCCGTAGGTCTTGGAATATCATATTTTGAAGAATAAAAGAGTTGTGGTTGGGTCCAAAGATAACTTACCCAGCAAAGCTGAGCATAATCCTAAATGCAAAAAAATGGGCATCTAACGAACTGAAAGACTTTCAAGTATTTGTAGCAAAAAGACCAAAACTGAATGGAAAATTTGATCCAGAAGAAATATAAGGAAAACATTAAGGACTAATTATAAGGCACTCATTAAGGTCAAACTGTTTACTTATTATATATGAAAATGTTATCAGTGTTCTTAAAACTATCATCATTACTAAGGTAGTTTGAGAGGAGGACTGGGGCTGAATTGTGTATGATGGGGTGATTCTAAAAAACAAAATTGGGTAGGAAAAGGTAAAAAGGAGCAATTATCTCATCAAATGGGGTGTGAAAGGAAGAACTAATACAGAGGAAGCAGGTAGGGGTGGAGGACTGGTAATGTTGGAACCTTACTCTCATCTGGGTTAAAGAGGAAACAACATGTACATCTGGAGAGGCTTAGAAGTCTTCTGAATATTTAGAGATGTGAGAAAACTGAGGGAAAGGTTGAGGGAGGGACTTTCACAAGGGTGTATAGATTAAGATTAGGAGGATGGTGGGGGAGAAGATTAGAGAGCGACTTTTAGAGGAATAAGGAATAAGTGGATAAGGGGAGAAGATAAGGTAATTGGGATAGAGTTAAAAGAGAGGCTGAAAAACAAAACCGTGAGTAAAAATAAGGGGTAGAGAACTTCAAAAATATTAATTATAACTTTGAATGTGAATGTGATGAACTCACCCATAAAATGGAAATGGACAGCAGAATGGATTAAAAATCAGAATCCAACAACATGTTTATAAGAAACACATTTAAGAATGAAAGATTTAACAGAGTTAAATGGAGTTTAACAGAGTTAAAATGGAAGGTTGGAGTAGAATTTATCATGCTTCAGCTGATGCCAAAAAACACAGGGGTAGCAATTATGATCTCAGATAAAGTTATGGCTAAAATAGATTTAATTAAAAGAGACAAACAGGGTAGCTATATTTTGATAGAAGGTACTATTGACAATGAAGCAATAGCAATACTGAACATATATGCACCAAATAACTATATGCATCTAACTTTTAAAAAGAAAAGTTAACTGAATTACAGGTGGAGATAGGTAACAGTACTATAATAGTAGGACACTTTAATCTTCCCTTCTCAGAACTTCCCCTCTCAGAAAAAATAAATGAGAAAGAAGCTAAGTAAATGAATAGAATTTTAGATAAGCTAAATATGATAGATATCTGGAGAGAACTGAATGGAAATAGAAAGGAATATACCTTTTTCCCAGTGGTTCATGGTAACTTTACAAAGATTGATCATATATTAGTACATAAAATTTTTATAGTTAAAAGCAGAAAAGCAGAAATATTTAAAGTATTCTTTTCAGATAGTAATGCAATAAAAATCACATATAATAATAGACAATGGAAAAATAGATTAAAAACTAATTGGAAATTAAACAACCTAATCTTAAAGAATGAGTGAATTAAAGAACAAATCATAGAAACAATCAATAATTTCTTTAAGGAGAATGACAATAATGAGATAATAATAATATTAAAACCTATGGTATATAGCAAAAGCAATGATTAGAGGAAAATTTATATCATTAAATATTTACATCAATAAAACAGAGAAAGCAGACTATGCAATTTAAAAACTAAAGGACACATTAAAAATCCTGAATTAAACACTAAATTGAGAATCCTAAAAATTAAAGGCGAGATTAATAAAAGGGAAAGTAAAAAACCATTGAATTAATCAATAAAACTAGAAGTTGGTTTTATGAAATAAACCCCCCCAAACAAAAGAGATAAACAGTTGGTTAATTTGATTAAAAAAGAAGAAAACCAAATCACTAGTATCAAAAATGAAAAGAATGACTATACCACTAATGAAGATGAAATTAAAGCTACAATTGCTTTAAGACTTATTTTGCCCAATTATATGCCAATAAATTTAACAATTTAAATGAAATGAAAAATATTTACAAAATATTAGAATTAGAATTAGGATTTCTAAATTTTACCAAGATAGCAAGAAGAGATAGAGAAATTCCATTTAAAAATAACTCCAAGCAGTATAAAATATTTGAGAGTTGGGGCAGCTAGGTGGCGCAGTGAGTAGAGCACTGGCCCTGGAGTCAGGAGGACCTGAGTTCAAATCCGGCCTCAGACACATGACACACTTACTAGCTGTGTGACCTTGGGCAAGTCACTTAACCCCAATTGCCCTGCTTTCCCCCTGCAAAAAAAAAAAAAAAAGAAGTGGAGAGGAGTTTGACACTTTGAGCATATGAAAAGCAAAGGACGAAAAATTAACCCTGCAAAGATTCAAGGGCCAGCTCAACTGTAAAATTTTGGGGTATACAATGGAATAAGAGGCTACAATAAATTCTCTCACAAGCCCGACAAAAGATTCAAGATTTTCCTATCCCCACCAATAAGAAAGAGGCCCAAAAGTTCATAGGACTATTTGGATATCGGAGACACCACATTCCACATTTGGGACAGATTTTGAAACCCGTATATAAAGTTACTAGGAAAAAATATGAATTTGATTGAGGACTTGAACAGAGTAAAGCTTCTGAAGAAGCCAAGGCTGCTACACAATTGGCTTTAGATTTACGGCCTATGCAAAATGGCCTGGCGGAATTACAAGTGACTGTACAAGATGACTATGCAAACTGAAGTTTATGGCAAAAACAACAAACCCAAAATGTATCCTTAGGATTTTGGTCTAAGAAACTTCTTTCATCTAGAGTTCAATATACACCTTCTGAAAAGGAGTTGTTAGATGCATACTGAGCTTTGGTAGAGACTTGAACAACTGACTCTGGGCCATGAAGTAATATTAAGGCCTGGAATCCCGATTATGATCTGGGTAATGAGTACCCCAGCATCTCACAGAATTGGACATGCACAAGATGGAAATGGTATATGGTCAAAAACAGGCAAGGAGTCAGCTAGGATTTGTAAGCGTTTGTGGGAAGGCCCCAGCATGGGGGAAGGCTAATGGGATGGCGAGGCTCCATGCTGTGAGATTGTGTTTTAAGTTCCTTGCTGCTATGATGAAGTGGGCTTACTGGTTTTGGAATTTGGTTGCTGCTTGGATGGATTGGACTTACTGCTTTAGGGATTTGGTTCTCTGGTGTCTGAATAAATGTTTTACTTCTTCTGCCTTCTATATGGAAAGTCTTACATTTTGTGATACATAACTACACAGGCACATTCACAATTATCATCAATATTGTGACTATTGCCTGCTGATACAAGGAGACAAGTGAGACAAAGGGGAAATGAAACATTTGTGCTAGGCTCATTATGGCTGACCAAAGTGACCTTCCTGGAAAAAGCACAATCCAAATTGTAGTTTTGACAAGGGTTGACACAAATAAGCCTTACACTGTAGCAGGCTTCCCATATGCTTGTGTCCCTCTCCCAATGTGTTCAGGAGATTTAGACATTAATTAGGAACTGGAGCTAATGCTTTTGGGAAACACTGTCGGGAGAGCAGGGGAATGGAAGCCATTTGGGCACAGGTGCTAAGAGTGTTTGATACCTGAATTAAATATTTGTTATTACTGTGCTATTCTATTTTTATTAAAAATCTTTGCTTAAAAAAAAACAAGCCTTTTCCAAGTCATTCTTAATCTTAGAGTCTTCCCTCTCTTGATTAACTCCCATTTATCTAGGTTTTTAGCAGGATACTACATAGTTGTGTGTCTGGACTGCCTGAAAGCCATAATCAAAAAAGTACCTAGACATCATATTTCAAAACATTGTTAAGGAAAGCTGTCCAATCTTAGATCCAAAAGGTAAAATAGAAATAGAAAGGATCCACCAATCCTGGAAGAAATCCCAAAATGAAAATTCCCAGGAATATTATAGCTCTAGGTCAAAGAGAAAATACAGAAAACAGCCAGAAAGAAACATTTAATGTTTCTACACTGTCCACTACACTATGAACTCTTGAGAGCAAGGGCTGTCCCTTGCCTATCCATGGAACTTAGGAAAATGTCTGAAACATAGTAGGTGCTTAATAAATGATTGTTGACTTCCAAAAAGTATAGGAAAGATCTCATATAGTACAGCCATAGCCCTTCTGTGAATGCTTTCAAGAGACTTTCACGCCCCAAAGTTCTAAACAATGACTTCTCATAGGATCATGGATTTATCACAAGCAGGGAAATGAAAGGCCTTGGAGTTCAACCTCCCTGATTTCACAGATGGGGAAACTGAGGCGCAGAGGTTCAATGACTTGCCCAGGATCACACTACTGAAGTGTCTAAAAAATAATTCCAATTCAGGTTTTCTTGACCCCAAATTTAATACTCCCTGCTCTACAGCACATCAATATTTCTGATGATAACAGGACTTGTTAACCTGCTTTCATCTCACTCACCTAGAGAGGAGATCTTTTGGCTCCAACATCCAAGATTCCTCAAAACTGGAGATCAAATCTTCTCTGAGAACTGGAATTCCTGGAAATGGGGAATAAGGAACAGATGAGGATGGAGAGAAATTTATAATTTATTCCTCTTTAAGGAAAGGGGACAGGCAACCAAGGACAACATCGTGGTTCCCAGTAATCTTCAAGGATGGCTGATATGGTATTTACTGTTGGGAACTTGGGAGTAGGGAAGAGAATTAAAAAATTCTGTCTTTGACTGCCTTCTTCATAGAAGGATGGGCACACTCCCTAGCTTCCATTATCTGGAAATTAGAGCCAAGCAGTAGTTCAGTGATGAGAGTCTTGGGCCTGGAGTCAGGAAGACTTGAGTTCAAATCTAGACACTTGGTAGTTGTGTGCTCCTGGGCAAATCACTTCACCTCTGTTTGCCTCAGTTTCCTCCATTTTAAAATGGGGATAATAGCACCAAACTCACGAGGATGTTGTGAGGATCAAACGCAATCACCGAACTGTAATCATTGGATCAAGATGTTACAAATGTTTGTATTCTTGCAGCATAGATGGTAGGTTCTTTGAAAACCATGAACATTAGGCATTTGGATTACAACTCATCTTGAAAACACCATGGACCATCACAAATGTTCTATAAAAACAGACCTTACATGGCCTCTTATTGCAGTGTTAATTCTTTTTTTCTGATTTTTAACTTATATTCTACTAATGTTGTTGTTCTTCTATCTGGATTTTCAAAGGAAATGGTTCACAAGCTGGTTGAATCATTCATTAAGAGTTTCTGTGGGAATCTAACCTGTGTGCCAATGATAGAAAAAAGAAAGTTGCGTTTAAAATGATCTTTTTCCTTGCATTGGTTGTTTTATATATAAACATAAATATATACTAGATGTCATTAGCCAATAGAAAGATAAATTTTTTATACAGTAGCTAGGTATAAATGCTAGCTATAATAGCATTTTGTTAGCTAGTTTGTGGGCTAAGAACAAAAAATAAATTTCCATCTCTCACCAGCAGAGCTTGGAAAATTCTCTTACCAAAAACCAAAAAGTAAAACTACCTAAGTCTCTTTAGAATCAGAGGTCAAAGTGGAAAAAGAAAGAATTCAATAGTCAGCTCTAGAAAGAAACTCCAAAATGAAAATTCCTAGGATCATCACAATCAAAATCCAGATCTTTAAGGTCAAAGGAAAAATATTGCAAGCTTCCAGAATGAAATTTAAACACTGAGAAACCATATTTAGGATTACACATAATTTAGCAAGGACCACTACAAAGGAGTAAAGACCTTGGAACATTCCAGAAAACAAAGGATATGGGCTTACAACCAAGAATAACTTACTCACAAAAAAGAAATATAATCCAATGAAGGGGGAAAATGGCTCTTGAATGAAACAAAGGGCTTCTGATCACTGCTAATGAAAAGGCCAGGATGTGGGGATTGTGGTAAGATGGCAGAAAATGGCCACCAAAAAAAAAAAAAAAAAACAACCCCAAACCCAAACAGGCAGGAAAATGCCTGGCTCTCCCAAACCCCTCCAAATAACTTAAAACATTGCCTCAAATTTAATTTTAGAGTGGCAGAAATAATAAAAAGTCAGAGCAAAACAGTTGTCCAGCCTTAGGCAGCTTAAGAGGATGTTAGGAGAGATCTGATCTACTGGGGTGGTAGTCTGACTTGAAGTAAAGTGCAGATACTGCTGTATCAACAAACAGGGGACTGTTTCATTATGATGGGATGATCCTAAAAATAAAATTGGGTGGAGAGAGGTAAAATGGAGCAAACTGTCTCATATAAAAGAGGTGTGAATGGAAGAACTTTTACCCTGGAGTGGAGGATGGGTAGCATGCGAAATTTGTTCTCATCAGAACTGGCTGAAAGAGGGAATAACATACACATCTAGTTGGGTATAAAAGTTTTAACCTACAGAGAAATAGGAGGGCATGGAGATAGGATAAGGGAAAGACTCTTAGAAGGGTGTGCAGATTAGGGAGGCAGAGGCCAGAAGAAAACTAGACTTCTGAAGAGGGATAAGGTAAAAAAGAGAAGGATAAACAATGGGGAAAATAGGATGGAGGGAAATAAACAACTAATAATTATAATTATAATATATAACATAATATATCAAAACCCAGAAACTGACAGTATGTTATATACAAGAAACACATTAAAAAAGGAGACACTGAGAGTAAAATAAAGGACTGGAGAAGAATTTGTTCTGCTTCAGCTGATGAAAAAAAAAAAAGCAGAGGCAGTAATCAAGACCTCAGACAAAAAAGCCAAAATAGACTTAATTAAAAGAGATAAGCGAGGAAACTATATTATGTTAAAAGGTACTATAGAAAATGAAGTAACATCAGTACAAACATGTATGCACAAAATGAGATAGCATCCAGTTTTATAAAGGAAAAGGTAAAACAATTGTAGGTGGAAATAGACAGCAAAACCACAATAGTGGGATATTTTAATTTTCCCATCTCAGAAGAACTAGATAAATCTAACCAAAAAATAAATAAGAAAGAAGTCAAGAAGATGAATAGAGTCTTAGACAGGATAGATATGATAGACATCTGGAGAGAAATGAATAGGAATAGAAAGGAATATACCTTCTTCTAAGCAGTATATGGCATCTCTGCAAAAACTTATCACATATTAGGGCATAAGAAATTTATAGTCAAATGCAGTAATATTAAATGCATCCTTTTCAGATCATAATGCAATAAAAATGACATTTAATAAGAGACCATGGGTTAAAAATTAATTGGAAACCAAATAATCTAATCTTAAAAAATGTTTGGGGTCAAAGAACAAATCATAGAAACAATAATTTCACTAAAGAGAATAATAACAATGACACAACATTTTAAAACTTGTGGGATGCAGCCAAAGCAATACTTAGCGGGAAATTTATATCTCTAAATGCATACACCAATAAAAGAGAGAAAAAAGAAAGATCAAAGAATTGGGCATGCAACTAAAAAAACTAGAAAAAGAACAAATTGAACATTGCCTATTAAATACCAAATTGGAAATCCTGAAAATTAAAGGTGAGAGTAATAAAAGTGATGTAAGAATAACACTGAATTAATAAACAAAATTGGGAGCTGGTTTTATGGAAAAAAATACAATAAAATATACCATTGTTAATATTATTTTTTTAAAAAGGCAGAAGAAAACCAAATCACTAGTATAAAAAACAAAAAGCGTGGTTACACCACTAATGAAGATGAAATTAAAGAAATCAGTAAGAGTTATTTTGTCCAACTATATGCCAATAAATTTAACAATCTAAATAAAACAGAATACCTACAAAAAATAACTACCTAGATTAATAGAAGAGGAAATAGAATATCTAATTAACCCTATTTTAGAAAAAGAAACTGAATAGGTCATAAATATACTTCCTAAGAAAAAAGCATCAGGACCAGATGAACTTGCAAGTGAAATCTTCCAAACATCTAGAGATCAACTAATTCCTATATTAAATAAATTATTTGGAATAATAGGCAAAGGAGTCTTGCCAAACTCCTTTTATAAAACAGATATGATACTGACAATTAAACCAGGAAGAATGAAAACAGGGAAAGAATATTACAGACCAATTTCACTAATGAATACTGATGCAAAAATCCCAAATAAAACACTAGTTAGGAGACTACAAAAAGATCTGACAAAGATTATATATTGTGACCAAGTGAGATTTATACCAAGAATGCAAGGCTGGCTCAATATAAGGAAAACTATTAATATAATTGATCATATCAATAACAAAACCAACAAAAATCATATGATTTGATGCAGAAAAATCTTTTGACAAAATACAACACTCGAGCTTGTTAAAAACACTTGAAAGCATAGGTATAAATGGATTTATCCTTAAAATAAAAAGCACCTCCGTAAAACCATTAGCAAGCATTATCTATAACAGGGATGAGCTAGAAGTCTTCCCAATAAGATTAGGAGTGAAGCAAGGATGCCCATGATTACCGCTATTATTTACTTTTGTACTAGAAATGCTAGCAACAGAAATAAGAGAAGAAAAAGAAACCAAAGGAATCAGAATTGGCAATGAAAAAATAGAACTATCTTTTTTGCCAATGATATGATGATATACTTGGAAAATTCTAGAGATTCAACTAAAATTTAATTGAAACAAGCATAAACATACTTGGAAGTATAACTGCAAAAACAAACCCAGGACCTATATAAACATAATTATAAAACATTTTTATACAAATAAAGTCAGATTTAAATAATTGAAAAAATATTAATTGTTCATAAGTGGGCTGAGCCAATATAACAAACATAACAATTCTACCTAATCTACATATTCAGTGCTATCCCAATTAAACTACCAAAAATTATTTTATTGAGCTAGATAAAATAAAATTCATTTTGAAGAATAAAAGGTCAAGAATATCAAAGGAATTAATGGGGAAAAACGTAAAGGAAGGAGGTCTAGCAGTACTAGATCCAAAACTGTAGTATAAGATGGTAATTACCAAAACTATCTGGTATTGTCTAAGGAATAAAATTATTTCTTAGGAGAAGGTATGTATTTTTTGTTGTTTGGTTGTTTCAGTCGTATCCCATTCTCCATGACCCCCATTTTGAGTTTTTTTGGCAAAGATACAGGAGTGGTTTGCCACTGCCTTCTCCAACTCATTTTACTGAGAAGGAACTAAAGCAAACCGGATTAAGTGTCTTGTCTGCAGTCACACAGGTAGTAAGTGGCTGAAGCCAGATTTGAATTTAGGAAGATGAGTATTCCTGATTTCAAGCTCAGTGCTCTACCCAATCTGCCACTTAGCTGCCCAGATTTCTTGTTGTATAGTTGTTTTCAGTTGTGTCCAACTCTTCGCGAGCCCATCTGGGGTTTTCTTGGCAAAGATGTTGGAGGGATTTGCCATTTCCTTCTTCAGCTCACTTTATAAAGAGAAATGGGGGTAAACAGGGTTAAGTCGCTTGCCTAGGGTCACACAGCTAGTGCCTGAGGCTGGATTTGAACTCAAAGATCAGCACTCTATCCACCATGCCACTTAGCTGCCCCACATATATAATATACCATAGTAAATGACTACAGTAATCTTGTATTTGATAAACACAAAGATCTAAGATGTTGATATAAGAACTCACTACTTGGTAAAAATTGCTAGGAAAACTGGAAAGCAGTCTGGCAGAAACTAGGTGTAGACCAATATCTTACACTGTTTTCCAAGATAAGGTTGAAATGGATAAACGACCTACTCATAAAGAGAGATATAAGTAAATTAGAGGAGCATGGAACATATTACCTATCAGATTTATGGATGAGAAGACTATATGAATAACCAAAAGACAGAGAACATTGTGGGATGCCATATAGATAAATGGTCAAAGGATATGAACAATTTTTGAAAGAAATCAAAGTTACATGTAATCATATAAAATGCTTTAAATCATCATTGATTAGAGACATGATAATTAAAACGACTCTGAGTTACCATCTCACGCCCTGTCAGACTGGCTAAAATGATAGAAGGGGCAAATGATGTGGAATAATTGGGACATTTGGAGAGCAATTTGGAATTATGCCCAGAGTTTAAAAATTGTGTAGACGCTTTGATCCAGTAATACCACTATTAGTTCTCTTTCCCAAGATGATCAGAAAAAAAGGAAAAGAACCTTTATGTTATAGTAGCCCTCTTTGTGGTAGCAAAAAAATTGGAAACTGAAAGGATGCCCATCAATTGGAAATGGATGAATAAGTCATGGTATATTATTGTGATGGAATGGTAATATATTGTAAGAAATGATAAGCAGATTAGATTTAGAAATACATGGAAACACTTACATGAAATAATGCAGAGTGAAATGAGCAGAACCAAGAAAATGTGGTATTCAGTAACAGCAATATTATTTAAAGATAAACTGAACAACTAAGCTATTTTGAGTAATATGATCACTCAAATCAACTACAAAGGACTTATAAAGGAAAATACTATCCTCCTCCAGAAAAAGAACTGATGGGTAGAAGTATACGTTGTATTGTTCATAGAGAGAGAAAGATAGAGACGTATATACACACATATATATAATATGTAGGTATCTATATATGTATATCTATCTATGTCTCTGTCTATCTATCTATATGTCAATCTCTGATGCAGTGTTGGAACGGATGGAGGGAGACAACTCAATGTAATATAAAAATAAATTTTTAAAAAATGAAAAGACCAGGACAGCATAGTAACTTCGAAGTAGAGACTGAAGTCAAGAGAAATATAAAAGGAAATATAAATTTAAAAATCAGGGACTAAACAAGGAGGATCTTCTTACATTTTAATATAGGAAGATGATACATGTATCCCCTCTGAACCCTATCATCAGGGATGATAAGAATAATTATACAAAAGGTTTTATGAGTGCCTTCAAAACTGGTGAAAATGACAAAAAGAAAACCATTAATATTTGAATATTTTTAATTTTGAAATTCACAAACATGAAATAGAAGTACTTTATATATACCATAAAACAGAAAAAGAGGATTATATATTAAGTTCTACTGTGTAGAGCTGGATTTTCTTGAGTAATTAAAAAAATTCAACATGGCATTTTCAAAGTTATCCTCATTCTTTATGGACTTTCTCCTATTCTACTACATGTATTTTTAAAACCATCACCTTCCTTTCCTTTTTTTTTTGAAGTGGGAGAAGGGCAATCTTATTCCTAATCTCCTTCACTGCCATCCTCTCTTACCAAAACTTGAAAAAAAAACTGTCAGGAAAGAAGTCAACCAAAATAAATTCCACCACAGTCCAGGATGTCCCCAAAAAGTACTTTATTCTATATCCTGTATCCATCACCTGCCATTCAGAAGGCAGATAGTACAGACCTTGGTAAATGCTCTGCAAAAGTGGTTACTCATTACAATAATTAGAATTGTGACATCTTTCAAACTTAGTGGCCTTTACAATATTATTATCAATTAGTTCCTCAATTTTACTCACTGCATACTGCATTAATTCATATAGTTCTTACCAGTTCCACTGAAATTGTCTGTTTCATGGCATATTTGTGTTCCATTCCATTCTTACACCAAACTTTATTCAGCCATTGCCCTATTGTAGAGCCTCACACCTTAGTTTCCAGTCCTTTTTCATAACAAAGGGAGCTGTTATATTTTGGTACACTTGAGTCCTTTTCTTCTTTTCTTTAAGGGAGAATGCCCTCCAGTGGTATCACTGACTCAAAGGGTATACACAGTTCAGTGACTTGTTTTTACCTTCACAGCTTCACCAACAATAAATTAATGCATGTACCTCTTATCCCAGAGTCTTTCCAATGATGATCATTTTCTTATCATCTTTGCCAATTGCATGAGTGTGAGGTGGAACATTAGAGTTGATTTAATTCCACTTATCTAATTATCAGTGATTTGGAGCTTTTTTCTTGATTGTTTAACTTAAATTTTATTTTTAAATTAACAAATATTTTCTGTCCCTGGGACCTGAGCTCCCATAGTTGGAAAATTATAAAATTCTTACACCAAATACCCATCAAGAAAAATAAATTCCCCCAATATTTGATTCTTATCATTTTTAACAATCTAAGAATTTTTCTAATTATTAGTGATTTGCATTAGTGTTTATAGATTTGGAACATATTTTTAACGTTTATTTATATTTTGTATTTCTTCCTCTGAAAATTACCCATTTATACTTGTTGACCTTATTCTGTAGTTTCCATTCTTTACATACCTGTATATAATTTGTGTCTGTTTTTTATATATCTTGGATGTGAAACCTTTCTCAGGGAAATTTTCTGCAAAGATTTTTCCCAATTAATTGCCACGTTTACATTTTAGATGTATTGAGTTATTTTTTCATGTGATGAAAATGGCTTACTACATTTTCCGTAAATCTCTCTGTCCCATGTTTAGTGATGAATTTATCCACAATCCAAAAACTGAAAAACATATCTTCTTCATGGTTCTCACAATATATTTGAGGAGATCTTTTTTAACTAAGTCATGTATCCTTTAGAGCTAATCTTGGCATATGTGTGTGTGTATGTGTATATATATGTGTGTGTATACATACACATATATATATAGATGCATATATACATATATATACATACACACACACATATGCGTATAATGTGAGACCTAGTTTCTGGCAGACTGTTTTCCAATTTTTTTTTTTTACCATTTTGTAGTGATTAATAAATCCTGGCCCTGTAGTTGGGGGTCTTTAGACTTATCAAAACCATGGTTATTATACTCACTTTTGGGGGTATGTTATGTACCTGACATTCAATTTCTCAAGCTTATTTTTTAGTTGCTCCTTTCCCAAAAGTACAGAGCTAGAGAGAATTTGAAGCAGGATTTGAACCCATCTTCCTGATTCAGAACCTAATGCCCTACCTATTTTAATTACTACCTTTCTCTATACTGTTCTATAAATTTGAATTAAAAGTGAATAGACTGTCCGTATATTTTAGTCCACTAGGTCTACTATAAGACTTATAGCCCAAGAAATAATAACTAGCTTTTGATTGTGACTTAATACTTGCAAAGCTCTTTACAAATATTATCTCATTTGTTCCTCATATCAATCCTAGGAGGTAGTTGCTATTATTATCCCCATTCTACAGATGTAAAATCAGGCAGGAATAAGTTAAGTGACTTGCCCAGAATTATACAGCTAGTAAGTGTCATAGAATGAATTTGAACTCAGGACTTGTGGCTTCAGGCACAGCATACTATCCACTATGCTACCTAATTATTTAAAGAAACTGTTACAGAAATAGATGTCTGATAGATATCAAAATACTTATATCAGGATACTTAGTGTTGCCAAAGAACAGGGAACAAAATGAATTGATTAGGGCCTTGCTGAAGAAATTTATGGTATATGAAAGCTATGAAATATTATTAGGGAGTAATAATAAAACTAGGATTTTGAAAGAAAAATTCATTATATTTACAGGCATTTATGAACAGCATGAAATTTGAGATGCCTAACAAAGTCTATACTGAAAGAGGCCTTACCTCATTACTTAGATCCATAAGTTTTATCTCTGGGATGATTTCTCCAATGTATATTCATCTTTAAGCTCTATGTAAAGACCTTGACATTGACGAAAGGCATTGCTTTGATAAGCCTTCTTTCCAGTATGAATATCCTCATGTCTAGTCATCTCCTTGTTCCAGAGAAAATCATGACTCCATTGAGCAAATTCCTAAGGCTTCTCCTCACCACAAATCCTCTGATATAAAGTAAGAAGGTCTTCCCCCATTGTGTCCATATAGAGCATCTACCCAGAACAAATTTTCTGATGTTTTACAACCTGTGTTCTCATTTAAATGTCTTTCCTCATTCACTATAGTGATAAAATTCATATTTAATAGTAATTCTCTGATGGGAAATGAGAGATGACTGTTACTTGAAGGCTTTACCACATCGATCATATTCGTAAGGTTCTCAAGTGTGTATTTTTTGATGTTTACCAAGACAGGAGCTGGATCTGAAAGCCTTTCCACATTGATTGCATTCATAAGGTTTTTCTCCAGAGTGAATTCTTTGATGTTCAACAAGAATGGATCTTATTCGGAAAGCCTTTCCACATTGAGTACATTCATAAGGTTTCTCTCCAGTGTGGATTCTCTGATGTGCAACAAGGTTGGAGTTCTCTGTGAAAGCCTTTCCACACTGATTACATTCATAAGGTTTCTCTCCAGTGTGGATTCTCAAATGGTTAGCAAGATTGGCCCTATATGGGAAAGCCTTTCCACACTGATTACATTCATAAGGTTTCTCTCCAGTGTGGATTCTTAGATGCACAGCCAGTTTGGAGGTCTGTGTGAAAGCCTTTTCACACTGATTACATTCATAAGTTTTCTCTCCAGTGTGGATTCTCTGATGTGCAATAAGGGAAGCGTGCTCATGAAAAACTTTACCACATTCATGACACTTGTGAGATTTCTCTCCATGGAGGATTTTCTGATTTTTAGCAAGTTCAAAGCGGCATCTCAAAGTCTTTCCACATTGATTATATTCATAAGGTTTCTCAGTAGCATGGTTTTTCTGATGTTTAGCAAGACAAGAGCTGGATATGAAAGCCTTTTGACATTGTTTACATTCATAAGGTTTCTCTCCAGTGTGAATTCTCTGGTGTTCAACAAGAATTGATTTTGTTCGGAAAGTCTTTCCACACTCTTTACAACCATAAGGTTTCTTTCCAGTGTGAATTCTCTGGTGTTCAAGAAGACTTGATCTTCTTTTGAAAGTCTTTCCACATTGATTACAACCAAAAAGCTTCTCTCCAGTGTGGATTCTCCGATGAAGATCAAGACTGGATCTTGTTCTGAAAGTCTTTCCACACTGACTACATTCATATGGTTTTTCTCCAGTGTGAATTCGCTGATGCACATGAAGACTAGATCTTGTTCTGAAATTCTTTCCACATTGATTACATTCATATGGTTTCTCTCCAGTGTGGATTCTCTGATGTCGAGCAAGACTGTAGTTCTGTGTGAAAGCCTTTCCACATTGATTACATTCATAAGGTTTCTCACCATTGTGGATTCTCTGATGTTTCAAAAGATTATTGTTCTGTGTGAAAGCCTTTCCACACTGATTACATTTATATGGTTTCTCTCCACTGTGGATTCTCTGATGTATACCAAGACTGGACCTATTTGTGAAAGCCTGTCCACATAGATTACATTTATAATTTTTCCCTGCAGTGTGAATTTTATGAAGGTTAATGAGCTTTGAGTTCTGGCTGAAGGACTTCCTACTTTCATTCTCTACATAAGTCATTTCTCCAGTATAACTTTTCTGATTTCTAGTGAGGTCTGAACTCAAGCTGGATGCCATTTCCTGCTGATCCATTTGTATTTCAGGAGGCTTTTCAGAAGACTGAATAAGCCTAACCTTTTCAGTAAAGCATTCCCTAGCTTTGGTATACTGAAAGCAAGCATTTCTTGAGGCCAGTTTCTTACACTGAATTAGTACTGAATATTGTTTGAAATCCTTTCTGTCTTTATCAAGTTTACAGTAACTATTTTGAATTTTCTCTATCTTAATATCTGAGTCACAGATTTCTCTCAAATTGAAGTCACAGGGACCACCACTCATGAATCCTTGCGGGTGAGATTCTTCTACAGAAATGCTCAGCCTTGCAGTAGTCTCATTCACTTCAAACCTGGAGTCTGTGTCTGAAGGAAAGAAACAAACATATTTACAGACACACAACCACATAAATAAACCTTCTTCCTTCCATTGGAAGAAAGTAAACTGACATATTCTTTCTCCTCAGGCAAAAAGAAGAGTTCTGAAACTTAACTGGTAGAATCAATTAATTGAAAATGCCATTAGCTCACATCTACAGGATATTTTAATTTGTGGAGAGCTTCACAAACAATAACACTGCATCCTCAGAAAAAATCTGTGACACAGGCAGGGTGGGATTCCCATTACACTTTCCAACTCAAGTCATGAGCTCAGAATAGCCAAGTCACATGACCAACATCCCTGCAGGTGAGATTAGAACTCAAAACTGAGATTGAACATGCCCTTTTCCTAGCACTAAATGGCCAATTATGAAGTTTCAACTAATTCTACTTTGTAGGTGATTCTATATTGTATTAATTTCATGTTGTAATGAATTCTGTATCTGCTTAAGCCCCCTTTCTATGTCCTTTAGTTAAGTTCAAGAATTCAGCTTTCCTTTCTAAGTTAGTTAAAAGTCAGCTTGATCAAAAGTCACTGTAATTAAAAGGAAAGGATTGTCATCTTCTATACCATTGACTCTTTGGTAAATAAGGCACCTGGTATTTAAGTCCTAAAGCTAGCTCTCAGAAATACAGTTTTCCTGAACTGTCCTTGTACCATTAAGGAAAACTATTATCTCCCTAACAAACCTTTTAGGTACTAGGGAGGCTGCTGTGATCCATTAGCAAAGATTACATGATGCCAATGGATCACACAAATCAATCAGCATTCCTTATTGACAGAGGGAAGTGGTCACTAGTCCCACATGGGTACTAGACCATCTTCCTTAGGAAATCCAACCATAATGTTCTTGGACCCTTGACGATGGCAGACCTACCACCAATCATACTGCACCATGTTATTTGCTTTCTTGTACTTTCCAAAACTATATGAAAGCTAGTAAATGCTACAGGGAGAGGCCACTGACCGAATTTGTCATGCTCAGAACTTTGTCTCTCAGTTTACCTTAATTTTCAAATGTAACACTTTCTACACTTCACTTCCTTCCTTCACTCAAATGCCTTTTGTTGATTATTCTCTCTATTTTGTTGTACTCAGGTAAGCTATCTGCTTTTCTATACGGACCAGTTTGGATGCACTATCACTTGGTCATCCTTTGTAAATTTCACATGCTAAGCTGAGAAATAAGTTTATGTTTTTCACTTGTCACATATTAATTTTTAGACTTATACTCAACTTTTCTTATATCCTATTCAGATCTAATTATGCCATTTGTTGCACTTATGCTAAATGTTACTATTATTTCATTATCTGCCATATCTTGAAGCATAATATATTTGCCCTGGTAATCCTTTTAAATTTTATTTTTTCAGTTGCCATGTCTGAGATCATATCAGAACTGCCAACTCTATTTTTTTTAATTCACCAGAGGTATAAGATTCTATTATGGCCCATGATTTTTTTTAAGGATAGCTATTACTCACTCAATTTTAAAAATTTATCTTTGAATGCCTGTGTTCCCTCAATTAAAAACAACAACAAATCAAGTCTCTGTAATAAGCACAATAAAAAAGTCCATGTATTTTCCATGTATAAAAATATTGTCTCATTCTGTAACTTGAGACCATCTCCTTCTTTCAGGAAGTGGACAGTGTGACTCATTATTAATCCTCTAGCAGCACTTCCCATTTAGTGGTACATGAACATATTAGGGGCTCGTGACTATGGTCTAAGGGATTCGAGCTAAAAAAATTTTTAATGGCACCTTACACAGTAAATAATTGCACAGGACTGCTCATCATGGCGTGGCCTCATCAGAGAAGGTGCTATGCACTACGAGCAAAGGAGAACTGCAACAGCTCAAAAGAAAAGTGAGATGCCAAAATTTAGAGAATCCACCCCAAATGTTCACATGGACTCTTTTCATTTTAATGCTAGGTGAATCTTTGTTTCAAGGGTATTTCTTATATATGACATGTATTCAGATTCTGCTTCCTAATGCATTCTGCTACCCTCCTCCACTATTATGGGTGAATTCATCCCATGTACATTTAGTTATGACAGTGAAGTTTTCTCCATCATATCCTCTTAGCCCCTGCCTCAATCTTTAGAAAGAAATAACAGATGAGAAAAGGGAGTGGGATCAATCCTAGTAATTTATAACTGAAATGGCATGATCCTCGCTCCTCATCCCACTCTGTCATCCATTCCAGTCCCAGATGACTAGTTGTAACACTACATTACTTAAAAGTCTCCTGTCTTTTTAATCTCAACTATCTGAAGCATCCTCTATGGTGGAAACATTTTCCACCTGGAGGCAGCTGGGTGGCACAGTGGAAGGAGCACTGGGCCTGGAGTCAAGAAGACTAGAGCTCAAATACAGTCTCAGACACTTGCCAACTGTGACACTGAGCAAGTTACAGTATCTCTGTTTACCCCAGTTTCCTCCTTAGTAAGATGAGGATAATGATAGCACCTACCTCCCAGGGTTGTCATCAGGATCAAATGAGTTAATATTTGTAAACAGCTTGGTACATAATAGGTTCTATATAAATGTTACCTTATATCATCAGTATTTTGATTTTGATTATTTCCTCACCAACTCTGTTCTCCTCAACTTGTTCTTGTCCTCTCACCCTCTATTCATTTATTTCCCTGTTGAACCTATTTCTGTACCAAAATTCTTTCACCTGGATTACCTAAGAGGGTGGTTCATGATCTGTAGTTTCTTCTCAAACCACCTGTTTGTATTCCTGATTGTGAGCTCCCTGACAACAAGGGCTGTCTTTTACCTTTTTGGTATCCCCAAAGCTTAGCACAGTGCCTGGAACATGGTAGGTGTTTAATCAATGTTTATTGACTGACTAGGCCCAGGAATGATACTGGCATCCAAACTCTCACTTGTTTCCTGGATTCTGGTCTCTTGCTTAATCCTCAAATGCAGGCTCTGGACTCAGCTCTATTTCTGTTTCTCTCTTGTATCTAATCACCTACAAGGAACTACTTTTTCTGGTTCAACCCCTGCTTGGACCTGACCAGATCAAGCATGAGACATCACAAAGGTTTCCAGGCTACCAGAAGGTTTCATGCTATGGGCTGCCTGGGAGTCTCTACCTCCCAACTCCCTAACCTTAAGGTGGTGATCATCTCAATGAATGTGGCAAAGGCTTTTTCTGAAAATGGAAACAAAGAGTGGGCCAGAGATCAGGAAAGGAACATGGGTTGATTACTTATGCAAGCTTCAGCATGGATAACTACTTCCTTCTTAAATGCTGCCAAATGGAGATGAAAAAATCATGAAACCAGCTTGGTTGGGTCCACTACAAATGTAGGTTACATAAGCTGAGCTGGATTCTCATTATGGCAAGGTAATTTTTCTACATCTCCCTGACTCACTATAGAATTCATCACATCTTTTGAGTCCCCCCGCCAGTTTGGTTTACTCCTTTCCATTCTCTCTCAGCTGAGAACTTGGCCTCATATTCCATAGAAAAATCGGACATTTGCCAAGAGATCTCCTTCTTTATCTCTTTTGCTCTTATCTACCATAAAGAGGTGGTCTTACTGACTTGCCAAAGCAAATCCCTTTACCTGGATTCCTTATAGGATCGTAGATTTATCCCTAGAAGGGAAGTGAAAGGCCACGGTATCCAACCTCCTAATTTCACAGATGAGAAAAGCTGAGGCTCAGAGGTCCAGTGACTTTCCCAAGATCGTACTGCTCAGAAGCATCTAAAAAGAATTCCAACTCAGGTCTTCCTGCCCCCGAGCCTAGCGTCCCCTTCACTGTGACACAGATGCTTCTTGTGATAATAGCCCTCATACCTTCTTTCATCTCACTCACCTGGACAGGAGCTCCTTGGATCTATCTTATCCATGATCCATGATGCCTCCCTTTCCTCGAAATGGAAGATCAAATCTTCTCTGAGAACTGGAATTCCTTGGTGTTGGGAAAAAGGAAAGGAAGAGGATGGAGAGAAACTTAAGACTTTACTCCTCTTTAGGGAAAGGGGACATACAAACAAGGAACCCAGAAGGGTGCCCAGGGCTCCTCAAGGATGGTTGACATGGTATTTGTTGTTGGGAGCTTGGGTGGAAGTAGATCATGCAACCAATTTAGAACTAGAAAATCTTCTCTTGTCTGTCCACTTCCTAGAAAGATGGTCACATTTCACAGCTTCCATTACCTAGAAATTAGAACCAGCTGGTTGTGCAGTGCTGAGAGCCCTGGGTCTAGAGTCAAGAAGACTTGAATTCAAAACCAGCCTTAGACCCTTAGTAATTGTGTGCTCCTGCACGAGTCACTTAACCCTTGTTTGCCTCAGTTTCCTCAACTGTAAGATAGGGATAATAATAGCACCAAACTCACAGGGTATTATCAGGATCAGATGAGATAATATTTCTAAAGTGCTTAGCACAGTGCCAGGGTCAGAGTAGGCCTATATAAACGCTCATTCCTTTCCCACCATCTGTGCTGGAATTTGGGGGAAGAATGAAGGAAGAACAAAGTTAGACTTGCTATACAAGTCAGGGCTAGGATTAATGAGCTATAAATTTGCACTTGTTAACAAGAACATTTTTAAAATTTTATTTTACCTTTGGAGGGGGAAGGCAAGGTAATTGAGGTTAAGGGACTTGCCCAAGGTCACACAACTAGTAAATGTCAAGTGCCTGAGGCCACATTTGAACTCAGGTCCTCCTAACTCCAGGGCTGGTGCTCTATTCACTGTGCCACCTAGTTGCCCCAACAAGAACATTTTAAAGACTAGTCTCATCCCAAAGAGGAAGAATTTGTCCTGTTGGATTGGGGTCTCCCTTCACTGCCAATCTTCAAGGAAATCTGCATGAGTGGTTTTCAGAAATTTTGCAGACAAAATTCATCTCTAGGCAGGGGCGAGGCTAGATAACCTCTGAGATTAGTTCTAAGTCTGAAATTCTATAAACTTTGTTAGTTTTGTAACCTGAAGCTATCTAAAATAGGAAAGAGATGGCTTCAGGAGCTGTTACAAACTGCAAAGACCTATTATCAGGAAAACCAGGGAGCGGGAGGATGCTGTTAAGAAACCCCCACTTTTGCCTTTCTAATAACTGATAAATGCTCAAACCCTGCATACTAGGGAAGGAAGGAAGACACTTCTTGGATGGCAGATTCAGAATTCCTAGGGGAAGCTGTACTCACCCAGGAAGAGCAGGTTCTGGGAGTTTTCCAGCATGACTTCCTTGAACAGATCTTTCTGAGAACGGTCCAAGAGGCACCACTCCTCCTGGGTGAAGTCCACAGCCACATCCTTGAATGTCAGTGACTCCTAACCATCAAAATTCACAAGACAGAGCTGAAACAGACTTCAGAAATCATGCAGTCCAACCCTCATCAATGTACAGGAGGAAACTGAAGCACAGAGAAGGGATTGCCTAATGGTCACATATCTTATGAGCATCAGACCCAACATTTAGAAGCATAATCATTAAGAGCCCAACAGAATACTGAGAAAAGCATTTTAAATTTGGAGTTGGAATAAAGTTGACAAACATCTTATTATGAAATGTTTCTCCCTATGGAATCAAGAAGGTGTGTGTTCTATCAGTGAGGTATGAGAATCTAAAGAGGAGAAAAGGAAGTGATATGAAACTTCTTCCTCATCAGAATTCTCCAAGTGACACATTAAAATTCTATGAAGAGTTTGTGCAAAGCTGTCAAGTTTGGTGCACTCTAGGGGTAAAGACATTATCTTTGATCACTGAAAAGAGAACAAAGAAGAAGAAATAATCTAGTTAATCTCCTGATTAACAGTCTAAAATAAAGTCTTATCTACATGAAAATGTGAAGAGGATTCATAAGAGAGAGAGTAACAACAATCTGGACTGTACTGAGTAGTATGAGATTTTAATGAGTCAAGTGAAGAGTCAGTTATGGTTATATTGAGGGCTTGAGGTGACCATGGATAAGACCTGTCATAGCCAAAACATCTTATGGCTTTGTTTTATGATTGCTTAAACTTGTTAATGGCATATATTCATTAATTTTCATATTTCATTGTAGAGGACAGTAACTATAATGGGGAAAGGAGGGTTCCCACATGTATTGAAAATGTAATACTTCATTTCCTGGGGTTGGAGACTGAGCTAATTCATGAGAAAGACATTGCCAATTTATGCGAAGTAAGTTATCTAAAAATATCCCTAAAACTCTAAGACACTGGAGAGCAAGAGTCAGGATAATGAGTTAAGAGGCAGATTGATGGATGAAAAAGAAGAAATTGTCCAGATATGAAAATGCCTTGATACTTGAAAGGGCATCTATTTTTCCAACCTGCTACATGAAGAATGTGTTAGGCATAAATGCCTTCTTATTTGATGTTCTCTCATTTCATTATCTGTCATTTCCATTAGTGTTATGATTTGCTTTTTCAGATGTTCTATTACTTAGGAACAATTCTGGGTCATGTGGGTGATGTCTTTTTACTTTCTTCACTTTGATTTCTACTTCGACACATCTGATTTATGCTTTTTTGAAATCCATATTTCTCCTTGAACTTTCTTTTATTTCTTAATTATTTATTTTGTGAGCAATTAAAGCATTTATTAATCTCTTCCCACTTTTGAGATTCCCAAGAATTTGCAAACCTTTGCTTTTCACTAGGGCTTCTTGAATCACTATTCTTCATGAACATGAACATATTATATAGGCTCTCACTGTAGGAAAACAGTACTTTTAGTGATTGATAATTTGTGTCTAATTGATTCTCTAACTCACATCAGAAGCTACTTCAAACCCCTTCCTTCTCAAACCTCCAAACCTCCCTTCACCACTACAGGATGAGGCCATGAACTCCAAATTCCACTTAGAGAAAAAGTTCAGCTCATGTATCTCAAGTCTCACCTGATGCCATCATCTCTGAAGGCCATCTCCAACATTTCTAAGGAAGCTTATTGGTGGGACAAGATCATCCTGTAACATCTTATCAGCTTTAGTACTCCGTCTCATCACTACCTTCTGCCTCTCTGATTAGAGGGTGGGGCATGAACTCCAAACCTGCATTTAAGGAGAGGGCTGAGCTCAGACATTTTTTTTCCTCACCTGGCTCCACTACTTTGGGACTTCTGATTGACTTCTCTACCATGCCCCAGTGTCTGATGTCCTGTCCCCTGCCCCCTTGTGGGCTTTTTGTGTATTGTCTTCCCCCTTGAGATTGTAATACCATGAGGTCAGGGACTGGTGGGTTTTTTTTTTGGTGTTTGAATCCTCAGGCCTCAACACAACGCTTGGCATATTATAAATACTGAATAAATGTTTATTGAGTATTAAGCACCCAAACAGTCTCATCTGAATATCATGCCTCTTATTTTACTTTAAAAATGAGGCCAAGAAATCTATCTTACCCTACAGAAAAGTAGGCGGGGGTAAGGGGATAAGGGGATAGTGGTGATAGAATGGAGGGCAGATTGGGGGAGGGGGCAGTGAGAAGCAAAACACTTTTGAGGAGGAACAGGTTGAAAGAAGAGAGGGAGAATAGAATAAACAGAGGGGGAAATAGGATGGAGGGAAATACTGTTAGCAATGGTTACTGTGAAAAAGAATTTTTGAGGCAAGTTTCTTTGATAAAGGCCTCATTTCTCAAACACATAGAGAACTGAGTAAAATTTCTAAAAATAAGAGCCATTCCTTAGTTGATAAATGATCAAAAGATATGAACAGTTTTCAGATGGAGTAATCAAAGCAATCTGTAGCCATATGAAAAAATGCTCTAATCCACTATTGATTGGAGAAATGCAAATTAAGACAACTCTGAGGAGCTACCTCATACCTACCAGTTGGCTAATAGAACAGAAAAGGAAAATGACAAATGTTGGAGGGGAGGTGGGAAATTTAACAGGGCATTAATGCACCGTTGGTGGAGGTGTGAACTGACTCAACCATTCTGTAGGGCAATGTGGAACTATGCCCAATGGGCTATAAAACCATGTGAACACACCCTTTGAGCTAGCAATACCACTACTAAGTCTGTATCTCAAAGGAGATAAAAAACAAAAAGGAAAAGGACCTATGTGTACAAAAATACTTATAACCGCTCTTTTCTAGGGGCAAAGACATGGAAATCGAGGGGATGCCCATCAACTGGGGGATGGCTGAACAAGCTGTGGTAGATTGTGATGGACTATTGTGCTATGAAAAAATGTTGAGCAGGAGGATGCCCTGGGAAAAGCCTGGAGAGGCTTACATGAGCTGTGTACAAAGTAACAGCAATATTGTAAGATGATGCTGTGAATGACTTAGCTATTCTCAGTAATACAATAATCCAAGACAACTCTGAAGGACTTATGATGAAAAGAGAAATTACTGACGATGTCTGAATATAGACTGAAGCAAAATTTTTTTTGGCCTTATTTTTCTAGAGGATTTTTTTTTGGCTTATGTTTTCTTTCACATCATGACAACACATGTATAAACTATATCAAATTGCTTACCTTCTCAATGAGGGGGAAGGAAGGGAGAAAATTTGGAACTCAAAGCTTTAAAAACAATGTTAAAATTTGTTTTTACATATAACTGGGGGAAAATAAAATAATAAATAAAAATAAGAAAAAAACTGAGGCCATTCAACATAAGTTACCTCTGATCACAATTTCCTTTTAGAAATCTCTAATGAGATGTCCAGCAGATATCTTAAATTCAATGTGCCCATAATGGAACACATTATCTTGCTCCCTAAAGGTTCCCTTACCCTCCTACCTTCACTATTACTGTTAAGGACAACAACAACTTCCCAGTCCCAGGAGTTCCAAACTGAGGTGACAGTTTTGACTCCGATCTTTTATCCCTCTTATTCATTCTGTTGCCACTACTTCTTCATTCATTTTTACAACATCTGTCAAATGAAGCACCTTCTCTGATGCTGCAGCCACCCTGATGCGGACCTTCATCACTTCATCCTTGCACTATAGCAATAGTTTGCTGGTAGGTTAGCTTGCCTCAAGACTCCCTCCACTCAATGCATTCCTCATTTGGCCAACAGAGTGATTTTCCTACACCAAAGGTCCAACCACATCATTTCCCTACCCAATAAACTGTAGTGTACCTGTCTGGCTATATTCTGTGCTGCTTTATCTGACTGTGGCTGGCAAAGCACACTGAAAATTCTTGTAACAGGATTAAATACAATATTATTTATAATGCACTTGGAATACAAAAGGTATCATATAACTAAGTCCAACTACATTTACATTTTGCTACATTTTATTCCCTCTTCTACCTACCACTCTGACCCACTGACATCTGCCCTTCTGGTTAAGACCCTCCATGTCCTGTGAGTCTATGCCTTTCTGCAGACTTTCTTTCATACTTTCAATGTTCTCCCCTTCACCTTCACTTCCTGGATTCCTTCAAGTCTTAGCTTAAATTTCACCTCAAAAAAAAAAAAAGCTTTTCCTGGTCCCTGAAACTGCTGGATCCTTCCCCTCCCCACTACACCATCTACAGCTGTTACTGCTGCTTACATGTTGTCTCCCACATTAGACTGTGGCAGGGACAGATTTCTCCTTCCTTTCTGTCCACAGGAGGTTTGAACAGTGCCTGGCACAGAGGGGCCACTTTCTAAATGTTTACTGCCTCGAGGTAAGAAATGGCAAACAGGAGGGATTCAGAGACACCTAGTGACTTGTGAAGTAAAGCAGAGCAAGTGGACCAGGGAACCAATTTTGCTCTGAATATAACGTTGCAAAGGAAAACAGCTGGGGGAAGTCATCAGGGCTCTCTGCTTTGCCCAGACAGGCATACATGAGCTACTTTTCCTTGACTTTCAGTTATTACAAGGGAGAGCTTTGAAAAAAAGAAACATAGAGGAAAGGGAAGATGTGTGTGTGTGTGTGCGCGCTACAAATGCAAAAAGAGAGCAAAGAAATGATCTCTGTGTAACAGAAACAAATGAATAAAGTCAGTTTGTAATGCGGGAGAGCTTTAAAAATCAGAACCATGAGGGCAGCAAGTTGGGGGAAGTTATTGCTAGCGATGAAACAGAGCTAATCAAACAGTTGACAACACAGAAGAGGGCAGGGCAGTGTTGTTACTACTAGAATATATGGCACACATATATTCTAAAAGAAACAACCATCAGGTAGGAGGCATTGGCAGCGTCACAGACAATCCCCCGTATCAGTGGAAATGCCCACGTTTGCCGATGCTGGTCAAGCCCGAGACTACACCGCACTCACCTGCCAGGGGGGTCTCCGGGGTCCTGGGGCCATTCCCTCGGGCTCCCTGCCTAGGCCAGGTCTTCGGTCCTCTGCAGGCTGAGCAGGGGAAGGGGAGCCGTGTTTCCCCTCACTCCCGCGGCAGGGGGCTGGCCTACAAGGATTCAGAAGGTGAGACCCCTTGGGGGGGGGCGTTACAGAGCCCCTGGCACTGCCTTGGGGGAGGAGGGCAGTGGGGTGGACACGGGGACCACTTCCCACCCTCTCACTCCCTCTCTTCTGCCCCCTCCCCTCCCACACCGTCCCACAGGACCCGCCCCCCGGAGTTGGCAGGACGGGGCTTCCCACGGCAGGCGGCTCCGGAGCCCGGGATCTCCCTGCCCCGGAGGCTCCGGGCCAGGTCTGCGGATCAGGCTACAGGACCCCCTGGTACATGGGGATGTGACGGGGGCCGGGAGCCGGGCCTGGGAAGGAAGCGCGCTCCTGGTGTCCGGGAGGGCACTCACTAAGAGCTCCGAGGGGGAGGAGGCGGCGGACGGAGGCAGCGGCGGGCGGGGGTCGGGCTCTGCCCCACCGGGGCTATTCTGCCGAAGAAGGGAGATATCAGCCCCAAGAGCTCAGGCTCAGGGCTGGTTCTCTCCGGGCAGCCCCTCCCTGGGCCCGGCCCCGCCCCTCAGGCCCCTGAACCTTGCAAGCTTCCAATGACACTCAGGGTCACAACCTGAGGACCCTGCCCGCCTCCTGGACAGAGGCCCCACCCTTCATCCCTGGCCTCTGCAGACACCCAAGCTCCACCCCCTCTGGCGACTCTCCCGAGAGAGCAAAGGGAAATGAGTTCTCTGATTGGTCACGGAAAGCTTGTCCTCTGATTGGAGGAGGGTAGCGTGCGCTCTGATAGGCGGGAAGGTAGCGTGCCCTCTGATTGGTAGGAGGTTACGTGTCCTCTGATTGCATTCGTGACGCAACGAGCTTCTGGTCTGCAGTTCCTGGCCAAGCGCTAGCAAAGAGTTATACTGTTCCTCGTCCAGACAGGCTTTGCCCTCCTTGTAACCTTCTTGTGTCCAACCAACTCTGGGGGAACCCACATTCCCCCTAACTTGTGATAAATGGGGGTATCAGGTGAAGGGTGCGCCCAGGTCTTCAGAGTTGGACGAGGTCCCTGAGCAGCTGAGTTCGAGCGTGTTCGTGCGGTGCCGCCCGCACCCCAGGTCCGGGAGAGCAGCCCCTGACAACGTAGGAGAGTAGATGGGGAGAGCGCGGTGCCCGGGGAGAGGGGGGAAGGACAGGTGTGATAGGTAGAATGGGGGGTGACCGTCCCCCGGGGAGCGTGGGCTCCTTGGTAGTTTAAGTGGAGGATGGGAGGGAATGCTGCCGTCTTTGGGGAAGGGGCACATTCTTTGGCCCCAAGGGGAAGGGCGTGACCACTGTCAAGAGGTGGGGGGGGGGTGTTAAAAATATGTATTTCATTAAATATTCATAATCACATGTAAATTAAAAAAAAAAACTTTGAGTTCCAAATTCCGTCCGTCTCACTCCTTTCTTCTCCTTAAGAAAGCAGCAATTTGACATTAGTTATAAAAGTGAAATCATGCAAAACATATGTCCATATTAGCCACTTAACGAAAGAAAACACAAAACAATAAGAACATAGAAAGTGTTTTTTGAAGTTCATTTCAGGGTCAGCTAGGTGGTGCAGTGAGTAGAGCACCGGCCCTGGAGTCAGGAGGACCTGAGTTCAAATGAGGCTTCAGACACTTGATATACTAGCTGTGTGACCTTGGGCAAGTCACTTAACCCCAATTGCTCTGCCTTCCCCCCCTTAAAAAAAAGGAAACAAAGTTTACATCAATCTATACTCAGAGTTCATCCGTTCTCTGTGGAGGTGGGTAGTATTTTTCATCATGAGTCCTTTGGAATTGTCTTGGATCATTGCCTCGATCAGAGCAGCCAAGTCTTTCACAATTAATCACCCTTACAATATTGCTTTTACTATGTACAATATTCTCCTGGTTCTGCTCACTTAAGTTTATGTAAGTTCAGTGAGTCTTCCCAGGTTTTTCTCAAACCATCCTGCTTCTTATTTCTTGTAGCACAATAGTATTTAACACAATTACATACCACAACTTCTGACATTTATGTCAGAAGTAGGAATTCTCAGCCTTCCACATTGTACTTTCATTCTTGATCATCTCTTCTGTCTATACATAGCTATCTATGTTCTCAGAATCTTTAAGTGAAATGGATGATGGCAGAAGAACATTTGAATGGGTAAGTGTTCTCTAGTTAGGAGACTAGTGTTCAATGCAAATCTGTGATTCTGTTACTTTGGTAAAGGCTCAATAACAAAAATAAACACAGAATCTGGAGATGGGGCAGGGCAAATCTACCCTAAAAGTGGGAGGAAGAGATTGTAAAAATCAATCATAGCTCAAATTGAGTCCTCCAGAGCTGGTGCCTGGTCTGAACATGCTGCATGAAGATTGGAAAGCTGCACGGGGGAGGGGGGGGCAGTTCAGCTTGACATCAGAGTCAGAGTGGTAAGCCTCAGAGAGCTATTTGCATTCAGCAGTGACCACTACTGGAGATGAGGAGGCTGTGCAGAGGAGACTTGAGCTCCCTACAACAAACTTGTCTTGGAAACAGGAAGTGGTCAGGAAGAGAAAAGGGGAGGCTTTTAAGAGTGTGAACTGGCCCAATTCCTCTCTCTCTACAGCGGACATCACAGTGGATCCTGCAGCAGCCAATTCCTGATGATCTGAAGAATATGAGACCAGGAGAAGACTAGCAGGTTGAGCCCAACAGCCCTGAGGACTCTGCTTTTTGTGTGTCCTTAAAGAGCAGTTCTTCAGTTCAAGCAGACACTGGTGGGAGGTAGATGTGACAGGAGTACTTAAGTGGACAGTGGGGATTTAGACCCAATATTTGAGAAGTAGGAAGAAGAACCAGGATTTCCCTGCCTATGTGTTTCTACTCTACCATGTGAAGAGGGAAGACCGTTACTATTTCATGATGTGCCCTGACTGATATCAGGAAATGACAACCACTGTGCTTGATGGTGGGTGACTATCTGGATTATCTGATTTCTTCTGGTACTATGCTGTTTTACAAAGTTCTGTGTATCTATTCACAGAGCTTATCAAGGCCTTCTCTTCCCGTCCTCCCCATTGCCAGGACCTGAGTTAAAATAAGGGGCTAGAGCAGCATCTATTATACTTCAGGTGAAATAAAAAAGGCAGGGGTACCAATCATGATCTCAGATAAAGCAAGAGCAAATATAGAATTAAAAGAGATAAACAGGCAAATTACATTTTGCTAAAAGGTACCATAGACAATGAACTAATATCAATACTAAACATATATGCAACAAATGGCATAACATCTAAATTCTTAACGGAGAAGTTAAATGAGTTATAGGAGGAAACTGACAGTAAAACTATAGTAGTGGGGGACCTCACCTTTCCTTTCTCAGAGTTAGATAAATCAATCTATCAAATAAATAAAAAAGGAGATGGATAAAATTTTAGAAAAGTTAGAGATAATAGACCTCTGGAGAAAACTGAATGGGAACAGAAAGAAATATAACTTTTTCTCAGTTGCATATGGCAACTTCACAAAAAGTGACCATTTACTAGGGCATAAAAACTTCAGAAACAAATGCAGAAAAGCAGAAATAATTAAATGCACCCTTTTGGGACCATAATTCTACAAATTATTATATTCAACAAAGGGTTGTGGAAGCAAAGATTAAAATTAGCTGGGCTTGGAACTAGAAAGACTCATCTTCATGAGTTCCAATACAGCCCCGTTTGTCTCAGTTCCTTATCTGTAAAATGAATTGGAGAAGGAAATGGTAAACTACTCCAGTATCTCTACCAAAACAAACAAACAAAACCCAAACGGGGTCATAGAGAGTTGGGCCTAACTGAAAAATGACAACAAAAATACTCCAAAATGTCTTCACAATGACAAACCCAACAAATGATAAACCAGTTTCTACTTGACATATAGGGATGGGGGACCTGGCTGATCTCAATAACATTTCCACAAAGCTTGAAATGATTGCCATGGTTTTTGAAAAAACAAGCCCAAACTTGTATCATTTCAACACCTATTGAAAAAGTCGTATTTGTTAGTTCTCCTAAAAATTATGTGTTCAGAATTATTTCTCAGAAATGATACCGTTGTTGTTGTTCATTTGTTTGCCAATGGTAAATAGCAAGAATGGACACCAGTTTCTATCAAGTGATCAACAATTATTTTTAAGTGCCAACTATGTGCCAGATGCTATAATAGACACAGAGATGACAAATACATGGAATCACTGTCACCCCCGGAAGATCTCACCCCTTAAGAAAGGAATGAATACACAGAAACATTTATATTGGTAAGGCAATAACAACAATATAGATGATAATTTTCCAAATGCTTGTGTAGTTCTGTATCGCAAAGTACATCGGACTCTCCACACAGAAGGTAGAAATAAACCATTTATTCAGACACCAGAGAATCCTATCCCACAAGCCATTTACCCGATCTATCAAAGCAGTAAAACATTCAATACATAGTATCACAAGGGGCCCGACCATCCCAAAACCTCTCAGACCCTCCCTCTGCTGAGGTCTTCCCCAGAACAAACTCACAGTACAGCTGTCAGTCTGTTCAGGTCTAATTATCACGATGGCGGCCATTAGCAGCCATAACTGTGCGCTCTCTCTCTCTCTCAGCATTTCCTGTGACATAACTTCCTTTTCCTGTCAGGAAGCTCCTCCCACCACATGTGACTTAGGCTTCCTGTGATGTAAGCAGGTCACATGGCCTATTAATGGGTGGGAAAGATCTTCAAATCTAAATTGCTACTACATTTTATATATATATATATATATATGTAGTATACATATATGTATGTGTCTATATCTACAGATGTTTATATGTATTATATGCATGTGCACGTGCACGTGCACGTGGCAGTTAGAACTTAACCCACATGAAAAGGTGAAAAAAATGAAAATTTAAAATCCTTAAGCATTAACAAGAAAATGCTAACAGGGACACAAACAAACCTTCAGGATCACTCCTGCTTGCACCTTGAAATAGACTCCCCGAGCTGTACTGCCAAAGTTCTATCTTTAACCCACTCTCATCCCCCACCCGACCTGCCAGACATAGCTGACAAGGAAGGGAATTCTCCATGTTCCATCAGCAGCTCTGCTTGGTTTAGACTCCATGTGACAGTATGCCCCACTCAAGGTAAGATCAACTGAAATCTCACCATGCTGATACTTAACACAGTATCAACTTCTCAGTGACCTCGCCTCTCTGATTGAAAAGCTGGGAGGTAGAATACTAAACTCTTCCCAATGCCTTCCTTCCTTCATAGACAGCTATGAACTTTCAGAGCTTTCCATGTGACTCTCCAATTTCCATTAGCAGCTCTGCTTTTTTGGACTTCAAGGAACAGCATGTCCCAATTTTGGGTGCTCCATGATGCCCTCTTGCTTTTGATTCCTTTTGTGTGTTGTCTTCTTCCGTTAGCTTGTAAGCTCCTTGAGGGCAGGGACTCTTTCTTTTACATATTTGTTTTTCCAGCACTTAGCAAAGTGCCTGGCACATAGTGGACACTTAATAAATGGTAAATGAACTGAAATGAATTGAAGTTGCTGAAAATATGCTGCTCTCTGAATATGGACCGTATAGAACAGGCTTCTCCAAGGTTGTAGAACTTTTCCCAAGAACTTCCTTCATGGTGTGCACTATCTTACAAATGGAGCTGTCTCTGATTCTGCCCAGAAATGAGAAGAAATGCAGATGAAGGGGGAGGACAGCTTCATTGGCTGTGTCAGGCTGAATGTAATGGAAATGAAACCCAGAAGGTTCTAGTTCTATCTTCTCAGGGTATACAAAGGGTAGGATAAGTTCCAAGAGTGAGGATGTTGCCTCTATGCAACCCAGTCTTAAGGTCAAATTGTAGTCAGTTCAGTCAGTCAATAATAATTTTTATTAAGGACCTACTAAGTGCTAGGCACTGTGTTAAGCCCTAGGCATACAAAGAAAGGTAAAAGACAGTCCCTGCCTTCAAGGAGCTCACACCAGCAATTAGGAGGACCCTAAAATGAAATGATAAAGAATGTCAGAAAAATCATAAAAAGCATAAAACACCAAAGTTTTCAGGAGGGAAAATTCAACAAAAGCCCAGACCACAATAAATTAAAACAACAAGGAGTATCTTAATAAAACAAGGAAGGATGTGTATCTTAAAGAAAACATGAAGCTTGATTAACAAATGAAGACAAAGGAAAGTTCATTAATGTCTAATGAAATGTAAAAATCTCAGTATTCCAAAGATGACATGAAACAAATAACTCTGGAATGTTTCAAAAATTTTAGGGATTATATGAAAAAATAATACATGATTGTGGGCTAAAAATCATTGTTTTTAAACCAAAAATTTAAAACTCAATTTGCAGGATGAAAACAAAAAGCAAAATGACATTCTTTTTATAATGGCGAAATAGGAAATAGCTAATTTCAAAAAGAAAAATTACTGCAGAGACTGCAAGAGGCTCCTCAGAGCATGAGTTGAGACAAGACCTTGTCAATGGAGACAGATTCTTCCCATAGTAAATTCTGCTGGTTGGCCTGTCTGTAAATAGCAACCAGGCTAGGGTATGGGACCAGATGTCTTAATACTCTTCTAACTCGTACCCCCTGCAAAGGAAGGGAAGTTAAAGGCTCTAACTACTCTGATTGTACTCCTACACACTGGCTTCTCACCCTGGGCCTTAACTTTTCAATAAATATTCTTCACCCTCACTGAAACTGCCAATCCAGTCTCACTCCTCATCTTTCCTTGGGCCATTATCTCTATGCCAAATGCCAATGCTCAAAAGTAAATTGAATAGTTATACAACCATGGGAGATGGGAGTCTGTGATCCAGGGCTAAATTTGCCAAAGTACCTGAAAGAAAGCTTGCAATGGCTGTTAAGAATGGGTAATTGGAGAGTTTTGGCAAGTAAAGGCTGAAATTTTGAGAGTCTAGTCTTAGATGGCATGGATGCTTGAACTGAAAACACAATGGAGCTTTTTTTAAAAATAGAGGTGAAAGAAAAACAGATTTGGAAAACAAAAATACTGCAGTGGAGGGAAGAGGTAGGTCCACTAGACGATGAGATGAGATAAAACATTTTCTGAGGAGCTAGATTCTGCCCCCAAGTATTTGATGATGGTTGACCTATTTGGAAGCAGTAAGCCAGATAAGGACCTAGGAACAGGTGCTTCCATAGGTACCTAGTCCATTTCATTCCCCCTAACTCACAAGGGAGGGAAAGAAAGAGGCCACTTCACACTCAGGGTGTCCTGGGTGTTGCTTTTATGAAAACTAGGGTTTTTGAAATAAATTATTTGATGTTGAACTAGAAATGACAGGACTCCAATATGGAGTCACTTAAGATATGTCGTTGTAATGACAATAAACAGATAATCAATGATAGCTTGTCCTTTTCTACTGTCCTGACTCATTCTGCCCCCATGTCAAACATGTAAATGATCATGGCTCCTAAATGGTTGAGGGTCTGGCCAACTGTAGCAGCTGCATGTCAATACTCGTTCTTAGCACCCCTAATTATAGATTCAGACCCTTAACTTATTGCTGATTCCAATTAGAAAACTTCCCCACCCACATCTCATATCAATAAGTAACCCACCACACACGAATCTGAATTAGAATGCCACCTCTCATATCTGGCACCAACCACCTCTTCTCAACCAAGTTCATCTTTCAGGTATAAACTTTTGCTCCTCAGTCCCCACTTAGAGCATGTACTCTCATTGAGATTTTGCCACTGAATATGCTTACCATTTGTGAATGGCTCTGGCGTTGTGTGGCTCAGTATCTTTCTGTGTTGCTATATCGTGTATTGGTGCTTTTGGTTTTTCCTGATTGCTGTGCCACATAGTAATAAAGCTCATGATTACATTTGCCTTGTGAATAAGTCTTCTGTAAAGGTCTGGACTTGGTCTTTGCTCATAGCATATTTTCCTGGGCCTTGCTTCTGTAATACATATTCTTCAGCATCATTGGGACTGACAGTCTTGTCCCACCCCTCATCCTTTCCTTGGGGTATATATAGTCCCTCTTACTACTCCTTGACCCCCAAAGCTTTATGGGATAGCTGGATAAAGATATGGGGGAGTCTGTGATCCATAAATAAATTTGCCTAATTACCTGAGACATGTTTCCAGAATAGGAAAGATCATGAGGGCTCCATGGCTGCTTTCTTGAGTATAACAGGATTAACTGGATATTCTTGGGGAATAAGATGAGGGGTTGAATGATGTCAGGAATGGATTTGCATAAGATTCCATCGGGGTTCATGGAGGTGTCAAAGTGAGCATTGATTCTGCAAGTTGCTGGACGATACTTGGCCTTGCTCAGTCTACAATGGCTGAGGATTCTGGTAACTGTGTTGCAGGAGTGGCCAGCATGCTCCAATAATATGAAGGCAGATATGTTCTAGGGACAAGATAGGCTGGAGAAAGTGGCAATGACGGGCACTGCTCAAATAGGTCGTGACTGGTAAGCTGTAATCACCACAAGACTTGCATGGTAGAGCTGGACCAAAAGTGCCTGAGGGTTCTCATCACCTAGAGGGTGTGGGGCAGGGGGCTTCCTGATATGTATGTGTGTCTCCCAACTGCTTGATTGGTGGTTGTACCTGCACTACCAAACTAAACACTTACATTACCTAACCACTCCCTTTCTAATTTGTCCAAAGCCACATCTTGCTCTCTCATAACCTCTGATTTTCTTCTGTGGGGCCCTCATCTAGGCATGATACACCAGGGTACTTCAAGATATTAATTGCTATTCCCAAGACTGAAGCTAGTATTCTCACGTCAGGTGCATGACCTCATCTTTATGCACACAAATTATCATATTCTTTTTCTAGTATTACTTCTCTGTTTACTACGATGTCCTTTCTGGCTCAAGGCTTTCCCACATTCATTGTAATTATAAGCTCTCCTTCCTGTAGGAATTCTTTCATGTTCAGGGAGGGATGAATTTTGACCTATGGCCCGCCCACATTCTTCATGCTTATAGGGTTTGTCTCTTGTATGAACTTTCTGATGTTGAATACGACTTGTGTTCTGATGGAAGGTTTTCCCACGTGAATTATATGTTTGGCCTCTTTTTCTAGTATGAATTTTTTGATGTTGAGTAAGAGATGACTTGTTACTGAAAGCTTTCACACACTCATCACATTTGTAAGATTTTTCCCTTGAATGAATCCTCTGAGGTTTAGTAAGAGATGAGTCATCAGAGGTTTTCCCATGTACACTGTATTTATCAAGTTTCTCTCCAGTATTAATTGTCTTCTGGTTTGCAAGGTACTCCATTTGGCTGAAGATGTTCCTACACTCATTACAATTATAAGTCTTCTCTGCAATGTTACTTATCTCTTGTTGATTCAGGGATTCCTTTTGACTAAAGTCTTCATCATATGTGTAGGATTTCTCTTCAGGGGGTACTTTAGGATACTGAGTAATATCTGATTGGTAACTAAAGGCTTTAGTGCATTTGTTATATTTACAAGATTCCTTTCCTGAAGCAATTCTACTACGTTTAATTAGGTCAGACAGCTTTTTGAGGGTCTTCTCACGTGAGCCATGTTGATGGAAAGTCTTTCCTGTAGGCACAATTTGTTGTGTCACAAAGATTGATCCTGGACTGTAATTTCTCTGCAATGTATTATACTCATGGTCTTTCACTGTATTTGGGTTTTTCTTGTGGGTGATTAGTACTTGCCTTGATTTTCTCTCCAAGTTCCCCTCCTGTTTTGTTTCAAACCTGCCACCATACTTCCAATCTCTGACCAAGTGCTCAGAACCATCCCTTGTTAGTCTTTCCTGGGATGATTTTTCGCCAAATATATTTTGCTTTGAATTTGAATCCTTGGTGTCACATTTAGTTCCCAAATCTGAAAGGAAAACCCAAAGAGAATTCCATGGATACTACCCAAAAAAAAAGCAGCATTTTATCACTGTACCAAGAACACAGGTGAGGAGCAGTTCTGTATTCTCTGTCCTATGTACCTCCTTTCCTGAGAGGACTTCACCTGTTTTTATGATTCTGAGCTACTTTCTCTGATATACTTGGAAGAATCTTAATTCCCCTTGCCCATCACACCTATAGGATAAAGGAAAAATTCTCTAGCTAGCCATTTAAAAGTCCTCGAAATATGACTGAATCCTAGGTAGTCAACTTTAGACCTTATCACTTGGAAGCAAGCATCAGCTGATGTAGTCAGGCCATGCTTCTTCATTCTGCCCTTCCTACCCTCCCCTTCCTTTTCTCCCCCCATGCAATGGCTTGCTATTTAACTTTCATACATGCCTTTTCTTTCCAACCACATTTAAATATCCCCAAGCATAGTAAACCAATTTCATGCTTTGAAAAAATTAGTCTCTGGGCCTGGAGCAGTGTCTACACATGCATTTGCCAATCCTTATGCACTCACTGGAGCCTCAGAAGAGTGAGGCAGGGAAACATCTTCTAGGGAAAATGTAATGCCCCGAAATGGTGAAAGAGACAACTTTTTTTTTTTTTAGCTTTGGCTAAATTGCTGTGAGGAAGGCTCCTTCTTCACCATCTCAAAGGGGCTTCACCCGTGACAGACCTGCTGAGCTGCTCCTTACGCAGCCCTCCACCTTCCCCGTTCTCACTCACTCACCTGGACAGGAACCTTTGGCAACTTCTCTCTTCAGAGCCCATGGTGCTTCCCCTTGCTCCAGTTGGGAGATCATGTCTGGCTTGGAAACTGGAAGCCCTGTTCATGCAGAAAAGTGAATGTGATGTGACAGAAATACAGATCTATCTCAGCACATTCCAATGTAGGCAAAGAACATGAGTGGTGAAGGTCTAAGGCAGCAGCTCTTTACCTGAGGTGCAGGAATGCTTTCTGCATTTTAAGGCATTATTCTGGGAAAGGGTCCATAGGTTTCACCAAATTGCCAAAGGGGCATGTCACCAAAAAATCATCAAGAGCTCCTGGCTGAAGGACTGGTACAAAGTATCTTGAAAAGCCATTCTGAACTATGGAAATGTGTGTGGAGATGATCATAATGTGGATTTGGGGTCAGAAATAATAATATTATTAATGATAGATAATTATACCACTTTCTATTTATATAATGCTTTACCATTTACGAAGCACTTTAAAAATCTCATTTGTGCATGACAAAAATTCCTGAGAGTTGTAGAGATAGTGCAAACATACACATTTTGCAGATAAACAAACTGAGGCTTGAAAGCCAAATGACTTGCTCATGTCACACAATTATTCAGTTGGAGAGCTGAGATTTTAATCCAGATCATCTGAATCAAAGTCCTACACTCTTTTTATACCTTAAGTTGCTGGAATTTTGAGGAAGAAAACTTAGAACATGGAGAAGATGATCAGGATGCCAAGAGTAGCACAATGACATTCTTAATTTCTAGTTTTATTTGGACTTTCCTAAGTCCAAATTTTAGCTGAGCATTTTGGATACTTCACAGCTTCCAGCAAATGAAGATGCAAAGACAATACAAAAACAGACTTTTGAGTTATGGGGAAAGCTCTCCTTACCCAGAGAGATCAGGTTCTGATAGTTGTCCAATATCACATCCTTGTACAGATCCTGCTGAGCAGGGTCCAGTTGCCCCCATTCTTCCCAGGTAAAGTCTACAGCCACATCCTGGAATGTCAGTGCTTCCTGAAACACCGAACAGGTTCCTGATTACCCATCATCCCTTACTTGGTCACTTCAAGGAGAGGATTATAGCCTATACACCCAGCAGTACTCCATTTTGAGGGTTCTTTCAAAGGGTTCCCAGCCACATGGGCATTGTAGAACAGTCTCTGCCTCACTTTGTATGAGATTTTAGGGGATGTATATAGTTTTGATTTATTAATAAAACTTCCCTTTAAACATTATCTGAGTGAGACTTAGATTTCCAAGCCACGGAAAATACACATCTATCTCATACTTGATTATACAATATTAGGATCAGAAATCTGCTCTGAATATTCATTTTCAAATAGCTCTAACAACAAAGACTCACAGGTATACAGTGCTTGAAGGTTATGAATGGTTTTCTGCATGCCAACTCAGTGAGGGAGATATTCCAAGTATTTGTTGTTGCTTTTGTGGACCTCTGAGTTTATTAGGTTAGGAAACTAGCTCAAACAAGTTGATCTGCTACTGTTATGCAATTCTAATGCTATAGAGTCCCCTGGAGTACCAAGAGGTTTAGGGATTTGTCCAGGGTCACTCAACCATTCTGTGAGAGGCAGGACTTGAACCCAAATCTCCAAACAAAAAGTTCAGGGCTCTTTCCACTAAATCATAAGACCTTTTTAGGAGCATACAACAGAGTAATTATTCTCCATTACTAATAAAAAATTTTCACTGATGAATAAAAAATACTCATCTGGAATCTTTTCATAAAAATAGCTAACATTTGTATACAGGATAGGAATCGGACTTCTGATTGCATTAGTATTGGGAATACCCTCTATGAATGTTGTTCAGCACCATCTTTGAAACTTAAGTTTTTAACAGAGCTGCCTAGAGCACTGAGAGGTTAAGGGACTCATCCAGGGTCACTAAGCCAGTATGTGTTAGAGACAGGACTTGAATTCGGGTCTTCATGTCATACTACCTTGAAAATATGTATAGTTCTTCATTAGTAATATCAACACTAACTTATATATAATAAGGTTTGTAAAGAACTATATATATATATATTATCTTATTTGATCTCACAATAGCATTGTGGTACAAGTTCAGGAAATTGAGGCAAAGAAATACATGTGACTTTATTATTATTATTATCATCAAAGAGAAGATTTGAAATTAGGCATTCCTAACTCAGATCTAACATTCTATATGAAAAGTTTTAGGCTTCCAATACCTTCCTCCAACAAGTATCTCCTTGTTTACAAAAATCATTTTTTTTGTTTTTTTCCCTTAGTTTTAGTTTTTTTTTTTCCCTGTTTCTTTTTTTAAAATTTTTTATTTTATTTTTACCAGACCACAGATACAAAAGAGAAAAGAAACAAAAACATATCATAAATTTAAATATTGAAACTTAAAAATAAAGAAAGAAAAAATCATGTCATGTGCATAGCACAACATAGGAGAGGATTCAAAATATGTAACAATAAATTTTCATTTCAAGAAAGCCTGTATGATAAATAATACACCTTGTGTTGAGAATTGTCCATCTTTTCTTTGCTTCCTTGTGCTTTCTTTTGTTCTCTGCTGTGCACTTTTTACCTTTGTTCTTTTTCCCCCTCCCCCCACAGAAGGCTAAAATATAATTTAGATGTTTCTTGATATATACATACACATACAGATATATACATACACTTATACATACATACATGCATATATAGACATTCTAGTCCTGATCTTTGCTTTTGTTTGTACATCTTTTGTTTCCTATCCCTCCTGCCTCCTCTACTTTACTTCTACCCGCTACATCGCCTTCCTATTACTTGCCTACCCCCCTCCTCCACCAACCACCCTGCCCTCCTACTTGCCTTCCCCCCTCTAAGGATCCCTTCCCTATCCTCCCATTCCCATTAAACTTCCTTTACCTATTCCCTCACTCTCCCCTCTAAAAACCCCTCCCTTGTCCTCTCCTCCCTCACTATACCCCTACCATTTTATTTCTTCTAAATTTAGAAGACTTTTATACTCTTCTAAATATATATGTATTGTTCCCTCTTAAACCCATTCCCGATGAAAGTAGGTTACCAGAACTACCAGCGCTCCTCCATCTAAATCTTCTATATCTTTTCTTCCTCTTGTACCTTTTTTTTAGCTGTTTCTAAATGATTTTACTTTTAAAATTCATATCATAGTCAGGTTTATCCCCCTCTTCATTATGAGCTTGACAATTATTAATAAGAATATCAGACGTACATTTTACATTTTATGTTTTATAAAAGGTAAACAGTCTGTCACTATAAATTCTTTATATTCAGTCTTTGGCATGTACCTTATGTTTCTCTTGGTCCTTGTATGTCAAATCTTCTATTAAGTTAAAAATCTGAGGGTTTGTCAAATGTCCATTTTTTTTCATTCAAGATAATACTTAAATTTGAAGGGCATGATATTTTTGGCTGGAACTCCAGGTCTTTTGCTCTTTGATATATTGTGTTCCAAGACCTGCAGTCTTTTAATGTCCCTGCTGCTAGGTCTTCTGTAATTCTAATTGTGGCACCATCATATTTAAATTGTTTTAATCTTGATGCTTTTATCCTTGAGCTGGGGGTTTGGGAATTTGACTGTGATATTACTATGAGTTTTCCTCATAGGATCTCTTTTTAGTGGTGTTAAATGGATTTTCTCTATTTCTACCTCCCTGCCTTGTCCTAATGCTTCAGGACAATTTTCTTTAATTATTTCTTATATTATTGTACCAAGATTCTTTTTTTGATCATAACTTTCAGTTAGTCCGATGATATTTATACTTTCTTTTCTTGCTCTATTCTCCAAATCTGTTGTTTTTTTTCTTACGTTTCACTTTCTCTTCTACTTTTCGATTATTCATGTTTTGTTTAATTATTTCTTGATCCTTAAAATTTCACTGGCTTCACTTTGCCCATTTCTAATTTTCAAGGTGTCATTTTCCTCCTTGAGATTCTGGATTGCCTTTTCTAATTGGTTGATTCTCCCTTCATAACCTTCCTGTTTTTCTTGGATTTTATTTTATTTTTTTTTAGTTTTTCCTCCATCTCTGTCATTTGATTTTTAAAGTCTTTTTTAAGATCTTCTATAAATTCTTTTTGGGCAAGTGACCATTTGACATTGCTCTTTGGGGGTTTCTTTACTTCAGTACCCTCCTCTGAAGATGAACCCCAGTCATCTCTCTTCCCTTAACAGGTTTCTATGGTTGGATTCTTTCTCCTTTGCCTGTGCATTTTTTTGTGTGGTAATAACTTGATTTTTGTAATCCCCTCTGACCCCAGGGTATAGGATATGGTGCTTCTTGCCCCAGATCTTCAGTTCTCCCTTCTAGCCTGGAACCAAAGCCAAACTTCCAACCTCCTATAAGTGCCCACAGGCAGAGGCTTTCTGCCCCATTGCTTCTGCACTCACTGGCATGTGCTGGTTCCTTCTTGCCCCCCACTGTTCTTTGTAGAACAGCTGGGTCTGGCAATCCTCATCAGCAGAGGTTCCCTCAATCTTCCTGGGCTCAAACGCATGACTCCCCTCACTGTCCTGGGGTGAGACGTTCCAGCGGCTGGGGTGGAGGCAGCGTCTCAGACCAACTAACCCCAGGGCTTGCCACTAGTTGTTTAAGCCACTTTCCACTATTTGTTAAAATGGAACCAAGCCTGGACGTGTTTATTCCTTGCAGGGACCAAAGCTGGTACTGGGATTTTTCTTCAGATCTTCTCAAATTGTCCCAGGAAGATCTGGTTGTGCCCTTGTTCTTCTTTGTCTCCACCCACACTTTGTTTGCCCTAAAGTGCTATTTTAACTCTTTTATGGGGGAAAACCTTGACAACTTGGAATTTTCTGCCCTACTCTGCCATCTTCCCAGAATCCTCTCCTTTTTTCCTGTTTCTTACACCATCATAGTATCCCATGTATCCCTCCTTCTTCCCCTCCTAGAGAGCCAACCCATGGGACAAGTAGTATTTTGGGGAGAAGAAAGAGAAAAAAAAATCAGCACAACTAATGAAGACATTGAAAAAGTCCCCAAATGTGTAATCTAACACACGTGAAACTCCAACCTCTAAGAAGGGGTAGGTTGGGGGTGTCTTCTTATATCACTTTGCCCCAGTTACTTGTTCTTTATGATTTTGTTACATTTACATTTGATTTTTTGATGCATCATTGTTCTGTCCACTTACATTGTTGTAGTTACCATATTTTTTTTTACTTTGCTGACTTCAGTCTGCATCAGTTCATGTAGATCTTTCCATACTTCTCTGTATTCATCACACACTTCATTTCTCACAGTACATTAAGATTCCATTACATTCCTATACAACAATTTGTTTAGACATCGCCAATTGATGAACTTCTACTTAGTTTCCTATTCTTAGCTATCACAAAAAGTGCTACTATAAATATTTTAGAGTATGTGGAAACTTTCTTATTATCACTGACTTCATGTATAAGCCCAGTAACCAAATTTCTTATTCAAAGAGAATGGACATTTTAATAATTTTATTCAAATTACTTCCAAATTGCCTGAATGACTGTACCATTCTACAGCTTTACCAACAATGTCTAAGTGTGCTTGTCCTTCCATAACCCCTCCAAAATTGAGTGCTGTCATTTTCTGTCATCTTTGTCAATCTGCAGGGTTTGAAGTGAAGCTTCGTGGTGATTTGTAACATGGGGGGTTTTTTCATGTGGGTATGAATACTCTGCAGTGCTTTTGAAAAGTTTGTTCATATCCTTTGACGCTTCATCTTTTGGAGAATGGTTATTCTTCGTATATATGTATTTATTGTTTATATATCTTGGATACAAGCCCTTATCAGAGTAATTTGATATAAGTATTTCCTTCCATCTGACCCCTTCCCTTCTTTTCCTAGATGCATTAATGTTATTTGGGCAGAAGCTTTTCAATTTCAAGTTTCTCCCTCTGCTGTAGACACAGTGTTATGTTCTCTCAGTTACTTCACTTCAGTCTTTTTTTTTTTAAGGTGGCTCTATTCCCACTGGCTTACTTCCACTCACTCTTGATCCCCTCTTCTTATTTGATATTCCTTACTTCCTTTCCTCTCCATCACCTCTCCTTAGTTTTAAAATTTTATTTGTTTTTCATCTCTTTCCAAAAAGGATTTCTCTCACTCTCTTTATTATCCACCTTCTCTTTCTGTTTACAACCTTTTTCTCTGACTCATGACTCCTCTTAATCTTGCTTCTTTCCCTTTGTATTCTTCATGCTATCAAAGATTCCAAGGTATTCATTCTAGAATCTTCACTTTAGGTCATGTCTGTCACTGTCATTATGGGGCTCACCTCATGGATTCCTCCTGTCCAACATGCCTCATTTCCAGAGCAATGATTGTAACAGTAACAACAATAATAATTATAGCAGCTAACATTAGCATAGCACTTACTATATAACAGACATTGTGCTAAGCACTTTACAATTAGCATCTCTGATTCTCACAACAGCCCTGAGAGGTAGGTGTTATCATTATCCCCATTTTACAGATGAGGAAACAGACAAAGGTTAAGTAACTTGTCCAAGGTCACACAGCTAATAAATGCCTGAGACCAGACTTGAACTTGAATCTTCCTGACTCCACAGTGCTCTATTAGCTATGCTACCTAGTACTGCCCCATGGTAGGGCATCTTCCCCACCACAGCCCTGATTACATAGTTCAACAACAATCTATACCCACTCTTGTTGTGTCACACCCCCCCAAACCCCCCCCCCCCCACCCTTTGACTGGAAATCTCTCTGTGTCCATGCTCTGCCACTCCTCCAGGAACCAGATGCCTCTCGAGGAGCTTCAAATTCCTCTCCATCCACGCCCAGTACATGCAGATTCTTCAAGCACCAAGTCCTTATCTCTCTTGACCACCCATTTCTCTTCCCTCATAGAAACATTTGTCCTTCCTTTCCCCCTCCTTTTCAATATTGCCCCTCTCTTCCTCCCTCACTCCCCTGTAGGATCTTCTCTTTCCGAAATCAAAGTGATCATATTCTGCCCTCATTGCTTTCCTTCCATTTAAGCCTGGTACATCATTCCTCTCTATCCCTCTTATTTCCTTGCTACACTTTTATGCACCCTCTCATGCTGTAATGTAGTTGCGAAAAAGAAACATTCACATGCAGGCAGGGGGTTACCAGGTCTGTCCATAATACTGCCATCTACCTCTTCCCTGTTACCTCTACCGTATTTCTACCTTTACTCCTGTCTCCTTATGTACTTAGAAAGAAGTCTCTTACTGGTCTCTCCATTGTTACTATGTTGCTGTTACTGTCCTTGTTTGTTGTATTTGTTCACTCCTGCTGCATTTCTGTTGTTTGGGGATGTTCAAGAAGCAAATAATCTTTTCACTTTTTTTCCTAAAAAGTTTCAAATTCTTCCTTATTATAGAATGTCACCTTTCATCCTGTATGGGTAGAGTAATATGTGTAGAAAAGGTCACCTTGGGCCACATCTTGAGCTCCAATGCTCTTCAGAACTTATTATTCCATTCTCTCCTTTTTATAGTTATTGTGGAGTAGTCTTGAGTTATTTGAATGTTTTTTCCTTTGTATTTAAAGGTCTTTTCCTGATGGCCTCTAGAACTTGTTTCAGAACTGAATTGTTAAATTTAACCAGGGTGTCTTCTATATAAGTCTTCTCATCTATCTATTCTAGAGCTTTATCTCATCCAGTTTTTCCTCCTTAGGAGCTGGGTCTAGTCCCTTATGGGTCCCAAAGTTTCTACTCTGATTTTTTTTGGGTGTCAAAGAGGACTTTTTGACTTCTCAAGGGCTATGTAGGGGCCTACAAGTTCTTGCAGATTCTCTTAACTAGAAAAGCCTGGAGTATAATCCTTGTTGTTGTTAAGTCATTTAGTCAGGTCTAACTCTTTGTGATCCCGTTTTTACAGAAGTTTCTTGGCAAAGATGCTGGAGTGGTTTGCCATAAAATCCTAGCATTAGACATTGCCTGTTGTTCAAGAAAGAAACCTTGGTTATGTACAGAGAAGCTTCTCACCAATATCCAGGAACTTTGTGATGGATTATTTGGCCAAGGAAACCCATGATCCAAAGCAAGATACCAAATGCCCCTTGGTTTATGTGGCTACCTACTGCTTCTATAAGGTCAGAAATGGAGGTAAAGGGCATTAAAAATCACAGTTGTTAAAGAGTATTTCAAACATTAACTTAGCTGCTGGCATAATGTGAGGTTTTTGTGTTGTGACTAATGATGGGACATTCTATTGGAGAAAATGAATGTCATTTTAAATTATTGATATACATGAAACCAAAAGACAAAAAAGATTTGTAGCTTAATGGAAGGATAAATCATGGAATCTCCTTTGAGAAGAATATAAAATAATTTTTGAAGTTGATTTATCAATTATACATTCAAAAGTAAAAAGAAATATCATTTCATAGTCCCTTGGAACATCTCTCAGAATCCCAGTGTTTATGTTAAGAATGAGCCAACACACCACCATAAAGATCTGTTTGCTCCAATGATTATTTACACTATTTATACCTTGTAGGTCCAGAGTGGTTTGTCACAGAATGTGCGCTCTGTAAGGGCAGGGAACCACAGTTTTTTGCCTTTTTTGTATCCCTGGAGCTTAGCACAGTGGAGGAAACACAGTAAGCACTTAATAACTATTGTTAACTGAGTCAGAAAAAAACCTTTCCACATTCATTGTAGAGGTAGGGGACCATAAGTGTTGGATACTGAACAAAAAAAATCAGACTCTTTTCTTAATTGTTTCCTCTCACGGAAAATTTCTTTCTTTATTTTTAAAAGAAAGTATTATAAGGGACACCCCTCTGGGAGGAACTGGGGGAGGGATACAGTGGCAAATGGAGGTGATATAAAAACAAAAAAATGTCAATACAATTGTATTTAGAAATTAACTACTGACCTATATATCTTCTGCAATATAAATATTTATGTTAGTAATCACAAAATGTATCAAGGCCATTGTTAAAGAAATGAGACAGTAACAGGTAGGCTTCCATAAATTACAGATTACACTGTAGACTCTATAACAGACCACATCTTTATGGTCATATAAGTGTTTGAAAAGTACAAAGAATACAAGATCCTATTTTACTTCTTCCTCGTTGACTACAATAATGCATTTTGCTCAGTAGAACAAAATGCCACTCTTCTCTAACAAGCATCAACAATGCCTACATCAAAACCATATGAAATCCCGTGAAAGATAAAAGAAATAACTTTATTCCTCTGCCCTCTGGCTATTAACATCACCCAATCAACAAGGAGATATATGTTTGCCAAAGATGTGTGCCACAAACAGGATGTCCAGTAGTGATAATGCAAAAAAGATTTCCTAATAGATGGAGAGCTACTTCAGATGATCCTCTTCGTGGACGATGTTGTATTGATTGCATTAAACCCCTGAACACCACAGAGCCTCCTAATCTCCAGATTCATAATCTCACAAGAATTTGGCCTAAGTATCTGCACAGGAAAATCTAAGTAGAAGAATGCCTAATGTTCAGATTATGATATACAATTTAATTATAGTCCATAAAAATGTTCCATCAGTACATATGTCTTGGGTAGACATTACAGATAGATAATGAACAGGGCCTAAAATAGAATGAGGAAGAGGTAAGGATGACTTGCATTAGGAAAATTGTGTAATGATTCTCATGAACCAGTGTTCTCCCTGAAATGAAGTAAACATCTTTATAATATTAATATTCTTCAGGTGTTCCTGTATGGCTGTGAGTCACAGAAACTCAGTCTCCAAAGAATTAGTTCTGTGTCACTTACAAAGCAATGGAGAGGTACCAGTTGGACAGCAATGTATTACCAAGTGCAAAGGATGATAAAAGAGGTCTATGACTGGAAGAGGAGGTGGGTCTTTTACACATCAAAAACAAAGGCGAAGCAACGGACAAGCCCACATATTCCACTGGCATCCACCAAATGTCAAGAGATCTAGAGGAAAGCTTTCTGCACACTGGGTGGACCTTCTGTGGAAGATATTTATAAGGACCTGGATAAGAGCTGTGTGGAATGAGAAGGTGCGGCTGGGATGTGATCTGTAACACTGAAGGGAACATTCATATCAATGAGATCTCAGAATGATCAAAGTATGCAAATGTGGGAATTCAAAGAAGGTTGAGGGCAACCTGAGGCAGAATAATGGAAGATTTTATAAAAAAAAGACTAGACTTTAGGTCTCAGAATCCCAGAGTTGGAAGAGACCTAAAAGCCCATTTAATCTAGCCATGCCTGAACAAGCCCCACCATAGTATACCTGACAAGTGGTCCTCCAGCCTTTGATTGAAGATCTCCACTAATGGGAAAAGCATTACTTCCCAAGGCAGCCTATTCCACTTTCAGGTATCTGTGGCAAGTTTTTCACATAAGAGGGCCTCACCTCTTAGCAATGTCTCCCATTGCTGGAGAAATAAAGACAAGAATCAAACAATCCAGACTCCTTATGGTGGCACTAAAGGCTTCTTACAATCTCACTCCAATCAACTGTAACACTACCTCTTAACATAAACCACCTGATCTAACCAGGCCACTGCACTGCTTTTTGGTCAATGCTTCCTCTCAACTCTGAGTCTTCCCTCCTATCCCCTCTCACCCCACTGATGTCCTCCAGCTAATTGTCTTTCATGCTTCATGAACCCTTCCCTACCCATTCTATCCTAAGATGATCTGTCTCTCTGCTAAACACACAGAGCACTTATTGCCTATAGCTCAGTTTAGCTCTTACTCATGCATTTTCCCTGTGCCCCTTTTAAAGGTTTCACATGAGTTACTCTGCACTGGCTCAGTCTCCATGTCAGATGTCTCTCCCAATGATATGCAGCTCAAAGAATGCAAAGACTCCTCTCAATGCTACTTTCACAAGTTTCATAGTACCTTGCACAATATGATGATCACTCATTAGGCCTGAAGGAGCTGCTGTATGAAATCACGAATGTTGGGTACAGTGGAGGGAGATATAAAGGAAAGGCATTCATTAAGTGGAGACCATTCCACACAAGGCACATCTTCCAGGAAGGTGGGGTTAGTCACTTGAGTGACAGGCAACTGGAGCTGAGGTTTTTAAAGAGGTTACACTGGGGCAACAAGTTCCACAAGATAACATTATCAACTTTAAGGACTGATCTAGCATTTAAAGGATACAGAAATTCCAACTCACCTGGGCCCTGGTTGTCAGGAACATAGAGCTATGTCCCTCCTCAGAGCTCCCCTCCTGGACAAGTGCAGAGTCCTCTGAAGGCAAGGAGAGGAAGGAAATGTAGATCAGAATTTATTTTACAACTACCAGTTACCCTTTCTTCTCCCTACATGTCTCCTTCCTTAGGGGAAGGGGAGTAACACCATTCTTTCAGCTCCGAGCACCTGTCAATTCCCCTGAACTGCTGAAGGCCCTGGGAGGACTCTATCCTGAAACCATATATGGATCATTAAAATCTACCTAAACTCATTACTCTGTGATGAACTGCCCCCCAACCCCAACATCATTCAAACCTGATTCCTTGTCCCCAAATCCTTATTCCCATTCCTTTTAACCCAAACCCACTTTAAATGGGTCCCACTTTAAAGCAGCTCTCTGGAATGCCTGCTCCAGATTCAGCAATCTGCTTTCATCTTAAATTGTTTCCTTTCCCACTCCTTTTATCTTTTGGCTAACACTGAGACCTTGCTCCCTCCTGAAGACACAGCCTCCCTTTGCAGCTGAACTGTCACTCATTCCCCCCAACTCACTGGTTGAGGGAGGGAGTTGGAATACTCCTTGTTCCCCACTGCCACTTCCAGCTTCTCCCTTTACTACCATCAATCAGTAACCTCTCCTCCTTTGAAGTTTACTCAATCCGTATGTACCCCACAATCAACATTCTAGTAGCTATTGTCTACCAACCACGAGGCCATTTCCCTTCTTTTCTCAATGAGTTCAGGGCCTGGCTCACAGTCTTCTCTCCTTTATAACTCTTGTTCTCATACTGGAGGATTTCAAAATACAATTTTGATACCCTCCTCCAACATACAATTCTGATACTCCCAGTTCCTAACATTTCACTAGTAAGCACTCATTTCACCACACTTCAGTCACAAATGGTCATGACTTTGATCTTGCCATCACACACAAATGTCCATGTTCATTAACTCTGAAATCCCCACATCCAATCACAATCTGTTATCATTCTGCCTATCCCTTGCCCTTACAATGCCAAACCTTGTTCTTCATCCAAATTTTGACCTCTAATTTCTCAACTCTTCTGCTAGATGGCACAGTGGAGAGAGAGGGCTGGGCCTGGAGTCAGAAAGACTAGAGTTCAAATCCAGTCTCAGACACTAGGTGTGACCCTCATTTAGCCTCTGTTGGCCTCAGTTTCCTCACTTGTAAAATGGGGATAACAACACCTACCTTGTAGGGTTGTTGTGAGGATCAAAGAAGAGTATTTGCAAGGCACTTAGCACATAGTAGGTGCTATACAAATGCTTAATTCCTTTTCCCTCTCCCCTCTTCCCACAGTCCTCTCCTAGGCTATCTATATTCTCCTTTCAGATAATAACCTTTTGGTAAACCACAATGAACTACTCTACAATGTCTCCTTCTCAAGTCCCTCAAACTCTTATTACATTACTGATTGTGTCCTGCTAAGCCTCAACCTTGGAACACTCCCACCATTTGCTGCTTTTATTCCTACAGACATGCTGCTGGAGAAAAGCACAAAATGTGCTTATTATTCCCCCCTACTCTGCCCATTCGGTTTTAAGTCTCACCTCCTTCCTCTAATATTTGGGCCAGATCCTCTACCAAGGCCACCACCTCCTCACTCTTCTTTGGATTTTGTGATGTTACCCAAGCTCTGATTTCCCCAGGCAGGATGGTCAGGAATTGTTCCAGTACCAGCAACTCCAGGATTTGCTCCTTTGTATGAATTTCTGGTCTTAGCCATTGAAGACAAAGTTCCCTAAGTTGGCTCAGGGTCTCAAGAGGACCAGCTCCTTCTGGGTATCGAAAAAACCTGAAGCGCTGTCGAGAAGCCTCAAAGTCAGATTTCTGTTCGCCTCGGATGGTTTCTTGATTCCAGGGGACATCCACGCCTAAGATTCTATTTTGTTCATGTGGAGTAGGAATTTGGGGGTATGGATACATAACCAACATTTTCTTCAGAGGCATCATCTCTCCAGTTAAGGTCTTCATTGAGAAATTAAAACCTATCACCACTAGGGCGTTAACCTTTTCCAGATCCAAAATGGACACTTGTACACTACCAAGGGAAACTATGGGCAAAGAAAGAAAAAAAAAGGAGGATGGACCCAGCAACCTCAATCACATAGCCTAAAACATGGACCATGGAGGAACTGTGCTGAGTTCTTAGACATATAAGTGGCCAATAAACCAAGCACAGGCAATTCACTTCTTGAGCAAGCTATAAAGAGATCTCTTGGAACTGGTTCAGATATATATGATATAGACATTCACAAACAAATGCAGGCACTGAGAAGCATAAAGACTCATAGTCCCTAATCTCTCATTGCAAAATAGGAAGACTCCAAATCTGCCCAATGACAAACACACACAAAAAGCTGGGGTGGGTGGGGTGGGAGCAGGGCCCTGAATCAAAGACTTGGAATGCACTGCACAGATTAATTGAATAATGAACTGAAATTTTTTAAAGCTTCCATTAAATATGTACATTATATTTAATGTAGTGTCTAATATTAGCATTAAAAAGAATCAAGAAAATCATTAATTCCTAGAAATATTTTTCCCTCTGAATAGAAACTCCAGTCATTTATGGTTTCCAAGTGAATGTCAAGTTTTCATATGTGACATAGGCAAAATATCTATTTGCTTTGCATATTAAAGAAGGTATATATGGGTGCATTGAGAGTTAAGCCATGTAGGTGAGATAGCAGCCAAGAGGGACGTATTAAAATATTTTTTAAAAGACCCAGATTTCATAATGTTTGAATCCTCAGATGCCTAAGCAAAAGCACCAGTAAAAGCCCAGTCACGTTTGCCAGTCACTTCAGCCTTGTGCAATAAACCGTCATTCCAAGCCATCTCTCCCAAAGCAGTTTACAAACAGAAGAAAAAAATCTTCCACGCTATCTTCTTCATTTTCTCTTTGGACTGGTAGCTGAAGAGCACCAGGTTAGCCTCCTGATGCTAGCATTCAGTAGTTTCTCGGCCTTTGATAAATCAATCTACCTTCATTTTTGAGCCGCAAGTTCATCATCTGTAAAATTGGGGGTAATAATAATTGAATTATTTACCTCACAGGACTGTTATTAGGAAATCATTTAGCAAACCTTTAAAATTATGGAAACAAAATATCTCTTTTCCCTTTACACTCTATCTCTGACTTTATGAGATAATCTGTAACCAAATGAGAAATGAGATATTTATAAATGGCTTTGCAATCTGGAAAATTAACTATAAATGGTTTTGGGGGGGTGGTTCTTTTCTTATCTTAAAAAAAATTTGGTTTTTTATTTTTATTTTCAGTTCCAAATTCTCTCCCTCACTTCACCTCCCTCCCACCCCTCCCCCCAACCACTCACCTATAGGGAAAGAAATACTAAACCCATTGTATTTATGAAGAAGTCAGGCAAAACAAATTTCCAAATAAAACATGTTGTTAAAAAAAAGTAAGGAAAATAAATTGAAAAAAAAAAGTCTGCTTCAACCAGCACTCAGAGTTCATCAGTTCTCTCTCTGGAGGTATATAGCATTTGTCATGAGTCCTTTGGAATTGTACTGGGTCACCATATTGAGCAGAGTAGCTAAGTCTTAAACAGCTGATTATTGTTACAATATTGTTGTTAGTGTATACAATGTTCTCCTAGTTCTGCTCACTTCAATTTCTATCAGTGCATAGAAATCTTCCCAGATTTTTCTGAAACCAACGCCTTCATCATTTCTTATACCACAATAGTAATTCATCACAATCAAATACTATAACATGATCAGCCATTCCCCTATTGATGGACATCCTCTCAATTTCCAAATCTTTGCCACTACAAATACAGTTGCTATAAATATTTTTGCATGTGAATCCTTTTCTTTAATTTCTTTGAGATACTGACACTGACACAGAAATGGTACTGTAGGGTCAAAGGGTATGAGCTATTTTATAGCCCTTTAGGCATACTTCTAAATTGTTTTCAAGAATGGCTGGATCAGTTCACAGCTCCACCAAGAGTATATTAGGATACCTATTTTTCAACATCTCCACCAGCATTTGTCATTTTCCTTTTCTGCTACGTTAGCTAATCTAATGGGTGTGAGGTGGTATTCAGAAATATTTTAATTTGCATTTTTTTAATTATTGTGATTTAGAGTATTTTTCATATGACTATGGATAGTCATATGATTCGATTTCTTCTGAAAACTGTTCACATCCTTTGACCTCTTATCAATTGCTTATCAATTGGGGAATGGCTCTTATTTTTATAATTTTGGCTAGATTTCCTATTTGAGAAGTGACACCTTTATCAGTGAAACCTGACATACAATCTTTTTCTCAGTTTCCTGTTTTCCTTCTAATTTTGACTGTATCAGTTTTGTTTGCACAAAAACATTTTAATTTAATGTAATCAAAATTTTCCATTTTACCTTCTGTGATCCTCTCAATCTTTTGTCTGATCATAAACTCTGCCATCATCCACAGATATGACTGGTAATTTTTTCCATGTTCCTATAATTTGTTGATATCATCCTTCTACCTAAATCACGTACCCATATTGAGCTTTTCTTGGTACGCACTGTGAAGTGTTGATTGATGCCCAATTTCTGCCTAATTTCCAGTATTCCCAGCAGTTTTTGTCAAAGAGTGAGTGTGTGGTCCAATAGCTTATATCTGAGTTTATCAAACACTGTGATCATTTACTTCTGCATATTATATATCCAATCTATTTTACTGATCAAGCACTCTTATTTCCCATCTAGTACTAGACTGTTCTGATGATTATTTCTTTGTAGAATAGTTTGAGGTCTGGTACTGCTTGGCTGACTTCCTTAACATTTTTTTCACTGATTCACTGATTCCCTTGATATTCTTGACCTTGGGTTCTTCCAGAAGAATTTTATTTTTTTCCTAGCTCTATAAAATAATTCTTTCGTAGTTTTATTGGTACAGCACTGAATACAAAATTTAATAAATATTTTAAAAATAAATGTAATAGCTCAGCCTAACCATGAGCAATCAATATTTCTCCAATTATTTAGCTATTTGTCCGAAAAGTGTTTTGTGATTCTATTCACATATTCCCTGTGTATGTCTTAGCAGGTACACTATTCAAATATTTTTCTTTTTAGAGGGGGAAGGCAGGGAATTGGGGCTAAGTGACTTGCCCAAGGTCACACAGCTAGTGTGTCAAGTGTCTGAGGCTGCATTTGAACTCAGGTCCTCCTGACTCCAGGGCAAGTGCTCTACTCACTGCACCACCTAGCTGCTCGGACTCTCAAATATTTTATACTGCTTGGAGTTATTTTTAAATGGAATTTCTCTATCTCTTCTTGCTGTCTTGTTGGTAAAATTTAGAAATGCTAATAATTTGGGTTTGTTTTACATCCTGTAATTTTGTTGAAGTTAACTGTTTTAACTAGTTTTTTTTTCATTGTTGATTCTCTAGGGTTCTCCAAGTATACCATTATATCATCTGCAAACAGTGACAGTTTTGCTCCCTTGTTGCCTATTCTTATTTCTTCAATTTATTTTTCTTCTATTATTACTATAATTAGAATTTCTAGCACATTAATGATGACAATGGACATCCTTGACTCACTCCTCACTGCACTAGAAAGGCTTCTAGGTTATTCCGATTACAGGTAATACTTGCTTTTAGTTTTAGGTAGATGTTGTTCAGTTGTGTCTTAGTCTTTGTGACCCATGGACTTATCCATGGGGTTTTCTTGGCAAAGATACTGGAGTGGTTTGCCATTTCCTTCTACAGTAATGTCCTGATTTTACAGATAAGGAACTGAGCCAAATAGGAGTTAAGCAATTTGCCCAGGGTCACACAGCTAGTAAGTGTCTGAGGTCCCATTTGTATTCAGGAAGATGGGTCTTCCTGATTCAAGTCTAGCGCTCTATCCACTGCATGTGGTAGATACCACCTATAATTTTAAGAAAAGCTACACTTATTCTTATGCTTTCTGGTGTTTTTTTTTTAATAGAAATGGGTATTGTACTTGTCAAAAGCTTTTTCTGAATCTATTAATACAATCATATTGTTGTTTTTGTTACTGATATGGTCAATTATGCTGATGGTTTTCCTAATACTGAAACAGCCCTGAGTTCCCGGTACAAACCCGACGTGGTCACAGGGTACAATCTCTGTGATACACTGTAGTCTCCTAGCTAGTATTCTATTAAAAAAAAAGTTTTCATGAAAATTAAGGAAATTAGCCCATAGTTTTCTTTCTGCAGAGTTTTTGCTTTTTCTGGTTTAGGTTAGTAAAACCATTTTTGAGTCCATAAGGAATTTGGCAGCACTCTTTTCCATATGTTTTCATATAGTTCATATACAATGCTTTATAAACGTGGATGACAAAGACGACGACGACCCCAACGAGGAGGAAAAAGGGTACCCCCAGCTAGAGGGTGATCACGGCCCTCTTCTTTCCCCTGCCTGGCCCAGCCCCTCCGGCCTCCGCCACCTTCTCTCTGTAGGGCTGTCATACCCCTCCCCCATCCCACTGGTCACACTCGCCCTTCCTTAATCCCCTTAGTCTCACGGGTCGGCCCTGCCCCTCCAGGAGGTTATCACATAGGCCTGCGGCGGCTCCGCAGGAACCCACAGCTACTTACTTGCTCCGGACCTCTTCGGTTTTTGAAGACGTAGGCATTGCGCGCAACCTCACTCCTTTCCTCACACCCCTCTCCCCACTCCCGCCCCACGTTTCCCAGAATTCTCAGGGTGCCTCTTCAACCCGACCTTCTGCCTTTGTTTCTTACAGGTTCCGGAGGATGTGGCTTCCTCCAAAGTTCCTGATTGGTCAGGGCTCTGGTCTTCCAGACGGCGCACAACCGATGGGCCCAAACTCGGTTCTAGAACCAAGCCACCGAGGAGAGAGGGATCTCAGTGAGATGTCACCAAGGCCAATCAGAGGGCGCGCCATCCTCCCGCCAATCAGAGGGCACACTACCTCGCCAATCAGAGGGCGCGCTACTCTCCCACCAATCAGAGCGCACGCTTCCCTACACCAATCAACATCCTCTCTTCTCCCTCCATTTCCCCCTCTTCTGTTTCCGGTGTTGGTCTCAATGGAAGCCTCCTAAGTGTTTTCTCTCTCCCAGCGCCCAGATCTTTGACCTTGTCACTCCGAGCCTAGTCACTGAAACACACCCTGAACTTCGTTCTCCTCATCAGAAAAATGGGGAGATAAGACATCTGTCGTCGTTCAGTAGTTCAATCATGTCCGACTCGTCATGACGGTCCGTGGGGTTTTCCTGGCAAAGATACTGGAGTGGTTTGCCATTTCCTTCTCCCCTATGTCCCCAATTTTACGGATGAGGGACTTGAGGCAACTAGGGGTTAAGTGAGTTGACCAGGGTCACACAGCTAGTAAGTGTCTGAGCCTGGGTTTGAACTCAGATCTTCCTGACTCCAGGCCCAGTGCTCTATCACTGTGCCACCTTGCGGCTTCTTTATTAAATAATAAGCCATCTCATTAGTGATAATAGCTAACGTGTATGTGGCCGTTAGGGGGCGCCATGGTGCACAGAGCGCTGGGCTGGGGGTCAGGAAGGCTCAGGGGTTCAAACCTGGCCTCTACTCCGGCACTGATGCTGCTCCGGTTCTGGCGGGTGGGGTAGGGGGAGCATTGACGCCCCTCCACTGCTTGGTGTAGCGTGGAGGGGCCAGAGCCACACGGAGCTCTGGGAGTGGACGAGGACATCTGCAGGACACGACAACTGTCTGCTTCTGCACAGGATCTGAGCTCAAATTAGAAGCCAGCATGTCCCGCAACAAAGTAGGGGAGGGGCCCCAAAAGCGACAATGATATTTTTTTCAACTTATACCCCCTCCCCCCAAAAAGGAACGACAATGAAAACCCCAAGGGCCCATGAGAATATAGATTACAAGTACAAGACACAGGGAGAGGTGTGGGGCACGGAGGGGCATAGCCATTTGGGAAAAACGAAAAAGCTGGACTTTTAGTGGATTGTAATCTCAGTAGAACAGCAGCCAAAAACCAAACAAGCAACTGACTGGACCTTGGGCTGCCTGAAGAAGGGCATGGGGAAGTGATGGTCTCACTGTACTCTGCCCTTATTGGTCTCTTCTGGAGTACTGCATTGATTTCTAGCCACCAAAGTTGAAAGGTCATTTATAAGCATGGTGAAGACACTACAATCCATGTCATGTGAGGGCTGGCTGATGGGACTAGGGTTGTTTAGGCTGCAGAAAAGGAGACTTAGGGAGGAGGGAAGAGCTGTATTCAAGTATTTGAAAGGCTTGTCTCTCTGATGGAAGCAGGGAGGACAGAACCAGGAGCAGTAGTTGTAAGTTCTAAGGGGATAATTTTAAGCATTACTCCTTGAGACCAGTGCTTAATAAATGCTTACTGACTGAAGGGCTGACTGATAGCAGGAAGAGAGCATAAGGTAGCCACCCTCCTCCAGACCCCTGCTCCAACTTGCACCCCCCCCCCTTTGCTCTCTCTGGCTCCAGGGTGTGTTCTCCTCTACTACTGTAGCTCATATCCTCCCTTTGGCCCCCACCAATGTGCTCCCATTAACAAACATCCAGGAGGTTCCAGGAGATATTTATTGCAAAGACATTTATTGAGGTTCTGTTGTAAGGAAGGTCACTATAAAACATTCTGGTAGAAACTTGTGTTACACTGTCCTACAAATACATGCCCCCTGGAAGGGCCAGCTGAGTGGAGCAGTGGATGCAGTGCTGAGTCTGAGGAAGATCCGAGGTCAACTCCAACAGCAGGCACCAGCTAGCTGTGTCACTTATCCTCTATTTGTCTCAATTTCCTCAACTGTCGCAACAGCAGCTATCTAACAGGTTTGTGGTGAGGATGAAATGAGACAGTGTTTGTCAAATGCTGTAATGTAATGGCCCACTAATAGGCCTATCTCAGACCTGCTTTGAGCTCAGACACATATGATGGAGCATGAGTCACATGGAGCCCATGGTGGGAGGAGCTGGTTGAATGCTGTGGAGCAGGAAGAGAGAGAGCAAGGCAGAGCTGGGGCAGAGCAACTTGTGTGAGTGAGGGAGGAATTTTGCCTAGGGGAGGTTGTTTTTGTGGGGGCCTAACCAAGGGAAGGCTGTACTCCCTGGACTGGTGATGTGTATAAACTTCTTTGTTACCATGGTGGATTTGGCTTTCTGCTATATGAATAAATATCTTGGTTTCATCTTTGAAGAAGACAGTTTATTATATTTTGCAACTCAACCCTGGAAATACATCTGCATATTCATAGCAGCTGCTGTGGGTATCACATGGGCAATGTAAGTGCTTAGAACAGTTCCTGGTACACAAAAGTCATAAAAATGCTTATTTACGGCAATGCCATTTTACAACTTCTGGTACTGCTTGGCCTAGAAGTTCATTCTCTTTTGTTTTTAATTTAATTTAATTTTAGACTCAAGGGCTAGAACATGAATACAGAATAGAGAAAAGGAACAAAACATATCATAAACTTAAATATGAAGAAAGAAAAAAAAGCATGTCATGTGCCTAGCAGAACGAGAGGATTCAAAATATATAACAATGGATTTTCATTTCAAGAAAGCCTATATGATAAATAATACATGTTGTGTTGAGAATTATCCATCTTTCTTTGCTTCCTTGTGAGTTTTCTTTTGTTCTCTGCTGTGCACTTTTTAACTTTGTTCTTTTTTCCCCTCCCCCACCCTACCCCTAAAGGCTACAATAAAGTTTAGATATGTTTCTCTATAGCTATAGATATATACGTACATATACATATATACATACATATATGGACATATGGGACTTTCCCAAACATACTCTACTCCTGATCTTTGTTTTTATATTTGTGCATATCTCATTTCCTATCCCTCCTGATTCCTCTACTTTACTTCTACCCACTACCTTGCCCTCCTATTACTTGCCTACTCCATTCCAAGGATCCCTCCCCTATCCTCCCATTCCCATAAATCTAAACACCCTTCTATAGCCTCCTTTTACCTATTCCCTCATTCTCCCCTCTAAAAATCCCTCCCTTATCCTCTCCCCCCCCTCTATACCCTTCCCATTTTATTTTTTCTAAATTTAGAAGACTTTTATACTCTTCTAAATATATATTGTTCCCTCTTAAACCCATTCCTCATGAAAGTAGGTTACCAGAACCACCAGCCCTCCTCCCCCATCTAATTCCTCTGTATCCTTTCTTCCTCTTGCACCTCTTTTGTATAAAATAGTTACTCTTTGTAGCTGTTTCTAAATGGTTTTACTTTTTAAATTCATATCATAGTCAGGTTTACCCCACTCTTTCTTATGAGCTTGCCAATTATTAGTAAGAATCTTAGACATACATTTTACATTTTATGGTATGCAAATGGTAAACAGTCTGTTCTTATGAATCCCTTATAGTCAGTTTTTAGTGTGTACCTTATGCTTCTCTTGGTTCTTGTATGTCAAATCTCCTATTAAGTTCAGGATTTTTTTTGAACGAAGTCTTGAAAGTCTGAGAGTTTATCAAATGTCCAATTTTTTTCATTCAAGATACAACTTAAATTTGCAGGGTATGATATTTCAGGCCAGGACCCCAGGTCTTTTGCTCTTTGATATATCTGTGGTCCTTTAAGGTCTCTGCTGCTAGGTCTTGTGTAATTCTAATTGTGGCACCATCACATTTAAATTGTTTTAATCTTAATGCTTTTAATATTTTATCCTTGAGCTAGGGGGTTTTGGAATTTGACTATGATATTCCTATGAGTTTTCCTCATAGGATCTATTTTAAGTGGTGTTAGATGGATTTTTTCTATTTCTACTTCTCTGCCTTGTTCTAATGCTTCAGGACAATTTTCTTTAATTATTTCTTGTATTATTGTATCAAGATTCTTTTTTTGTGATCATAACTTTCAGTTAGTCTGATTGTTTTTATATTTTCTCTTCTTGATACTTCTCCAAATCTGTTGTTTCCTTATGTTTCACCTTTTCTTCTATTTTTTGATAATTCATGTTTTGTTTAATTATTTCTTGATCTCTTATAATTTCACTGGCTTCACTTTGCCCAATTCTAATTTTCAAGGTGTCATTTTCCATCATGAGATTCTGGATCTCTTTTTCTAATTGGTTGACTTTCCTTTCATAACCTTCTTGTTTTTCTTGGATTATTTTTATTTTTTTTAGTTTTTCCTCCATCTCTGTCATTTGATTTTTAAAGTCTTTTTTAATATCTTCCAAAAATTCTTTTTGGGCAGGTGACCATTTGATTTTACTCTTTGGTGGTTTCTTTACTTCAATATCCTCCTCTGAAGATGAACCCCAGTCATCTCTATCCCCATAATAGGTTTCTATGGTTGGATTCTTTCTCCTTTGCCTGTGCATTTTTTTGTGGTAATAGCTTGATTTTTGTAATCACCTCTAGCCATGGGGTATGGGATATGGTGCCTCTTGCCCCAGATCTTGCCCCAGATCTCCCCTCTAGTCTGGAACCAAAGCCAAACCTCCAACCTCCTGTAAGTGCCCTTACAGCCAGGGGTTTTCTGCCCCATTGCTTCTGCACTTACCAGGCATGTGCTGGCTCCTTCTTGCCCCCACCACTCTTTGCAGCACAGCTGGGTCTGGCAATCCTTATCAGCAGAAGTTCCCTCAATCTTCCTGGGCTCAAACACCCAAGTCCCCTCACTGTCCCTGAGTGAATGGCTGGGGCCTATGCAGCCTCTCAAACCAACTAACCCCAGGGCTTGCCACTGGTTGTTTAAGCAGCTTGCTCCTTAAAATGGAACCTAGCCTGGAGGTGTTTACTTCTGAGAGGGACCAAACCTCATCCTAGGATTTTTCTTTGATCTTCTCAAATTGTCCCAGGAAGATCCTGGTTGTGCTCCTATTCTTCTTTGTTTACCCGAAGGTGCTATTTTAACTCTTTTTGTGGGGGAAAATCTTGAGAGCTTGGAATTTTCTGCCCTACTCTGCCATCTTCCCCAGTCCATTCTATTTTCATAGGGAAAGGTGGTATAACAACAATGGGACTAGCAGCTGCTGTGGAGGCATAAGACCAATAACACCAGCACACAGGAGGGCAGCTAGCACAGATTTTTTGATCTGCTTTTCTAAGGAAAGCAATTTTAAGGAGTTTACAATCTCACTTTAATTAAACATACATACATCATTCACTCAGTTCAGGGGGAAAAGTCAGCACCTTGAACTTCAGAGAAAACACGAACAGAAATTACAAGCAGAAATTATATAAACAGAGCAAAATAATACAAACCAGGAGACAGGCTTCTAGCCATCTGATCAAGACATTATATACATAGTTACCAGACAGAGAAGCACCAACATCTGGGTTTTTCAAAGTCGGGGGGTGGGGGAAGGCGAAAGAGGCTCCAATGGCTACCCAGAGTCTCACCTGGCCAAATCACCAATACTCTTCCAATGAGTGTGCCCCCAAAGCAAAATGCCAACCTGATGGCATATATATACCCTGTTTAGGGCCCTGGGGCTTAGCATCTACTTAGCAAAAAGGTTTTGGGAAAGATCTTTAATCACTAGCACCACATCATATATACTGTTTCAATGACTCTTGATTCAAACAAAGGCAAGACTCATCAAAGGCACTTAATCGCCTTAGTGCTGAGAAGCACTCCAAAACAAAAGAGAACAAAAACTCCCACTTCACTTGTTTGATTCAAAGGCAAAACTGAAAAGCACTTGATTGCCTTAAGTGCTGAGAAGCACTCCCAAACAAAAGACAACAAAATTTCCACTTTACTTGCCATTACAGGAGGTTATTTGGGGATCCCAGAATCTACCCCCCTTCACACCCAGATTCTGGATTTTCAGGGACCACATTCCTTGAGGCTGCTTCCTTCCTCTGGTGACTATGTCTGTATCTGTGTCTCTCTGAAGCACATACCTCTGTTTCTCACTGAAGAAAAGAACTCCTTAATAAGTAAAATTGGCCAAATGGAAAAGGAAATACAAAAACTCACTGAAGAAAATAATTCCTAAAAAATTAGAATTGGGCAAGTGGAGGCTAATGACTTTATGAGACATCAAGAAACAATAAAACAAAACAAAAAATGCAAAAAGACAATGTGAAATATCTCACTGGAAAAACAACACTCCTGGAAAATAGATCCAGGATAGATAATTTAAAAATTATTGAACTACCTGAAAGCCATGATTTTAAAAAAGAGCTTGGACATCATCTTTCAAGAAATTATCAAGGAAAACTGCCTTGATATTCTGGAACCAGGGGGTAAAACAGAAATTGAAAGAATCCACTGCTCACCTCCTCAAAGAGATCCCTAGGAAGATTTTAGCCAAATTTCAGAGCTCCCAGGTCAAGGAGAAAATATTTCAAGCTGCCAAAAAGAAACATTTCAAATATCTTGGAGGCACAGTCAAGATAACACAAGATTTTGCAGCTTCCACATTAAAGAACTGGCAGGCTTGGAATCTGATATTCTGGGGGGCAAAGGAGCTAGGATAACAATCAAGAATCACCTGCCCAGCAAAACTGTGTATAATCCATCAGGGGGAAAATAAAGATTCACTGAAATGGAGGACTTTCAAGCATTCTTGATGAAAAGACCAGAGCTGAATAGAAAATTTGACTTTCAAATATAAGACTCAAGAGAAATATAAAAATGTAAACAGGAAAGGGAACTCATAAGGTACTTAATAAGGACAAACTGTTTACATTCCTACATGGGAAGATGATATTTGTAACTTGTAAGAACTTTTTCATTATTAGGGCAGTTAGGAAGAGTATATATAGACAGAAAGCATGAATGTGAGTTGATCATGATAGGATAATTATCTAAAAAATAAAATTAAGGTGTGAGAAAGAGGAGTGCATTGGGAGAAAGGGAGAGGTAGAATGGGATAAATGACCTCATATAAAAGAAGCAAGAAAAAGCTTTTACAGTGGAGAGGAAGATGAGAGAGATGGCAGGGAATACTTGAACATTACTCTCATCAAAATTAGGTCAAAGAGGGAATACACACTCAATTGGGTATAGAAATCTATCTTACCCTACAGGGAAGTAGTAGGGGAAGGGGTTAAGAGAAGGCGGGGATGGTGATAGAAGGGAGGGAAGATTGGGGAAGAGGACAGTCAGAAATAAATACTTTTGAGGAGGCACAGGGTGAAAGGAAACAGAAAAATAGAATAAATGGGGAAATAGGACAGAAGGAAATATGGTTAGCAATCATAACGGTGAAAAAATTTTTGAAGCAAGTTTCTCTGACAAAGACCTCAAATATATAGAGGACTGAGTCAAATTTATAAAAATAAGCACCATTCCACAATTGATAAATTATCAAAAGATATGAACAGTCAGCTTTCAGATGAAGTAATCAAAGCACCATATAGCCATATGAAAAAAAATGTTCTACATTGTTACTGATTGGAGAAATGCAAATTAAAATAATTCTCAGGTACTATCTCACACCTGTTGGATTGGCTAATAGGGCAGAAAAAGAAAATTATAAATGTTGGAGGGGATATGGGAAAATTGAGACATTAATGCACTGTTGGTGGAGTTGTGAAATGATTCAACCATTACGTATAGCAATTTGGAACTATGCCCAAAGGGCTACAAAACCATATATTCCCTGTGACCCAGAAATACCGCTACTAGGTCTCTAACCCAAAAGAGACAAAAAATAAAAATAAAAAGGTATATGATATAATATGATAAAAAGGTATATGGTATATGATTGTGACAGAATACTATTGTGCTATAAGAAATGATGAGCAGGCTGCTCTCAGAAAAACTTGGAAAGACTTATGTGAACTGATGCAAAGTGAAATTAATAGAACCAGGAGAACACTGTATACAGTAACAGCAATATCATAAAATGATTAGCTGTGAATGACATAGCTATTCTCAGCAACACAATGATCCAAGACAACTCTGAAAGATTTATGATGAAAAATACTATCCATCACCAGAGAAAGATCTGATGGAGTCTGACTACAAATTGAAGCATACTTTTTTTTACTTTATTTTTCTTGGGGTTTTTCAGTCTATGTTTTATTTTACATCATGACTAATAGAAATAATGTTTTGCATGACTACACATGTATAACCTATATCAATTTTCTTGCCTTCTCAAAGGAGAGGAGGTAAGGGAGGAAGAGGATTTGGAACTCAAATTACATGTAACTGGGGAAAAATAAAATATTAAATAAAAAAATGTTTCCCATGTGATATCATTTGCCTTCACCCAGGGGTCAAGGTCCGGTAAATTTAATTAAGAAATTGTTTAACTTTTATCTTAATCTTGTGATTACAATCTAGGGCTTTGGTGTCTACATCAGTTAACGTTGTGGGTGGTGGTGTCCAGAATTACATTCCTCCCCACCTTTTATTAAGTATCAGAGTTGTCTAAAAGTGGAATGGGCTTTCTGCAGAGGTAGTTGATTTGACCTTGATGGAGATTTTTTGAGAAGTGGCTGGATGGCCACTTGTCTATTATTCAGGTAATAGAGGGGATTCCTTTCATGTCTAGGTAGGATTAGTGGATATGTTTCTGTCTTTTTTTTTTTTTAAGCTCAAAGATTTTTTTCTCATTTTTTAGTTCCTATTTTAGTTCCTTGCCATCCCTCCTCACTCCCTCATTAAGAAGGCAAGGAAAACAAAACCCATTATAAATATGTATAGTCATGCAAAACAAATTCCACATTAGCCATGTCTCCCCCCACAAAAAAAATTACAAGAAAAAGAAAATATGCCATATGGAGGCAGATATCAGGTTTTACCATAAGTCCTTTGGAATTGCAGAGGGTCATTGGGCTGATCAGTCCAAGTTTTTCAAACTTTATTATGATTACAATATTACTGTTACTGTGCAGTGTTCTGGTCCTTCTAAATTTACTTTGCATCAGTTCATGTAGGTCTTCCCAGGTTTTTTTAAACCATCACCTTCATAGTTTCTTACAGCACAATAATATTCCATGACATTCATATATCATAACTTGTTCAGTCATTAAATCTTTGCCACCAAATATTTTTGTCCTTTCTTTCTTTGAGCCCTTTGGGATAATAACGGTCTTGCTGGGTCAAAGGGGATGAACAGTTTTAATAACTTTTGGGGCATAGTTCCAAATTTCTTTCCAGAATGCTTGGCTTAGTTTACAACTCCACCAACAGTGCATGTTGTACTGTTTTCCCACATTGCCTCCAGCACGTGTCATTTTCCTTTTTATCTCACCTGAGCCAATCCAATAGGTGTGAGGTGGTGCCTCAAAGTTGTCTTGATTTGCATTTCTCTTATTAGTCATTTAGATCAGTTTTAGATGATTATTGATAGCTTGGATTGCTTCCTCTAAAAATTGCCTATTCATACCCTCTGACCATTTATCAGCTGGAGAATGGCTATTATTAGAAATCTGACTCATTTGCCTATATATTTAGAATGAGAGAAACTTGCTAATATCTTCCCCTCCCCATTTTCTGCTTTTTTATTCTAATTTTAGATGTATTTGGTTTTGTTGTGCAAAAACAATTTTTCTGTAATCAAAATTATCCATTTTACCTTCTATGAACGTCTCTATTTCTTGTTCGGTCATAAACTCTTCACCTACCAAAAGATCTGACAAGCAATTTCTTCCCTACTCCCTAATGATACTTTTTTATTAGTGACATACTCTTTATGTCTAAATCATGCACCCATTTTGAGCTTATCTTGGTATATGGTGTGAGATGTTGGTCTAGTCTTAATTTCTGCTACTTTCTAGTTTTCCCAACAGTTTTTTGTCAAATAGTGAGTTCTTGCCCCAATAGCCAAGATCTTTAGGGTTAATTAAATACTAAGTTACTGTGCTCATTGCTTCTGTACAGAGGCTGGTGACCTTGCACAGCCCTCACTCACTCGAACCCAAGTCAACTGCAAGTCATGTCATCATTTCCCTGATGTCATGGTCCTCTTCGAGAATGTAGGACAAACACAACCTGTGAGTAGCCTCTCTCTCCTCTCCATGCTTCATTTTGATGGCTCAAGGCTGCTTCCTTAACTTCAGGTTTACTGGCTAGATTTCTTTCTCAAAAACCAAGTCGTAAACCCAATTCACTCTGGAGTTCATAGATTGGACAACAGGTCCCTGCCCTTCTAGCACAGAGTGAATGTAAATGCCAAATAGTAACTGTTCCTCTTTTGGCCAGGAACACTGAAGGTCTTCCCCTCCCAGTTTGATTTTTCTTTTTTTCAGTTTTGATTAAAGGGGTCATCCCTTGACTAACTTCTTAAAGAGGCCTATTCACTGAATGGATGCTACCTCACTCAAAGTGAGAACCTGAAAAGACCTTAGCCTGAAAGGGCCAATGCATCCTGGGCCATCTCCAGTCATCCTGGTGAATATCAGGATATGAATTAGAAATTGATGGTATACCTATCAATTAGGAATGGCTGAATAAGTTGTAGTATTTGATTGTGATGCAATATTACTGTATTGTAAGAAATTATGAGCAGATTGGATTCAGAAAACATGAAAAGACATATTAATGCAGGGTGAAATGAACAGAACAAAGAATATTGTATACAGTAATGACAATTATAAGAGAAACTGAATAATTAAGCTACTCTGAGCAATATGATCATTCAAATCAACCATGAAGGACTTATAAAGAAAAATACCATCTGGATCCAGAAAAAGAATATATGGAAATATGCATTGCATTGTTCCATACATACACACATACATACACATGTGTATGTATATACACATACATACATACGTAACTATATATGTATATAATCAAATGTCAGCATTCTCTAATGTGGTGTTAGAATGGAATGAGGGGGATAATTCAGAATTTGCAATGTGGCATAAAAATAAATTTTACAAAATGAAAAGGCCAAGGCAGCACAGAAAGTGAAACTCAGAGACTGTAGTCAAGAGAAATATAAAAAGGAAATAAAACTCTAAACTCACTGACTACAGGAGGAGGAACTTCTTATATTTTAATATGGGAAGATGATACATGTATCCCCTCTGAACACCATCATTAAGGATGATGAGAATAATTATACAAAAGTTCTTCAAAGTTGGTGAAAGTGACAAAAAAGAAACCATTAATATTTGATTATTTTTAATTTTGAAATTCACAAACATGAAATAGAATAAGCATTTTACATATCCCATAAAACAGAAAAAGAGGATGACACCGAACAAGTTCCAACATGAAGAGTTGGATTTTTGTTTTGAGAAATTAAAAAATTCAACATGGCACTTTCAAAACTATTCTCAATGCTTCTGGACTTCCTACTGTTATACTGCATATATTTTTAAAAATCCATGAATTTCCTTTCCTATTTTTTTGGAAATGGAGGAAGGGCAATCCTATTCCCAATCCTCACTGCCATCCTCTCCTACCCCAAATATCCATGACCCCAAAAAAGTATTTTATTCTACATCCTGTATCTATCACCTCTCATTCTGGTGGCAGGTGTGCTGCAGATATTGATAAATCCTCTGCAAAAGTGGTTGCTCATTATAATAGAGTTGTGACATCTTTCAAAATTATTGGCCTTTACAACATTATTTTTGTTATCAATTAGTCTCAATTCTACTAAATGCATGCTGCATTAGTTTCATATATTTCTTAACAGATTTTTACTGAAATTGTCTGTTTCTTGGCATATTTGTGTTCCATTCTGTTCATTCATCAGCCATTGCCTATTGTAGGACATCATACCTTAGTTTCTAGTTCTTTCTCATAACAGAGAGATGTTATATATTTCTGTACAGTTGAGTCCTTCACTTCTTTCTTTATGGGAAAATGTCTTCTAGTGGCATCACTGATTCAAAGGGTACGCAGTTCAATGATTTTTTTTCACCTTCACAGCTTCACCAATGGTAAATTTAGGCATGTGCCTATAATCCTAGTCTTTCCAATGATGGTTATTTTCTTATCATTTTTTTGTCAAATGCGTGGGTATGAGGTAGAATGTGAAGGTTGATATGATTGCATTTATCTTATTATTTATGATTTAGAGCTTTTTTCTTGTTCAATTTAAATTTTATTTTTAAACTAAATATTTTCTGTCCCTTGGACCTTCCCCCCAATAGGTGAAAAAGCAAAAAAATTACAATATTCTTATACCAAATACCCAATCAAGAAAAATAAATTCCCCCAGTATTTCTTATTTTCTTATCACCTTTAACAATCTAATAATTTTTCTAATTACTAGTGATTTGCATTAATGATTACAGCTGTGGAACTTACTGGTCACAGACCTGCTTATACTTTATATTTTTTTCCTCTGAAAACTGCCCATTCATATTTTTTTTACCTTATTCTATATCCATTCTTTATATACCTGAGTATAATCTATATCTGTTCTTTATATACCTTGGATGTGAAGCCTTTATCAGAGAAAATTTCTGCAAAGATTTTCCCCAGTTAATTGCCATATTTACATTTCAGATGCATTGGAGTATTTTTAATGTGATGAAGATGGCCCATTTTATTTTGTGATCCCCTATCCAAAATGGAAAAACATATCTGCTTCATGATTCCTCCAATATGTTTGAAGAGACTTATGTTTAAATTATGTATACTTTGGAGCTAACCTTGGTATAGTATGTTTGTCTATATATAGTTTCTGACAGACTACTTTCCATTTTTTCTAGCATTTTGTAGTGATTAGAAAATCCTGACCCTATAGTTGGGGTCTTTGGATTTATGGAATACATGGACATTATACATACATGTGTATATATGTATATTATGTACCTGATCTATACAAGTTCTAGAGCTAATTTTTAAGTAGTTGCTCCTTTCTCCAAAATACAGAGGTAGAGAACATTTGAGGCAGGATTTGAATCCATCTTTTTGATTCAAAACCTAGTGCCCTATCTGCTACAATTATTAAACTCCCCTACACCAGGCCTGCACAATATTTGGCCCATGGGCTGCTTACAGCCACGGCGGCTTATGGCCCGTGAAAGGATTTTGGATGGCCTGTGAAAAATGTAGAGGATGTAAAACAGGCCTGTACAACATACTGCCTGCTTGCCACTTTGATGGGCTGCAAATGGCCCACAGACTGTATGTTGTGTAGGCCTGCGCTACACTGATCTGAATATCGGTTTGAATTAAAAGAAAAATGACTAAACTGTCCATGTATTTTAGCCCCTAAGTCTACCATGAGACCTATAGCTCATGAAATAAATAATGATAGCTAGCTCTTCCATTGCGATTTAATATTTGCAAAGCTCTCTACTATTATTGCCTCATTTGTTCCTCATATCAATCCTAGGAGGTATTTGCTGTTAATATCCCAGTTCTACAGATAGGAAAATCAGGGAAAAAGAGGTTATGTGACTTGCCCAGGGTCACATAGTAAGTGTCATACAGGAAATTTGAATTCAGGTCTTGTGATTCCAGGCAGAGCACACTATCTCCTATGCAACCAGCTCTTTAAAGAAATCATTACAGAAATAAATGTCCAACAGATAGCAAAATATTTATACCAGGACACTTAGTATCACCAAAGAACAGGAATCAAAGTGAATTCTAAATCAATTATAGAATGACTGAACATATTTTGGTACATGAATGCTATAAAATATTACTGTGGAGTAATGACAAACATTGGGATTTTAATAGAAAAATCCATTATATTTATAGGGCTTTATGAACAAATGCCATTTGATATGTTTAGTGTAAGAGGCCTTACCTAATTATTTAAATCCATAAGTTTTATTTGCAGCATGATTTCTCCAATGGATAATCAAGTATGAGCTGTCAGTAAAGGCCTTGACACTGACAAAAGGCATTGCTTTGATAAGCCTTCTTTCCAGTATGAATATTCTCATGTCTAGTGATCTCCTTGTTCCAGAGAAAATCATGACTCCATTGAGCAAATTCATAAGGCTTCTCTTTACTATGAATCCTCTGATATAAAATAAGAGATGATCTTTGGTTGAAGGTCTTCTCCCTCCCCCCACCATTGTATCTATTTAGGGTGTTTAACCAAAATGAATTTTCAAATGTTGAACAAACTCTGTACTCATTTGAATGTCTTTCCTCATTCATTCATTACAGAGACAAAATTAATGTTTAATAGCAATTCTGTGGTGGGAAATAAGGAATAACTGTTACTTGAAGGCTTTAGTACATTAATCATATCCATAAGGTTTCTTTCAAGTGTGTATTTTTTGATTTACCAAGACAGGAGCTGGATCTGAAAGCCTATCTACATTGATTACATTCATAAGGTTTCTCTCCAGTGTGTTTCTCTTCAATGTGAATTCTCTTATGTTCAGTAAGACTCAATCTATTTTTGAAAGACTTTCCACAATGATTACAATCAAAAACTTTCCTTCCAGTGTGAATTCTTCGATGTACATAAAGATTGGATCTCATTCTGAAAGTCTTCCCACATTGATTACATTCATATGGTTTCTCTCTAGTGTTGATCATCTGTTGTCAAGGAAGAATGCTGTTTTGTGTGAAAGCCTTTCCACACTGATTACATTTGTAAGGTTTCTCTCCAGTGTGGATTCTCTTATGTGTCAAAAGTTTGGTGGTCTAAGTAAAAGCCTTTCCACACTGATAAAATTTATAAGTTTTCTCTCTGCTGTGGAATCTCTGATGTATAGCAAGACAGGACCTTTGTTTTTTTTTGTTTTGTTTTGTTTTTGGAGGGGGGAAGGCAAAGCAGTTGGGGTTAAGTGACTTGCCCAAGGTCACACTACTAGTGTCAAGTGTCTGAGGCTGGATTTGAACTCAGGCCCTCCTGACTCTAGGGCTGGTGCTCTATTCACGGTACCACCTAGCTGCCCCCAAGACAGGACCTTTTTGTGAAAGTCATTCCACAATGATTACATTCATAAGGTTTCTATATAGTGTGGATTTTCTGATGTGTAGAGAGACTGAAGCTCTGTCTGAAAATCTTTCCACAATGATTACGTTCAATAGGCTTCTCCTGTTTTTTGTTTGCTCATCTATTTATTTATTTATCTAGCAATCTATTTATTTATTTTTTATTTATTGTTTTTAGTTTTCAGCATTGATTTCCACAAGATTTTGAATTACAAATTTTTTCCCCATTTCTACCCTCTCCCCACTCCGAGACGTCATATATTCTGATTGCCCCGTTCCCCAGGCAGCCCTCCCTTCTGTCACCCCACTCACCCCCATCCCCTTTTCCTTTACTTTCTCTTAGGGCAGGATAGATTTCTATGCCCCAGTGCCTGTATATCTTATTTCCCAGTTGCATGCAAAAGCAACTTTTTTTTTTAACATCTGCTTCTAAAACTTTGAGTTCAAAATTCTCTTCCTTCTTCCCTCTCCACCCACCCTCCCTATGAAGGCAAGCAAATCAACAGAGGCCACACATGTATCATTATGTAAAACCCTTCCACAATACTCATATTGTGAAAGACTAACTATATTTTGCTCCCTCCTATCCAGTCCCCCTTTATTCAATTTTTTCCCTTGACCCTGTCTCTTTTCAAAAGTGTTTGCTTTTGATTGCCTCCTCCTCCTATCTGCCCTCCCTTGTATCATTCCCCCTTTTTTATCCCCTTCCTCCTTATTTCCTGTGGGGTAAGATACCCAATTGAGTGTGTATATTATTCCCTCCTCAAGTCAAATCCAAAGAGAACAAGTTTCACTCATTCCCCCTCACCTGCCCTGCTTCCATTCCAACAGAACCGCTTTTTCTTTTATGTGAGATAATTTACCCCATTCTATCTCTCCCTTTCTCCCTCCCTCAATATATTCCTCTCTTATCCCTTGATTTTATTTTATTTTTTTGGATATCATCCCTTCATTTTCAACTCACCCTGTGCCCTCTGTCTATATATATGTATATGTGTATACACACACACACACACACATACATATATATGTATGTGTGTGTGTGTGTGTGTGCATTCCCTTCAGCTACCCTAATACTGAGAAAGGTCTCATGAATTACACACATCATCTTTCCATGTAGGAATGTATACAAAACAGTTTGACTTTAGAAAGTCCCTTATGATTTCTCTTTCTTGTTTACCTTTTCATGCTTCTCTTGATTCTTGTGTCTGAAAGTCAAATTTTCTATGCAGCTCTGTTCTTTTCATTGAGAAAGCTTGAAAGTCCTCTATTTTACTGAAAATCCATAATTCGCCTTGGAGCATGATACTCAGTGTCGCTGGTTAGGTGATTCTTGGTTTTAATCCTAGCTCCTTTGACTTCCAGAATAGCATATTCCAAGCCCTTTGATCCCTTATTGTAGAATCTGCTAGATCTTGTGTTATTCTGATTGTGTTTCCACAATACTCAAATTGTTTCTTTCTGGCTGTTTGCAGTATTTCTCCTTGATCTGGGAGCTCTGGAATTTGGCAATAATGTTCCTAGGAGTTTTCTTTTTGGGATTTTTTTCAGGAGGTGATTGGTGGATTCTTTCAATTTCTATTTTACCCTCTGGCTCTAGCATATCAGGGCAGTTTTCCTTGATAATTTCTTGAAAGATGATATCTAGGCTCTCTTTTTGATCATGGCTTTCAGGTAGTCCAATAATTTTTAAATTATCTCTCCTGGATCTATTTTCCAGGTCAATGGTTTTTCCAATGAGATATTTCACACTGTCTTCCATTTTTCATTCCTTTGGTTCTGTTTTATAATATCTTGCTTTCTCATAAAATCACTAGCCCCCTTGCTCCAATCTAATTTTTAAGGTAGTATTTTCTTCAGTGGTCTTTTGGACCTCCTTTTCCATTTGGCTAATTCTGCCTTTCAAGGCATTCTTCTCCTCATTGGCTTTTTGGAGCTCTTTTGCCATTTGAGTTAGTCTATTTTTTAAGGTGTTATTTTCTTTGGTTTTTTTGGGGTCTCCTTTAGCAAGTCATTGACTTGTTTTTCATGGTTTTCTTGCATCACTCTCATTTCTCTTCCCAATTTTTCCCCTACTGCTCTTACTTGCTTTTCCAAATCCTTTTTGAACTCTTCCATGGCCTGAGACCAATTCATATTTTTCTTGGAGGCTTTTGATGTAGGCTCTTTGACTTTGCTGACTTCTTCTGACTATATGTTTTGGTCTTCTTTGTCACCAAAAAAAAGATTCCAAAGTCTGAGTCTGAATCTGAGAGTGTTTTCACTGCCTGTTCATGTTCCCAGCCAACGACTTGACCCTTGAGCTTTTTGTCAGGGTATGACTGCTTGTAGAGTAGAGTACTTTGTCCCAAGCTTGAGGGGCTGCGCTGCTATTTTTAGAGCTACTTCTACACAGCAAGATCTGCCACACCAGCGCTCCTCCTCCCCCAAGAACTGCCAACCAGGACTGAGAGTCAGATCCAAGCAGGCTCTGCAATCCCGCTCTGACCCACCACTTAATTCCTCCCACCAAGTGAGCCTGGGGCTGGAGGCAACTGCAGCTGTAGCTCTGGAAGCAGCCTCAGAGCTGCACCACCTCTGCCACCCCCAGGGCAGTGGCTGACTGGGAACCCCTTTCACTCTGTCCCAGCAGCTTTTCCCACTAACCTTCAATGTTGTCATTCGTGTTTGTTGGTTGAGAAGTCTGGTAACTGCCACAGCTCACTGATTCAGGGTGCTATGCCTGTTCTGCCTGGCTCTTGGTCTGGTTGGTTCTGGAGCAGCCCACACTGGGCTCTGCTCCACTCCACTCCCAGCTCCATGTGATAGACCCTTCCCAGCGACCATCCAGGCTGACCTGGGCTGGAGCCCTGCTTCCCTTTGCTATTTTATGGGTTCTGCAGCTCTAGAATATGTTCAGAGCCATTTTTATGGGTGTTTAGAGGGACCGGGCAGGAAGCTTAAGCAAGTCCCTGCTTTCCAGCTACCATCTTGGCTCTGCCCTCCAAGGCTTCTCTTATGTGTGGATTCTCAGATGGTTATCAAGTTTAGTCCTTTCTGAGAAAGTCTCTCCACAATGATTACAATCATAAATTTTCTTTCCAGCGTGGATTATGATGTATAGCAAGAGTGGACCTTTTTGTGAAAGGCTTTCCATATCAATTACATTAATGAAGTTTCTCAACAGTATAAATTTTATGAGGGTCAATGAGCTTTGAGTTCTGGCTGAAGCCCTTCCCACCTTCATTCCGTATATATAAACCATTTCTCTAGTATAACTTTTCTAATGTCCATTGGTGTCCGAACTCAAGCTCATGTCCATTTCCCATTGAATACCTTGATACATTTGCACTCAAGGAGGCTTCTCATAAGACTGAATAAACCCAATCTTTTCATTAATACACTCCCTATCTTCACTATACTAAAAAGTCATTCTCTAAGGTAATTTTCTTAAATAGAATTAGAAAAGTATATTGTCTGAAACACTTTATCAAGTTCACAGTGACTATTTTGTCTATCTTGATATCTGAGTCACAGCTCTCTTGAATGAAGTCAAAGGGACCATCACTCTTGAATCTTTGCTAGCAAGATTTTTCCACAGAAATGCTCAGCTTCAAAGGACTCTCATTGACTGTACACCTTGTCTCTGTATCTGAAGGAATATCTCTCTCTCCATATACACACACACACACACACACACATACACACACACACATATGTATAGTATGTACATATATATGTATATGTATACACAAATATAGTTTTTAAAAAATCCTTCCTTCCAGTAAAAGTAGGATGACACATTTCTATTCCCCAGGCTAACAGAATTTTCAAACTGGACAGAATCAATTGAAAATGCCAATAACTCACATCTATAGGATGATTTAATTTATGAAGAACTTCACAAAGAGTAATATTAGATGCTCACAACAAACCTGTGACACAGGTAGGATTCTCATTACACTTTAAAACTGAAGCACTGAGCTCAGAATAGCCAAGTGACACAACCAACATCCCTGCAGAAGACACTAGAACTCAAACCCTGGGACTGAATGTTTTTCTTTCCCTGGCACTAGATGGCCTTTCTCCATTTAACTTTCAATCCTTCATTCAACTGACTTTTGTTGATTATTCTTTGTAATTTGTTGCTCTCAAGAAAGCCTTCTGCTTTTCTATTTTGACCAGTTTTGACGTACTATCATTTGGTCACCCTCTGTAAATTTCATGTGCTAAGCAGAGAAACAGGTTTACATTTCTCACTTGTCATGTATTAGTTTTCAGTGTTATATTCAAATTTTTTATATTCTATTCAGATCCATTGATATTATGCCATTTGCTGCACATATGCTAAAAACTGATATTGTTTCATCATCTACCATAGTTCTGACAATTATGTAATTTTCCTTTTGATCCTTTTTAGTCTTATTTTTTTCAGTTGCCAGATCTGAGATCACACCTTAATTGATAAACCTTTTTTTTAATAATTCATCAGAGACCTAAGGTTCTGTTACAGCCCATGACTTTTTTCAAAAAGATAGTTATTATTCATTTATTTTAAAAAAATTTTCCCTAAATGCCCATGTTACCTAAATAAATTTTGAAAAAAGAAAAAAACAGCTTGTAATAAGCACAATACAAAAGTCCATGCATTTCCCACTTTCAGAAATACTGTCTCCTTCTGTATCTTCAGACCATCTTCCTTTTTTCAGGAAGTAGACAGCACACACTTCTCATTTAGTGGTTCATGAACATAATGTTGCTTCATGACTATGGTCTAAGGGATACGAGCTAAAAAAAATTTAGTGGCACATAAAGTAGTAAATAAATTCCCAATTTTGTTACAAATATATTTTCCCTCTGGGAAAATAAGCATTTGCATGTTTGAATAATAGGTTTCTTTCTGCAGCGATTCCAAAGTCATGATCAGGCATACAATGATTTTGGTATTCATGTAGTGATAAAATAAATCTCTAACACTTTTAAATATAATCTGTTTCTCAACCCATTATCAATTTTTTTTCCTAAACGGCCAGGAAGGTTGGACATTCAAGTGGAAGTCAGTTTCCAGTGGGCATACAAAGGTATGCACATACCCTCATTTGCTTTATGTAGTATACTGCACCAAAGTAGTTCCCTCTTTCCAGGGTTACCTTATAATTGCATCTCATCAGTGTTGTAATCATCAGATCAAAATGGTACAAATGTTTGTATCCTTACAGTGCAGATGGCAGCTCTCTGAAAAATACACTCACTAGGTATGGGCATTACAAGACATCTTGAAACCATCAGGGAACATTGCAACTTTTCTAAGAAAAAACACCTTATATTGCCACTGAATGCAGTGTTAAGGCTATTTTCTTTATTTGAACTTATCTTCTGCTTATGTTATTATTCTTCTATCAGACAGATTTTCAGAAGGTCTGGTTGTTAATACAGGTCAGCCATTCTTCAGAGTTTCTGTGAGAGTGTAGACAGTGTGCCAGTGGTAGAAAGAAGAAACATATATCTGCAGATTTCTTTTCTTAAAAATGTTGTTTTATATAAAAACACTTAAAAAAAGCAAAACAACATATGCATTTATCACTTAATACACTATTTGTCATTAGGAGACAGTAAAACAAATCTATATATTAACTAGTGATTTATTTTGATGACTGGTTTGTGGGCTTAAAAGAAAGAAAAAGAATTTTTATCCCTCAGCAAGAGAAGTTGTAAGATTCTCCTACATTTCCTACCCCATCCATGTGTGAGTAAGCATTTTCACTGTATTCTGGTTATAAATCAAAAAACAATGGAGATAGAGAGCTGGATCTAGAAGTCAAGAAGATGTGAGTTCAAATCCCACCTCAGACTCTTATTAACACTGTGACCCTGAGCAAGTCACCTTACCTTTTCTTGACTCAGTTTCCTCAGTTGTAAAATAGGAATAATAACAGCATTTACCTCATAGCATTGTGAGGATCAAATGAGATAATGCCTGTAAAGCACTTAGCTCAGCATCTAGCACATTGCAGGCACTACATAAATGCTATTTATTATCATTTTTGTTGTTTTTCTTCTCATTAAATCAATTGGATGCAGAACCACATTGAAGATTGAGTTTGGTAGCTCTTGAACCAAATACTTTGAACCTTCATTTAAGGGGAAAAAAATTAACTTTTAAATGAAATTCATATGTTACAATGTGTTTAACACCTTCCAAGTAATAATTTTTTGGTGAAAAATGCTATTCATATTCATAAAAATCTATAAATAAATTTAAATTGAAGTCTTACAGATAATGAGAAAGAAGTCCTAATTTTTATTTTTACTCAATATTTTATTTTTCCCCAGTTACCTTTAAAAACAATTTTCAACATCCATTTTTAAAATTCTGAGTTCCAAATTTTCCCCCTTTCCCCCACCCCCAACCCATCATTGAGAAGGCAAACAATTCAATATAGGTTATACATGTGTAGTCATGAGAAACATTTCTATCACAGTCATGTTGTGGAAAAAAAAAACATAAACCAAAAAAAAAAAACCAATAACCCTCTAGAAAAATAAGAAAAGTAAAAAAAAAACAACCATATGCTTCATTCTGCATTCAGACACCATTGGTTTTTTCCTCTGGGGATGGATGGCATTTTTCATCAGAAGTCTTTCAGAGTTGTCTCAGATAGTTGTATTGCTGAGAATAGCTAAGTCACTCACAGCTGATAATCTTACAATATTGCTGCTACTTTCTACACAGCACATTTCACTTTGTATCAGCAAATATAAGTCTTTCCAGGTTTTTTTGAGAGCATTCTGCTCATCATTTCTTATAGCACAGCAGTATTCCATCACGATCATGTACCACAATTTGTTCAGCCATTCCCCAATTGATGGGTATCCCTTCAACTTCCAATCCTTTACCATTAGAAAAGAGCCGCTATAAATATTTTTGTACATATAGTTCCTTTTCCTTTTTTTTTTTTTTAAAATCTCTTAGTCTAGTATTGCTAGGTCAAAAGGTATGCAGTTTTATAGCCCTTTGGGCATAGTTCCAAACTGCTCTACAGAATGGTTGAATCAGTTCACAAGTTTACCAACAGTACATTAATGTCTCGTTTTTCTCACATTCCCTCCAACATTTGTCATTTTCCTTTTCTGTCCTATTAGCTACTCCAGTAAGTATGAGAGTACCTCAGAATTATTTTAATTTGCATTTCTCCAATCAACAGTGATGTAGAGCATTTCTTCATATGGCTATAGATAGCTTTGATTACTTCATCTTATCATTTGATCACTTATCAATTGGAGAATGGCTCTTATTTTTATAAATTTGACTCAGTCCTCTATGTTTGAGAAGTGACGCCTTGATCAGAAAAACTTGCTTCAAAATTGTTTTCACAGTTATTACTGCTAACTGTACTTCTCTCCATCCTATTTTCCCCCATTTGGTCTATTCTTTTTACTTTCACCCTGTCCCTCCTCCCTTTTGCTTCTGACTATCTCAGCCCTCAATTTGCCCTTCCTTGTATCACTCCCCATTCTCTTATCCCCTTCCCCTCCAACTTTCCTGTGGGGTAAGATAGATCTCTGTACCCAGTAGAATGTGTGTTATTCCCTCTGAGCTGAATTCTGATGAGAGTAGGGTTAACTCACTCCCTTCACTTCCCCCTTCTTCCTTTCCATTGTAAAAGCTTTTTCTGGGCTCTTTTATTTGAGATAATTTGCCCCATTCTACTTATCCCTTTCCCTTTCTCTAAGTACATTCCTCTCTCATCCCTTAATTTTATTTTTTTAGATATCATCCCTTAATATTCAACTCACACCTGTGCCCTCTGTCTATATAGACTTCTTCTAACTGTCCTATTGATGAAAAAGTTCTTATGAGTTACAAATATTATCTTCTCATGTAGAAATTTAAACAGTTTAACCTTATTAAATCCCTTACAATTTTCCTTTCCTGTTTACCTTTTTATACTTCTTTTGAGTCTTGTATTTGAAAGTCAAATTTTCTATTCATCTCTGGTCTTTTCATCAAGAATGCTTGAAAGTCTTCTATTTCACTGAATATCCATTCTCCCTCCTCCCCGAAGGATTGTACTCAGTTTTGCTAGGTAGGTGATTCTAACCCCTCTGCCCTCCCGAATTTTCCATATTCTATGCCCTCTGATTAAATGTGGAAGCTGCTAAATCTTGTGTTATCCTGACTATGGCTTTGGAAACTTGAATTGTTTCTTTCTGGACACTTGCAACATTTTCTCCTATGCGATTTGGCTATAAGATTCTTGGGAGTTTTAAATTTTAGGACCTCTTTCAGGAGGTGATTGGTGGATTCTTTTAATTTCTATTTTACCCTCTGGTTCTAGAATATCAGGCCTTGATAATTTCTTGACAGATGATGTCTAGGCTCTTTTTCTGCTCATGACTTTCAGGTAGTCTAATAATTTTTAAATTCTCCTGGATCTATTTTCCAGATCAGTTGTTTTTCAAATGAGGTATTTCACACTACCTTCTATTTTTTTCATTCTTTTGGTTTTATTTTATTGTTTTTTAATTTCTTATAAAGTCATTAGCTTCCATTTGCTCAATTATAATTTTTAAGGAATTATTTTCTTCAGGGACCTTTTGTACCTCCTTTTTCATTTGGCCAATTCTGATTTTTAAGGTATATTTCTCCTCATTGGTTTTTTTGTACCTTTTTCACCATTTGATCTAGTCTGTTTTTTAAGGTGTTATTTTCTTCAGTATTTTTGTGCGTGTCTTCTTTACCAAATTGTTGACTTGTGTTTCATGATTTTATTGCATAACTCTCATTTTTCTTCCCAATTTTTCCTCTATCTCTCTTACTTGATTTCCAAAGTCTTTTTTAAGCTCTTCTTTGGCGTAAGACCAATTCATATTTTTCTTGGAGGTTTTGGATGTAGGAGCTTTGACTTTATTATCTTCTGAGTGTGTGTTTTGATCTTCCTTGTCATCATATTATCTTTCTATGGTCAGAATTTTTTTTTTTGTTGTTTGCTCATTTCCTCAGCCTATTACTTGACTTTTAGCTCTCTGTTAAAGTAGGACCCTGCTTCCAGGGTAGAGGTGCACTGTCCCAAACTTCAGGGGTTTTCTGCAGCTGTTTCCAGAGATACTTCTAGGGGCCTGTAAGTTTTCAGTTCTTCCAAGGTGATATGATCTAAGGGAAAGGTGTTTAATACCTTCCTGGCCTGTGCTCTGGTCTGTGAGTGACCACAAGCACTCTTTTTTGCCTTGGAACAATGAGGAAAGTGTATAAGCTCTGGTGTACTAACACTCGTCCTCGGCCTGGGAATGCCATGCAGGACTGGGACATAGATCCAAGTATGTATAAAGCCACAAAGTCCTGCCTCAGTGCTAGCAGAGACTTCTGTAATCTCCTTCTGACCACTTGTTTGACCCCCTTACAATCTGTGGGCTGAGAATCCTGGAAGCAGTTGCTGCCACTACTAATTCAGTGGCTCCAGCTCCTGATTTGTTGGGGCTGGCACTGTGCTAGCACAGCCTGTGCTCCACTCTCCCCCGGTACAACACACTTTTCCTGCTGACCTTCTAAGTTGTCTTTGGTGTCTGTGTGCTGAAAAGTCTAGAAACCGCCACTGCTGCCACTGATTCAGTCACCCTGAGGCCTGCTCCTAGTTTGCTGGGGCCTGGTCTGCAGCCACTGCTAAATATCTAGAGATGGCCACCTACAATTGATGTCTCCAATTCCTTTCATTTCACTCTCTTTGAAACTCTTTGCAGTTTGGCTTCCAACTTCCTTGTTCAACTAGAACAGTTCTCTGTGAAGTTATGACTCCTCTCCAAATGGCCAAATCCAATGGCCTTTTCTCAGTCCTCATCTTTCTTGACCTCTCTGCTACCTTTGATTGATTAATCACCCCCCTTTTCCTGGATGCTCTCTTCTCTAGGTTTTAGGGACACTAGTCTCTCCTGTCCAAAATGAAATTCCTTACCTTCTGACCCACCCTCCCATCTTCTTCTTTGACTACTGCTATCCAGTGCACCACACTGCCAATCATCCAGGCTCATAACCTAGGTAATCACCCACTCCTCATGCATACCCACACACTCACAACCCACAATTTAATTTTTTGGAAAGTCCTTTCGACACTACTTTTGTAGTGTCTCCTATACGCTCCATCTCTCCCAACACTGCCACTTTCCTGGTTCAGGCCTGTCTAACTAATACCTGTGGTACTGCAAGAGCTTTCTGCTTGGTCTCACTGTCTCAATTCTCTCTCCAGTCCACTCACTCCTCCACAGAGCTATCAAATCCATATTCCTAAATGAACCACACTTCTTACCATGGTACTACTTCCTCAATAAGCTCCAGGGACTCCCTATCATCAGGATCAAACACAAAATGCTCTGGCTGCTAACATCCTTCATCATCTTCCCCTCCTCTTCCTTGCCAGTCTTCTTTCACCTTACACCTTCTCCACATGTGATAATCCAGTGCTACAGGCCTTCCTTCTTTTCCTTAAACAAGATCCTCCATCTCTTGACTCCAAATGTTTTTCTTGGCTGCTCCTCATGACTGGAATGCTTCCTGGACTTCCCTGAAGTCTCACCTAAAACCCCATCTTCGGCAATGAGCGTTTTACAGTATTTCTTGACCTTTGTGACTTTCCTCTCTTGATTAATTCTAATTGATCCTGGATATGGCAGGTCTCCACATAATGATTTGCCTGTTGTCTTCTTTACTAGTTTGTGAATTCTCTGAGAACATATGTTGTCCCTTTCCTCTCTTTGTATCTATGGCGCTTAGCTCAACGTCTGACACATAGTAGGTGCTTAATACCTGCTTGTTGACTTGAAGAACATCTAGGAAAGAGCTCTTACAGGACAGTCTCAGTCCTTTTTGGATGCTTTGAGGAGATTTCCATGCACCAAATTTCTAAACAATGACTTCTTAAAGGATCACAGATATATCAGTAGAAGGGAAATAAAAGGCCATGGAAATAAAAGTCCAAACTCCTTGGGCCTATTTGACACAGGATACATAATGCTTCCCTTTCCTCAAAATGGAAGATCAAATCTTTCCTGAGAACTAGAATTCTTTAGCATGGGGAATAAGGAAGAAATGATGATGGAGAACAAATTCTACTTTACTCCACTTTATGGAAAGGGGACATGCAAGTGTTTCAAAGATCAGCTAGCAGCTACTGTGGCTGTGTAAAACCAACAACAACCAGCACACAGAACACTGCAAGCCCGGGTTCTTTCGATCTGCTTTACTAAGGAAAGCAATGTTAAGGGGTTAACAATCTTACTTTAATCCAACATACAAATATCATTCACTTAGTTCAGGGGAAATAGCCAGCACCCTCAACTTCAGAGCAAATACAAACAAATTACAAACACACATTTATGAACAGACCAAATACAATTCACAGTTACCAAAGAACCATCAACATCTTAGTTCAGCCAGGAGCTCGACAAGGCTGGCTTGGAGTCACATGCCACTCCTGCTGTGGCTCAGAGCTCCAAAAGAGAAAGCCAACCTCTGCGATTATATATCCTATTCAGGGCTAAAGATGAGTCACACATGAGAGTCACCCACGTGACCTAAAATCGTCACAAAAATGCAACTTATACCCATGTGGTTCAAAAGCCTCTGATGTCACAAACATGTCACTCAAACTCATGTAAACTAGGCTTTCTCTTGAGGCAAAGAGGTCATCAAGGAAATAAAGGCCAAACTCTTCAAAGGCACGTGGTTGAATAAGTGCTAAGAGCCCATCTTGATTCCCAATACAGCAAGCAAGGACCACAGGATGGTTCCCAGGACTCCTTCAGAATAGTTGAAATGGTATTTATTGTTTTGAGCTTGGGTGTGGGTAGATCATGCAGCCAATTTAGAACTAGAAAATTCTGTCTTTGTTTCCTTCCTAGAAAGATGGTCACATTCCATGGCTTCCATTATCTAGTTCAGTACTGAGATCCCTGCGTCTGGAGTCATGAAGAATTGAGTTCAAATCAGCCTTAGACAGTTACTAGTTGTGTCATTTAACCCATTTGCCTTAGTTTTCTCAATTGTCAGATGCAGAAAATAATAGCACCAAACTCACAGGGCCTTATCAAAACAGATGAGTTAATACTACAACAGTACTTAGCACAGTGCCTGGGACATAGTAGGCCTATATAAATGCTTATTCCTTTCCCACCATCTCTGCTGGAATTTGGGGGAAGAATGAAAGAAGAATAAAGACATACTTGCTATGCAAGGCAAGATTAAGATTAATGAGCTACAACTTTACAACCCACAGAGGAAGAATGTGTCTTGTTGGATAGGGGTTTCCCTTCACTGTCCATCTTCAAGGTAAATCTGTATGAACAGTTTTCAGAAATTTTGCAGACAAAATTTGTGTCTAGACAGGGGCTAGGCTAGATAATCTCTGAGATTAGTTCAAAGTCTGAAATTCTATAAGCCTTGTTAGTTTTGCAACCTGAAGCTACCTAAAATAGGAAAAAAAAATGGTTTCAGGAGCTGTCACAAAATGCAAAGACCTATTATCAGGGAAAACAGGGAACAGAAAGACCCTATTGAGAGAGCACCACTTTTGCAGATTCACAGTTACCCAGGAAGTTGTGCTGTCCTACGGAATGCAGGTTCTGGGAATTTTCTCACATGACAACCTTGTATAGTTCTTTCTGAGAATAGTCGAAGAGGCACTATTCCTCCTGGATAAAGTCCACAGCTACGTCCTTGAACATCAGTGACTCCTAACCATCAAAAATTCCTAAGACTTAGAGCTGAGACTTCAGAATTCATCTAGCAGAACCCTCATAAAAGTATAAGAGGAAACTGAAGCACAGAGAAGGGATTTCCTAAAGGTTATCTCATTTATGAAGTGTTGGATCCAACATTTAAAACTGTTATTATTTAATAGTTTTTAAGTTATTAAAACCAAATGAAATGAGAAAAGCATTTTATATTTTCAGTTGGAATAAGGTTGAATAATATCTTATCATGAAAGTATATGCTCTAGAAGGTATGTATTCTATCAATGAGGTATGAGAATCTATAGAGTGTAGTAGCAGTTTAGATTTGAAGATCTTTCCCCCCCCATTAGTAGACCATGTGACCTTGCTTATGTCACAGGAAGCCTAAGTCACATGTAGTGGGAGGAGCTTCCTGACAGGAAAAGGAAGTTACGTCACAGGAAATGCTGAGAGAGAGAGGGGAGAGAGCGCCAGCACAAGAGCTGTTATGGCTATTAATGACCATTGTGACTGTTAGAGCTGAGGTAATGAAAGTCAGCCTCTGATAGCTGAACAGACTGTAACACCTCTACTGTGAGTTTGTCTTTGGGAAGATCCCCAACAGGGGGTCTGAGAGGTTTTGAGATGGTGAGGCTCCATGTTGTGATACTATGTATCAGATACTTCACTGTTGTGATAGATTGAGTAGATGGCTTGTGGGATATGGTTCTCTGGTGTCTGGTTTTCTCTGGTTTACTTTTTCTACCTTCTACGTGGAGAGTCTCATATACTTTTGCGATACAGAACCACGTAGGCATTTTGACAATTATCATGTACATTGTTATTATTGCCTTACTGATACAAGGAGAAAGAGAGGTGATATGAAACTTTTTCCTCATCAGAACTCTCCTAGTGATACGTTAAGAAAATTCTATGAAGAGTTTGTAAAAAAACTGTCAGGTTTTGTGTATTCTAGGGGTAAAGACATTATCTGTGATCATGAAAAGAGAACAAAGAAAATGAAATAATCTAGTTAAATCTCCTAAAAGTCTAAGATAAAGTCTTATCTACAAGAAAACATAAAGAGATTCATAAGAGATAGTAATAAGAATCTGGACTGTACTTAGTAGTATGGGATTTTAATGAGTCAAGTGAAGAGTTAATTCTGGTTATATTGAGGGCTTGAGGTAACCATGGATAAGACTTATCAGAGGCAAAATATCTCACATCTCTGCTTTATGATTGCTTTCACTTGTTAATGGCATATATTAGTTAATTTTCACATTTCACAACCTGGAAAGACTTACATGAACTGATGCAAAGTGAAGTGAGCAGACCAGGAAAACATTGTACACAGTAACAGCAACATTGTGCAATGATCGACTATGAATAACTTAGCTCTTCTCAGCAATACAGTGATCCAAGATAATTCCAAAGGATTCACAGTGGAAAAAGCTATCCATATCCTGAGAAAGAACAGGTATAGTCTGAATGCAGACTGAAGCACACAATTTTTACTTTCTTTTTTGTGTGATGTTTTTCCTTTTGATCTGTTTCTTCTTTTACAACAAGACTAACATGGAAATATGTTTTATGTGATTACACATATACAACTTATACCAAGTTCCTTACCCTTTTAGGGAGGGGGAAGGGAAGGCAAAAGAGGGCGAAAATTCGGAACTCGAAAATTTTTTTAAAAATCAATGCTAAAAATTGTCTTTCTATGTAATTGGCAAAAATAAAATAATATTTAAAATAAACTATTAATAAAAATCTATTTTTAAAAATTTTCATAATCTAGAAATAAGAGTAACTATGATGAGGAAAGGAGGGTTCCTTGATTCATTAAAAATGTAATATTTCATTACCTGGGGTTGGAGACTGACATTGCCAGTTTATAAGAAGTTATCTAAAAATATCCCTAAAACTCTAGGACACTGGAGAGCAAAAGTCAGGATAATGAGTTATAAGGTAGATTGAGTGATGAACTACAAGAGATTAGACAGATGTGGAAATGCCTTGATACTTGAGAAGGGTGAACTATTTTTCCAAACCTCCTACATGAAGAACATGTGTTTGGCCAATGCCTTCTTATTTGATGTTCTCGCATTTCATTATCTGTCATTTCCATAGTGTTATAATTTACTTTTTCAGATCTTCTATTACTTAGGAACAACTCTCAGTCATGTGAATAATATTGTCTTTTCACTTTCATTCTGATTTCTACTTTAACACACCTGATTTTTTGAAATCTATATTTCTCCTTTAACTTCCTTTTATTTCTTAATTATTTAACTTCTGAGCAATTAAGGCATTTATTAATCTTTTCCCACTTTTGAGATTCCCAGGAATTTACAAACCTTTCCTTTTCACTAGGATCTCTTGACTCACAATTCTTCATTGCATGGCATCTATTCATAGTATGAGTCTTACTAGAGGAAGGTAGTACCTTTGTTGATTGATAATTCTTGTCCAATTGATTCTTTAACTCACAAAAGAAGCTATTGCAAATCTCTTCTTTCTCAAACCTCTCACCTGCATCCATCACTTCCATGAACTCCAAACTCTATTTAAAGAGAAAGTTTAGCTCACATACCTTAATTCTCATTTGATTCCATTACCTTTGGACTTCTTTGAATGCCATCTGCATTACTCCCCAGGAAACTTATTGTTGGGACATCTTCCTGGAACATCTTATCACCTTTAGTACTCTACCTCATCTCTACCTTCTGCCTCTCTGATTAGAGGGTAGGGCATGAACTCCAAATGTACATTTAAGGAGAAGGGTGAATTCTGACATTTTATTTCTCACTTGGTTGCACTACTTTGGGACTTCTAACTTCTCTACTGTAGCCCTGTGTTCTCCCATTTTCCCAGTGAGCTTCTTTTTGCATGTTGTCTTCCCCCTTGAAATTCTAAGTTCCATTAGGTCAGAGACTGTCTTTTTTGGTATTTGAATCTTCAGCTCTCAGCATACTGTAAACAACTTTTATTGACTATTAACCAACAGTCTCATCTGAATATCTTGCCTCTTATTTTAATTTAAAAACTGAGGCCATTCAACATGAGTCACCTCGGATCACAGTTATCTTTCAGACACCTCAGAATGGATGTTCTGTAGATATCTTAAATTCAACATGCCCATAATAGAACTCATCACTTTGCCCCTAAAGTTTCCCTCACCCTCCTGCCTTCCCTATTACTGTTACAGGCAAGAACGACCTTCAAGTCCCTGGAGTTCAAAACTTCAGTGTCGCTCTCGACTCCTATTTCTTATCCTCTTTATCCAGTCTTTTGCCAGTATCTCATTTTCTTTTTGCAACATTTCTCAAATAAAGTACTTTCTCTGATGCAGCAATGATCTTGATGTAGAACCAAATCTCTGGACACTACCAATAGCTTCCTGGTGGATTGGCCTTCCTCAAGATCGATCCCCCCCCCCCCCCATCCAATGCAGCCTCTTTTAAGCCAACAAAGCGATTTTCCTACACCAAAGGTCCAACCACATCATTTCCCTACTCAATAAACTGTAGTGTAGGTGGGAGAGGAAGGATCTAGCAGTTTCAGGGACCAGGAAAAGCTCTTTTAGAAGGTGAGATTTGAGCTGAGACTCAAAGGAAGCCAGGAGGTGGAGGTGAAGGGGAAAACATTCCAAGCATGAGAGATGGCCATTGAAAAGGCACAGACTTAGGGCATGGAAGGTCTTAACCGAGTATCAGTAATGTCAGTAGATCAGAGTGGTAGTGGGGGAGGGGGGGGTAAGTTGTAAACAGAATACAAATTTAGTTGGAACTAGTTACGTGGCACCTTCTGTATTACAAGTGCATTATAAGTAATATCTGTTACAAGAATTTTCAGGATGCTTGCTAGCCACAGTCAGATAAGTCAGCACAGGTACACTACTATAGCTTTTTATGGACACAGTTGCTTACGTGGTATCTCCTACATTAGACTACAAACTCCTTAAAGGCAGGGACTGATTTTGCCTTCCTTTTATCCACACACCACGGTGCCCAGCACAAAGTAGCCACTTTCTAAATGCTTTCTGACTTGAACTAAGAAATGGCAAATGAGAGGGATTCAGAAACACCTAGGTAGCCTTGTGTGAAGTAAGGTAGAGTAAATGGACCAGGGGGACAATTTTTGCTGACTACAATATTGGAAAGGAAAACAGCTGGGGAAAACTTCAGAGCTTGGCTCAAGTCTTGTCCAGACAGGAGGCATGTATGAAGTGCTTTTCCTTCACTTTCAGTTGTTATAAGGGAGAGCTTTCAAAAAAAGAAACAGAAGAAGGGGGAAGAAGGGGTGTGTGCATGCAAGCAATGCAAAAAGATAGCAAAGAAATGACCTCTCTGTTAATAGAGACTATTGACTGAAGTCAGTTTAATGAGGGAGGACTTAAAAATCAAAAACAGAAGGGCAGCAAATTGGAGTGAAGTTATTGCTAGAGATGAAAAAGAGCTAATCAAACAGAAGAGGACAGGGCACTGTTAACTCTGTTTCTTTTTTTTCCTCCCTTTTTAAAGAAACAATAGGTAAGAGGGATTGGCAGCTTCATAGACAATCTTCTGTATCTATGGAAACAACCATGTTTGCTGATGGAAATTTGCATATGGAAATCTGTTTTGTGTGAGTGCACATATAAAATCTATATCAAGTTGCTTACCCTTTTAGGGAGGGGGAAGGTGAAGGAAGGAGGGAGAAAATTTGGAACTCATTTTTTTTAAATCAATATTAAAATTATCTTCCTATGTAATTGGGGAAAATAAAATATTAAAAATTTAAAAATAAACTCAAAAATCTATTTTTAAAAAGTTTCATATTTTATTATAAGAGTATTTATTTATATTTATTCATATTTATTATAAGAGTAACTATGATGGGGAAAGGAGGGTTCCTTCATTTATTAAAAATGCTGGAAAAGTCAACCTTCGCCGACGCTGGTCAAGCCCGAGGCTACACTGCACTCACCTGCTAGAGGGGTCTCTGGGGTCCAGGGGACATTCCCTCGGGCTCCCTGCTCGGGCCAGGTCTTGGTCCTCTTCAGGCTGAGCAGGGGACGGGAGCCGTCTTTCCCCTCACTCCCGGGGCAGGGGGCTGGCCTACAAGGATTCAGAGGGTGAGACCCCTGGGGGGGTCACAGAGCCCCTGGCACTGCCTTGGGGGAGGAGTACAGCGGGGTGGACACGGCGACCACTTCCCACCCTCTTACTCCTTGTCTTTCGTCCTATCCCGTCCCGCACCGGCCCACGAACCCCCAAGAGGCAGGAAGGGGCTTCCCACGGCAGGCGGCTCCGGATCCCGGGCTCTTCCTGCCCGGGAGGTTCCGGGCCGGGTCTGGGGGTCGGGCTATGGGACCCCCCCCGGGAGCCGGGCCTGGGAAATAAGCGCGCTCCTAGTGGGACACTCACCGACAGCTCTGAGGCCCAGACAGGGGAAGCCAGGGTCAGGGAGGGTCCGCTCTGGGCGGCTCCTCCCAGCCCCAGGGCCCGGCTCCGCCCCGCCCCTCAGGTCCCGGAGCCTTGCAAGCCTCCAATAGCGCTCAGGGTCACAACCCGAGGACCCTGTCCGCCTCCTGGCCAGAAACCCCGCCCTCCATCCCTGGCCTTAGCAGACACCCAAGCTCCACCCCCTCTGGAGATTCCCGGGAGAGCAGAGGAAAATAAGCCCTCTGATTGGTGGAGGATAGCGTGCCCTCTGATTGGCAGTAACTATCACATTCTCTGATTGGTGGGAGGGTAACATGTTCTCTTATTGACGGGAAGGTATCGCGCCTTCTGATTGGCAATGATGAGGTCGCTATGAGCTTCTGCTCTGCCCTTCCTGGCCAAGTGCTAGAAAAGAGTTAAGCCGTTCTCGGTGCAGACAGCCTTTGCCCCTCCTTGTAGCCTTCTTATGTCCAATCAAGAACTCTGGGGGAGCCCACGTTTGCCCTAACTTGTGATTAAATGAGGGCATAAAGTGAAGGAGTGGGGCGAGTTTCAAGAAGCTTCATGAGAATTCTGGGAAATGTATGTCTGGGCGCATGCGTCGTCGCTTGGCCTGGGGGCGGAGTGGAGCTCCCCGGTCTTCAGAGCTGGAAGAGGTTTCTGAGCCGCTGAGTTCGTGCGTGTTCGTGAGGTACCGCCCACACCCCGTGTGATCAGGTCGGGGGGAGCAGCCCCTGCCAGCGTAGGAGGGTAGATGGGGGGGAACAGGTGTGCGAGGTAGAATGGGGGTGGTGACAGCGCCCCGGGGAGCGTGGATCTCCTTGGTAGTTTAACTGAAGGATGGGAAGGGGGTTAAAGCAGGAGGGGCGGAGGGGATGCTGCGGTCTTTGGGGAAGGGCGTGAGCCCTGTCAAAGAGGTGTTGGGAAGCAGCCTTTTAAAAAAATATATACTTCATTAAATACTTACAATTACATGTAAAAATTTTTTAACAATTTAAAAAAAATTTTTTTAAGTTCCAAATTCTCTCCTTCCCTCCCACTCCTTTCTTCTTAAGAAAGCAAGCAATTTGACATGGGTTATAAAAATGAAATCATGCAAAACGTATGTCCCTATTAGACACATTGCAAAAGAAAACAAAATAAAACAATAAAAAGGAAGTTTGTTTTGTTTTTTTTTTAAAGAAAAAGTATGCTTCAAGTCGCATTCTAGTTCCCAAGTTCTCTCTGGACGGGGATAACATTTTTCATCTTGAGTCCTTGGGAATTGTCTTGGATCATTGCCTTGATCAGAGCAGCTAAGTCTTTCACAATCACCCTTACAATATTGCTTTTACTGTGTACAGTGTTCTCCTGGTTTTGCTCATGCATGATTTCATATGTCTTCCCAGATTTTTCTCAAATCATCCTGCTTGTCATTTCTTATACCACGAGAGTATATCATTGCAATCATATATCACCACTTATTCAGCCATTCCCCAATTAATGAGCATCCCCTGAATTTCCAGTTCTTTGCCACAAGAAAAAGAGTTTCCATAAATATTTTTGAATAAATAGGTCTGTCACTTCTGCTCCCTTCCCCCCCCTTTTTTTATTTCTTTGGGTTAAAGACATAGTAGTAGTATTGCTGGGTCAAAGCATATACACAGGTTTATAGGCTTTGGGGCATAGTTTCAAATGATTCTTCAGAATGGTTGGATTAGTTCACACTTCATCAACAGTGTTTTACAGTTCCAATTTTTCCACATCCCCTCCAGCATTTACCATTTTCCTTTTCTATCATATTAGCCAGGTAGCCAGGTGGTATCTCAGAGCTATATTCATTTGCTTTTCTCTAATCAGTAGTGATTTAGGGCAGTTTTTCATATGACTGTTGATAGCTTTGAATTGTTCTTCTGAAAACTACCTGTTCACATCCTTTGCTCATTTATCAATTGAGGGCTGTTATTTTTATAAATTTGGATCAGTTGTATATATAATTGAGAAATGAGGCCTTTATCAGAAAAACTTATCGTAAAATTCCCCCTTCCTCAATTTCCTGTTTTCCTTCTAATTTTGGCTGCATTGGTTTTGTTTCTGTGAAAGCCTTTTAATTGCATGTATTCAAAATCCATTTTACTTCCTCTAATCCTCTCTATCTCTAGTTTAGTCATAAACTCTTCCCTTATCCATAAATCTGAGAGGTACATTTTCCATGTTCCCCTAATTTACTTATGACATCACCTTTATCCATTTTGACTGTATCTTGGTGTATGGTGTAAGATGTTGGTCTATGTCTAGTTTCTGCCAAACTGCTTACAATTTTCTCAGCAATTTTTGTCAAATGTTGAGTTTTTACTTGAAAAGCTTGGTTTTTGATTTATCAAACACTAGATGACTATAGTTATTTACTACTGTGTATTGTTTTCCTAATCTATTCCACTTATCCACTACTTTATTTCTTAGCCAGTACCAGATTGTTCTGATGATTATTGCTTTGTAATATAGTTTGAAATCTGAAAATCCTAGGCTGCTATTCTTCATATTTTTTTCCTTATTCTCTTGATATTTTTGTTTCTCCAGATAAATTTTGTTACTATTTTTTCTAACTTTATAGAATAATTTTTTGCTAATTTGATTGTTATGGCACTGAATAAGTAAATTCACTTAGGTAGAAATGTCATTATTATTATATTGGCTTGGCCTACCCATGAGCAATTAATATTTCTCCAATTGTTTAGATCTGTCTTCATTTTTGTCAAAAGTATTTTGTAGTTGTGTTCATATGATCCCTGGTTTATCTTGGCGGAAAGATTCCCAAGTAATTTATATTGTCTACAATTATTTTTAGTGAAATTTCTCTTTCTATCTCTTGCTGCTGGATTTTGTTGGTAGAAATGCCAGTGATCTGTATGGGTTTATTTTATATCCTACAACTTTGCTAAAGTTGTTAATTGTTTCACGTAGTTTTTTTTTTTTTTAATTCTTTAGGGTTCTCTAAGTATACCACCATATCATCTGCAAAGAGTAATAGTTTTGATTCCTCCTTGCCCATTTTTCTTCCTTCAGTTTCTTTTTCTTGTCTTATTGCTATAGCTAGCATTTCTAATACAACATTGAATAATAGTGGTGATAATGGACACCCTTGCTTCAGTTCCAATCTTATTGGGAAGGCTTCACATTTATCGCCATTACAGTTAATGCTCTAGGTTTTAAATAAACAGTACGTATCATTTAAGAAAGGTTCCATTGATTCTTATGCTTTTTAGTGTTTTTGATAGGAATGCGTGGTGTATGTTGTCAGAGCCTTTTTTTGCATCTAATGATATAATTATATGATTTTTATTATTGATATGGTAAATTAGGCTAATAGCTTTCCTAATATTGAGGTAGTCCTGCATTCCTGTTATAAATCCCACCTGGTCATATTGTTCCAAGTGCAATTTAACAAAGGGCAGAGTAAAGCAATTCTCTGAACAAGATATCCTTTATTAACAGCAGAATGCAGCCTGGTAACAAAGGGGTCTTACTGCCAGGCTCCATTTGTGCCAAAGACTTGGAGGGGGGGCCCATATCACCTTTTAAACGTACGTGTATCTTCCTTCTGATTGGCTTGACAGCATATGATTTGGATATCTTCCCCCAGCAAACATAAGGCAAACCTGATTGATGAACATTTTAATAAGGCAGTGAGTTAATTATTCTCAACTCCTCCCTATTACTTTATTGTTAGGGGGCAGGACTAATCCTCAGGATTAGTCTATAGCTAGGGAAAGTGGGCTGGTTTTCAGATGTGGTTGATAGTGCCCCTAAAACTCAAGGAATGCTAGTTGCCCCATGGACCCAGTTGCCTCTAATATTCTTAGCTTGCTTTCACTGAGGATAAACACAGCGTCAAGGTCAGCTACCACACTGATGGTAAATTCTTCAATTTGAAAAGATTACAAACCAAGACCAAGTAGAGGGAGTATTGGTACATGATTTTCTGTTTGCCGATGGTTGTGCCCTCAATGCAGCCTCTGAAGCTGAGATGCAACAAAGTATGATCTGCTGCTTGTGCTAATATTGGCCTAACAATTAAGACCAAGAAAATACAGGTGCTCCATCGGCCACCACCACACCGTCCATACGTGGAAACATCAGTTACAGTAAATGGAGAAGTTTTGAATGCTGTGGATAAGTTCACTTACCTTGGTGTAGTGTACTTTCCAGGGATGTACACATTGATAATGAGGTTGACCCATGCATTGCCAGATCTAGCTCAGTGTTTGGGAGGCTCTGAAGGAAAGTATGGGAGAGAAGAGGTATTAGACTGACTACCAAACTGAAGGTCTACAGAGCTGTGGTGTTGACCTCGTTGTTGTATGCCTGTGAAACCTAGACAGTCTACCAGCGCCATGCCAGGAAACTGAATTGCTTCTATTTGAATTGTCTTAGGAAGATTCTGAAGATCACCTGGCAGGATAAGGTGCCAGACACTGAGATCCTTACTCGAACTAAACTGCCAAGCATTTAAACTCTGCTTCAGAGAGTGCAGCTCTGATGCGTTGGCCCTGTTGTTTAAGTGCAAAATGGATGCTTGCCAAAAAGACTATTTTATGATGAACTCACACAGGGCGGGCATTCACATGGTGGTCAGAAGAAGCAATACAAAGACATTATCAAGTTTTCTCTCAAGAGCTTTGGAACTGATTGTGTGACATGGGAGACGTTGGCACAGGACCGCTCTGCATGGTGTGCCCACATCAGAGAAGGTGCTATGCTCTATGAACAAAGCAGAATTGAAACAGCTCAGAGGAAATGCAGGCTGCGCAAGTTTGGAGTATCCACCCTAAATGTTCACACAGACTACTTGTGTCTGACCTGTGGTAGAGCATTCTGAGTTCATTGGCTTGATCAAGCACAATTGGACACACTGAATCTTGACTCAAGCCTAGTGATGCCATTTGGTCTTTTTTGAGAATGAAGAACAACAACCACCATTACCATTAGTAATCTTGGCTAGAAAAAACATAAGCCATCTCAATCAGGTTTTCACTAGCTTAGTCTCTCTATTGGAGACCAAGTCACTCTAAACATTGATTAGAAGACACTAGAATCATCCCCTGGAGGTGGGCCTTAGCTCAAACTGGCTTCTGTGTGTGGGGTTAACAGATGCAAGAGTCCTTGCCCAGGTAGTAATTACCTTGTTCAGTTAAGCCCTTCAGAAACTGCCTGACCTTCATAAGTTGGGTCTGAGGAAATGGATAGATTCACAGATGGTTGTTAAATAATATTATCCCATATTAATTTTCCTTTGTAGTGAATGATTTTTGTGCTATATTACAGCAATCTCCTTACTAGTATTTTATTTAAAATTTTTGCATTGATAGTTATTAAGTTTTCTTTCTCCATTTTTGCTCTCCCCGGATTAGGTATCTAAATTTTATTTGCATAATGAAAGGAATCTGGTAGAACCCTTCTTTACCTATTTTTTCCAAATTGTTTATATAGGTATTGGTATTAATTGTTCCTTAAATATTTGGTGGAGCTCTGAGCTCCGGTTTGACCTACAGCAACCACAGGAGAAGATGGCGGTGCCCAGTGTGTCTGGGATGCTCCAGCAGGTATGCCACTTCACCATTTCAGTGGGCAGACCATTTGCTAAACTCGTCAGGCCTCCAATTCAAGTGTATGGTCTAAAAGGTTGGTATGCCACTGCTCTTTATTCTGCTGCGTCTAAGCAGAATAAACTGGACATGGTAGACAAGGAGTTTCTCAGAGTAACAAAACTTTTGAAGGATCCCAAAATGATTGACTCTATTATGAATCCCCATATAAAGCATTCTATTAAAATAAAAACCTTAAGTGACATCATAGCAAAAGAGAAGTTTTTCCTTATCGCAACCAACCTCATGAAATTTTTTGCTGAAAATGGTTGCTTAAACAATACCCCAGGAGTCATTTCAGCATTTTCTACCACGATGAGTGTGTATCGTGGAGAAGTACAGTGCTCAGTTACTACTGCATCTACTTTAGATGATGCAACTCTTTCAGAATCAAAAACAGTCCTGAACAGCTTCCTAAGGAAAGGCCAAGTCCTGAAACTGGAGGTTAAGACTGGCCTTTCAATCATGGGAGAAATGATTGTATAGGAGAGAAATATGTTGATATGTCCGCAAGAACCAAGATCCAGAAGCTAAGCAGGATTATGAAGGCAGCTGTTTGAAAGAAACATTTTTCCACAGCTCATCAATGGAACTTGCAAAAATTGTGGAAAAAATGAAGTACTTGGAAAATTAAAAAAAAAAAAACATTTGGTGGAAATTACTTGTGAATCTATCTGGTCCTGGGTTTTTTTTATTTTTTTTGTTTTTTTTTTTTGTTTTTTTTAGGGAGCTCATTGATGGCTTGTTTTATTTCCTTTTCTAAGATAAGGTTATTTAAATATTCTATTTCCTCTTCTGTTAATATGACTAGTTTATATTTTTGTATATTTTTGTCCATTTCACTTAGATTGTCAGTTTTACTGGTATATAATTGGGCAAAATAACTCCTAATAATTGCTATAATTTCATCTTCATTGGTGGCGCATTCACCCTTTTCATTTTTCATTCTAGTAATTTGGTTTTCTTTTTTTTATTTAAAATTTTCATTTATTGACAAATTCTGTGCAGTAGGGTTTCAGGACAGAAAATGCTTTACAGTTCTGGAGCATGCTTATTATAGCATGAATGAATGGCAACAGCTGATCTAAGCCTCATTGTGGATGACCTGCCTGCTGAAAGTCTTGTGTGTTATTTGAAGTAAATTCAGAATTTTGTTGCCATGATTTGGAAATTTGTTATAGAGGCACCAAAGGAACTAATAAAGTTCAGCTACCCATAATATGTCTATTGCTGTGTATTGTTTCCCCTAGCAACAAAGATTTTCTTCTTTTTTAAAACCAAATTAACCAATGGTTTATCTATTTTATTGTGGTTTTTTTGTGACTTTGTTTATTAGTTCAGTGGATTTTTTTTTTTTTACTATTAGTTTTATTACTCTCTCCTTTGATTTTAAGGATTTCCATTTTGGGTGTTTAATTTGTTCTTTTCTAGTTCTTTTTAGTTGCATGCTGAATTCTTTGATCTGTTCTTTCTCTCTTTTATTGATGTAGGCATGTAGGGATATAAATTTTCCCCTAAGCATTGCTTTGGTTTCATCCTGCAAATTTTGGAGTGTTGTCTCATTGTTATTATTCTCTTTAGTGAAATTATAGATTGATAGAAATATCATTTGTTCTTCAATCCACTCATTTTTACGATTAAATTATTTAGTTTCCAATGAGCACATTTTCATAGCCCTTTGAGCATAGTTCCAAATTGTTCTCCAGAATGGATGGATCAGTTCACAACTCCACCAACAATGTAACAATAGTCCAATTTTCCCACATTCTCTCCAGCATTTATCATTTTCCTGTTTTGTCATGTTAGCCAATCTGACAGGAGAGATATGGTACCTAAGAGTTGTTTTGATTCCCATTTCTCCAATCAGTAGTGATTTAGAACATTTTTTCATATGTCTGTAGATATTTTTAATTTCTTCCTCTGAAAACTGCCTGTTCGTATCCTTTGACCATTTCTCAATTGGGGAGTGACTTGTGCTCCTATAAATTTGGCTCAGTTCCCTGTGTATTTTAGATATGAGGCCCTAAAGTAACATTTTTATGAAGACCTGGAGACCCTAATCATCCATGTGTCAAAAGAGGACAAGCTTATAATTCTGGGTGACTTTAATGCTAGAGTAGGCTCAGACTATCAGACATGGCAGGGAGTTCATGGGAGGAATGGAGCTAGAAACAGCAACAACAGTGGTCACTTACTACGGAGGACTTGTGCATCTCATGACCTTCTCATCACCAATACTCTTTTCTATTTACCTAAATGCAAAAAAAAACTTCACGGATGTACCCTTGCAGCAAATATTGGCCTTTAATAGACAATGTAGTTATAAGGCAAAGAGATGGGCAAGATGTGAGAGTGATGAAGTCAGTGTTTGGTGCAGAGTGCTGGACTGATCATAGACTTATCCTTTTCAAGCTAAATATTTGCATTCAAAAAAAGCGGTGGCCCCCAAGGCAAAATGATTACCAGAAGAATTAATGTCAACAAATTAGAGAGCTTCTCTGAGCAGTAACAGGTTGTTGCTAACTTGAGGGAAAGGGGAGCCGACACACAGTTGGCAACAATAGGGGAGAAAAGGAGTGGGCAGCTTTAAGAGATTTGGTGTACAGCACTGCATTTGTTCATCTGGATCAAAACACTTGGAAACATCAAGACTGGTTTGACAGAAATGATGGGGAAATTCAGATTCTGCTAAATGAAAAATGAGAACTCCACAGGGTTTACCAGCAGGATGGGTCATCCCCCTCTAAGAAGACAACATTTATTCCCATCAAAAGTAAAGTACAAGCAAGCTTAGAGAAATGTAGGATTCTTGGCTGAATAAGAAAGCAGATGAAATTCAGTTTTGTGCTGATAGTAATAATCCAAAGTGCTTTTATGATGCCCTGAAGGCTATTTATGGGCCAAAAACTTGTGGTATATCTCAACTATTCAGTGCTGATGGAGCTGGAGAAATGGGCTGAACACTTCCATCGTGTTCTCAACAGACCATCACCAATCGATGCTGAAGCAATTGACTGTTTACGTCAGGTTGAAATCAATGCCCTCTCTAGACAGATTTCCAACTGAAGAAGAGGTATTGAATGCCATTAAGCTTCTTTTGTGTGTCAAAGCACCTGGTGCTGATTCTGTTCCAGCTGAGATTTACAAGGTGGGGGGCCCATTGCTCATACAAAAACTGACTGAAATTTTCTGGGTTATATGGCAAGAGGAGGTTATCCCTCGGGGAGTTCAAGGACACCTCTGTTGTCCAACTCTATAAAGAAAAAAAGAAATACATTGTCCTGTGACAGACTACATGGGATTGGGATGCGGGGGTGGGGGGTTGTCACTGTTTTAGTCATTACCAGCATGAGTCTTGCCAAAGTCCTCCTTAATAGACTGATCCTTCACCTGGAATATGGTCGTCTGCCTGAGATGACTTCCATTTAGATGGCTGAAGGCTGCCTCCTTTACTTTGGGTTTGCTGGCTAGATTTCTTTCTCAAAAACCAAGCCTTAAACCCACCTCAGTCTGGAGCTCATAGATTGAACAATAGGTCCCCTGCCCTCCTAGCACAGAGTGAATGTGAATACTAAATTGTAACTATTTCTCTTTTGGCCAGGAACCCTAAGTCTTCCCCTCCCAGTTTGATTTTTTTTTTGAGTTTTTGATTAAAGAGGCCATCCCTTGATTAACTTCTTAAAGAGGCCTATTCACTGAATGAGTATTACCTCACTCAAAGTGAGAATCTGAAAAGACTTAGCTTGAAAGGGCCAGGGTCTCCCAGTGCATCCTGGGCCATCTCCAGTCATCCTGGTGAATATCAGGCCATTTGACCCAGATTGCTCTGGAGGAGAAAGTGAGGCTGGTGACCTTGCACGGCCCTCCCTCACTCAAATCAAAGTCAACTGCAAGTCATGTCATCATTTCCCTGATATCATGGTCCTCTTCAAGAACATAGGACAAACACACAACAACAACAATAACCAGTGTGGCTTCAGAAATGACCAAAGAACAGTTCATATGGTGTTTGCTGCCTGACAAGTCCAGGAGAAATGCAAGGGGCAGAACAGAGGTCTGTACACAATATGTGTAGATCTGACCAAGGCCTTTGATACTGTCAGTTATGAAGGTTTATGTAAAATTATATTAAAATTTGGTTGCCGAGAGAAATTCATCAATATCATATGTCAATCTCACGATGGCATGCTTGCCTGGGTTCTAGATAATGCCCTATGTTCTCGTGCTGTTCCAGTCACCAGTGGGAAACAAGGCTTCGTGCTTGTTCCCATGCTTTTTAGCATGATATTTTCAGCCACGTTGTCAAACACCTTCAATGAGGATGAACACGGCAGCAAGGTCAGCTGTCTGATGGTAAAATTCTTCAACTTGAAAAGGCTACAAGCCAAGACCAAAGTGGAGGGAGTGCTGGTGCATGATTTTCTGTTTGCAGATGATTGTGTACTCAATTCAGCCTCTGAAGCTGAGATGCAACAAAGTATGGATCAATCCTCTGCCGCTTGTGCTAATTTTGGCCTAACAATTAACAGCAAGAAAACACAGGTGTTTATCAGCCACCACCATGCCATCCATATGTGGAACCATCAGTTACAGCAAATGGAGAAGTTTTGAATGCTATGGATAAGTTCACTTACCTTGGCAGTGTACTTTCCAGGGTTATATATATAGATAATGAGGTTGACACATGCATTACCAGAGATAGCTCAGTGTTTGGGAGTTTGTGAAAGAAAGTGTGGGAGAGATGAGGTATTAGGCTGCCTACGAAACTGAAGGTCTACAAGAGCTGTTGGGCTGACCTCATTATTGTATGTCAGGGAAACCTGGACAGTCTGCCAGTGCCATGCCAGGAAACTGAATCGCTTTCATTTGAATTGTCTTAAGAAGATTCTGAAGATCAACTGGCAGAACAAGATACCAGACACTAAGGTGCTTTCTCTAACTAAACTGCAAAGCATTCAAACTCCATTGTAGAAAACACAACTCCGATGGTCTGGGCACCTTTGAATGCAAAAGGTATGCTTGCTAAAAAGACTGTTTTATGGAGTGCTCACACAGGGCAAGTGCTCACATGGTGGTTAGAAAAAGCGATACAAGGACATTCTCAAGGTCTCTCTTAAGAACTGGAATTGATTGTGTGACATGGGAGACACTGGCACAAGACCACCCAGCATGGTGTGCCCTTCTTTTCAAGAAGGTGCTTTGCAGTATGAGCAAAGCAGAATTGAAACAACTCAAAAGAAACGCAAGATGTGCAAATTTAGAGAATCCAACCTCAAATTGGTCATATGAACTATTTATGCCTGATCTGTGGTAGAGCATTCTGAGCTCATGTTGGTCTCATCAGCCACAGTCTGACACATTGTAACTTGACTCTAACATAGTGAAGTCATTTGAGTCCTCTTCAAGAATGGGCATATAATATAGTATATAGCATATGTGTGTCCATATATATCCGTATAATAGATATCATAGCAACTGATGATTTCACCTATGATCAATGCTATTTCTTTTCTACTATGTCTATGGAAATGTTTTTCTTTTTGGTGGTATTCATTAAATTCATCATAAATTTTAAAAATAAAGAATTCTTGGATTCTTTTGAGACTTAGCTCAAAAGACGCCTTTTCAGGGAGCTTTTCTGATCCTTTATTTACTGTAAGATTGTTGTTGAATCACTTCAGTTCTGTCCAACTCTTTGTGACCTCATTCGCAAAGATACTGGAGTGGTTTGCCATTCCCTTCTCTAGCTCATTTTGCAGACGAGGGACTGAGGCAAACAGGGTTATGAATATGAATCTTTTTTTACTTCAGGCCTGGCCTTCTATCCACTGTGCCAACTAGCTAACTCTCCTCTGTGAGATCCCCTTCTCTCTACTCTTTAGGTCTCTTTATGGTAGCCCAGTGGATAGAGAGCCAGGTCTGCAGTAATTGAGATCTGAGTTCAGATGCTGCCTCAAACCCTTACTAGGTGTATGACTGTGGGCAAGTCATTTAACCTCTTCCCCAGTTTCCTTATCTATAAGAATGGGGATGATGATAGTATCACCATCTCTTAAAGTTGTTTTGAGGATGTCAGTCAATGGAGGGGCAGCTAGGTAGTGCCCTGGAAAGAATGGGGAGCCTGGAGTCAGGAAAGCTTAAGTTCAAATGTGACTTCAGACACTTACTAGCTGTGTTATCCAGGGCAAGTCACTTAAACCTATTTGCCTCAGTTTCCTAGATGAGAAATGAGCTAGAGAAGGAGATGATAAAACATACTAGTATCTTTGTCAAGAAAATCCCGTAAGTTGGACTTGACTGAAATAACTCAACTACAAAAATTAATAAACATTTACTGAGGGCAGGTTACCAGCTACTGTGCTGAGCCCTGGGGATAAAAAAAAAAAAGACAAAAGACAGTTCCTGCCCTCAGGGAGCTTACAGTCTAATGGGGTTGACAACATGTAAACAAATCAGTACAAAGTAAGGAATAAATTCAAGTTTAAAAATACAAGCTTAAGAAAAAAAATTCTCCAAAATACTAACAATTAGGCAAATTAGATGTCTTACCAGTCTTCCTATATCCTGAGCAAATGCAAAAGTTGCTAGAGGAAACTTGACTACCTCCTTGGCTCCTCCCAGGTACTCCTGGACCAAAGCTGTTCTGTGAGCTGAGGGAGGGAAGGAACCCAGCTGTACAGCCTGGGGTGCTTTGCTGGGAGGGGGAGGGCACTCTCCCTGGGAAGCTCTCCTTAGCACTGGTTCTGCTCCCAGGACTGCTGAATCTCTTAAAAGGGGCTGGAGACATGGGGCACGTGGAACTGACCATGCTGGGGTGCTGGCCAGCTGGCCTGAGGGACTCAAGTGCCAGCAACCTCTCCCTTGGTTTTCAGAGGGTGTGCAAGGTGTAGAGGCTTACAACATTCTCATGCTGCCATCTGACACAGTGGAAGGTAAAATTCCCATTAAAAAGTGTTTGCTTTAGGGACAGCGAGGTGGCACACTAAGTAGAGCACTGACCCTGGAGTCAGGAGGACCTGAATTCAAATTTGGCCTTAGACAGTTGACACACTTACTAGCTGTGTGACCTTGGACAAGTCACTTAACCCTAATTGCCCTGCCTTCCCCCGTCAAAAAAAATAAAAGAGAAAAAAAGCTGTCAAGACCCATTGCCTCCAGTTGTTCTCCTCTTACTCACTCTTCAACGAACCTTTACAGTCTGACTTCTATTCTCATCACTCAACTGAAATTGCTCTCCCTAAAGTTGCTAATGTTAATGACTTTTTCTTATTCTTCACCCTGCCTGAACTTTCTGCGGCATTTGACACTGTATGGCTACTTTGTCTTCCTGGATGTGTTCCTTTCTTTGGGTCACTGTGATATACTCTTTTCTCATTCCCCTCTTGTCTGACTACTCCTTTCCAATCTCATTCATCATTCATGTCCCACCTTCTAATTGCGAGTGTTCCCAAGGCTCTGTCTTGTACTGTCTTCTTCCCTCACTCTATATTTTCATTTGGTGACATCAACTTCCACCTTCCATGGATTCAGCTATCGCATCTATGAAGGTGACAGCCTGACATTCCAAAATATTTTTTTTAGATTGAGATGATAGCACAAAAGTTTACACAATTCTAAGGAATTACGAGGGAGAAACAATGTTTTGCATGTGACCAATTTTATTTTGGGTACTGAATTTTATGGGTTATTTCATGATTAGTGGTTTAGGAAAAGTGTGGATTATCATAATTAATATTTTGTTATCAAGAATTGTATGCAGACAGGTTTATTTTCAGCAATCTCTAGAAAGATTATAGTTTTTAGTGGTTACAGGAACCTAACCTCCTATTTCCCATAAGGTCAGCATTCTTGTTTTTTTACTTTTATGTTGTTTCTAGGAATGGTACCCTATCAAAATTGAGAATTGACAGTTGGTCTGAGTCAGGACCCCAACTGGTACCCTGCTTCTGCTGGATGCCCTTTCTATTTCACCTCATCCTTCCCTTCTGACCTCTTGGTGAGTATCTTACAGAGATACGAGGATCATGATTCTCTCCCAGGCCTGGCTCCTGAGCTGGCTTCCAGCCACTTCTTCTGGTTCAGGTACCCCATCATATCCCCAGTGCCCTGGGGTGCCATCTCCTGCTTTACCAGTAGGTTATATAGCCCAACCTTCAAATCTAACCCAGAGCATCAGTGGGAGGGAGAGTCTAATTCAGGAGTCATGGAGACTGACTAGTTTCCTCCATCTGGGATATGAAACTCCTTCCTGCCTCTTGGATCTCTATGGGAAGATGGGGGAGGGGAGGTGGACAGAAGAGAAGGAATGAGAGAGGGTGGGAAGTGGTCACCACATCCACACTGCTGCCCTCCTCTTCTAATTGGACTTTCTCCCCCAAGGGCAGTGCCAGGGGCTTTGTAACCCATGAGTCCCACCCTTGTAGGCCAGCCCCCTGCCTAGAGAGTGAAAGGAAAAAACGTCTTCCCCTCTGGGATCCTTCTCTCTCCACTGCTCAGCCCGAAGAGGACCAAGACCTGGCCCAGACAGGGAGCCTGAGGGAATGGCCCCTGGACCCCAGAGACCCCCCTGGCAGGTGAGTGCGGTGCAGCCACGGGCTTGACCAGTATTGGCAAACATGGGCATTTCCACTGATATGGAGGATTGTCTGTTACACTGCCAATGCCTCTTACTGATGGTTTTTTTTTCAGAATATATGTGCCCGATGTATATGAAACGGGAGACAGTAGTGACAATGCTGCCTTGCCCTCTTCTGTGTTGTCAGCTGTTTGATTAGCTCTGTTTCATCTCTAGCAGTAACTTCCCCCAGCTTGCTGCCCTCATGGTTTTGATTTTTAAGTTTCCCCTGATCACTACTGACCTTCCAAGAAAACCACTTCATTCACTAATCTCTTTAACATATGCATCATCTCTTTTTGTATTTCACATACACACACTCCCTCTTCCTCTGTTTCTTTTCTCAAAGCTCGCTCTTGTACCAACTGAAGGTCCAGGAAAAGCCCTTCCCACCTGCCTCCTGTCTGGACAGAGCAGAGCCCTGATGTCTTCCCCAGCCATTTTCCTTTGCAATGTTGCAGTCAGAGCAGAAATAGACCCCCTGGTCCACTTACTCTGCCTCAGTTCACACAAGTCTTCCAGGTGTCTCTGAATCCTCCCGTTTGTCATTTCTTGGGTCAGGTCAATAAGCATTTAGAAAGTGGCTCCTCTGTGCCAGGCGCTGTTCAGACCTCGTGTAGGAAGGAGAAATCCATCCCTACCTTCAAGGAGCTCACAGTCTAATGTGGGAGACAACATGTAAGCAGCTGTGTCAGTAACAGCTATAGACAGTGTAGGGTTGAGGGGAAGGAGCTAGCAGTTTCAGGGACCAGATGTGGTGATTAAAAAGGTTCGAGAGACATAGTTTCTGGATAATTTAATCTTTTTAATTACATTTATTACTGAAAGGATGGTCCTTTGTCTCTTAGACCAAAGACAGTCATGGCATTGTGCTTAGTGTCGTGGCTACAAAAAATGAATGGGTGAGACAGCAAGCAGACAAATATGTGCAGGCAGGCCACAGTGAGGATAAATAGGATATAATTAAGAAAAGGATGGCATTAGAATTAAGAAGGGTTGGGAAAGATTCCTGTAGAAGGAAGGACTCTGTTATTGTTCCTTCTCCTTTGTTCTTGAAGAGGACCAATGACACCAGCAGGGTGGTGTCTTGATTTGCAAGTGAATTGGATTTAAGTGAGGCAAAGCTGGGGAGTCACTGTCCTCTAGAGGCATCTGAGTTCAGTGGCAAGACCTATGTCAAGATAACTGGCAATGGTACCAGATGCAGTGGCAGACCTTGATCTTTTTTTTTTTTTTTTACGTTGGTCTTTATAACCTAAGGCCTTTCCCAGGTCTCACTTTGTCAGAGGCAATGCCCATTCAGTTGTTAAAGGCTGGTGCGATTTTAGTTGGGACCTGAAATAAACCAGGAGGCCGAAATGAAGAGGTAGAGAATTCTAGCCATTTAGAGCAGCCAAAGAAAATGCTTGTAGCCTGGAGATGGAGTGTCTTTATGGAATACCAAGGAGACCAGACATTGGATCATAGAGTAGGTGACGGATAATAAGGAACAATTAGACTGTAAAGCCAGGTGGTTTTTAGGTCATAAAGGGCTTTGAATGCAAGGAGGTTACATTTGTATTTGATCCTGGGGAGCCACTGGAGTTTATTGAGTAGGGGAATGACATGGTTGAACTTGCAATATAGGAAAATCACTTTATTGGCCAAATGAAGGAGACATTGGGGTGGGGGGAGTCGTGAGGCAGGCCAATTTAGCAGCAAGCTATTGCTGTACTCCAAGGATGAGGTGACGAGCATCTGTATCAGGGTGTTTGGAAAATGAGAGGAGAGAAGGTGGTTTATTTTGGAAATGTTACAAAACTAAAATGAATAGGTATTGGCAACAGACTGGATATTGTGCAATGAGATGGGAGTTGAGGATGACACCTAAACTTAGCTCCAAGGATTGGGAGGTTGCTGTTGCCCTTAACAGTAACAGGGAAGGTAAGAGGGTAGGGGAACCTTAAGGGAACAAGAGAATAAATTCCATTTTGATTATGTTGAATTTAAGATACTTACTGGATATCCAGTTTGAGATGTCTGAAAGGAAGTTGTGATCAGAGGTGACTCATATTGAATAGTCTCAATTTTTAAATTAAAATAAGAGGAAAGATATTCAGATGAGACTGTTTGGGTGGTCAATAGTCAGTAAACATTTATTGTGTTTACGATGTGCCAGGCATTGTGCTGAGGGCTGAGGATTCAAATACCAAAAAAGAAAAACAGTCCCTAACACGGGACAATACAGCAGACACTGGGGCATGATGGAGAAGTCAGAAGTCCCATAGTAGTGCAGCCAGGTGAGAAAAGAAATGTCTGAGCTCAGCCCTCTCCTCCAGTGGAAGTTTGGTGTTCATGGCCCCACCCTCTAATCAGAGAGGCAGAAGGTAGTGATGAGGTGCAGTACTGAAGCTGCTAAGATGTCACAGGACAATGCTGTCACAACAGTAAGCTTCCTGGAGAATGGTGGAGATGGCCTTCAGAGAAGTCGAAAGGTAGTGGCATCAGATGAGAATCAAGAGATGTGTGAGCTGAGCTCTTTCCTTAAAAGGAAGCTTAGAGTTCATGACCTCACCCCATGGTGGTGAAGAATGTGTGTGGGAGGTTTGAGAAGGAAGAGGTTTGCAATAGCTTCGATGATGAGTGAGAGAATCAATTAGACATTAACTATCAATCAATAAAAGTACTGCCTTCCTCTAGCAAGAGCCCATATAATAAAGAAATACCACACAATGAAGAATTGTGACTCAAGAGACCCTTGTGAAAAGGAAAGGTTTGTAAATTCTTAGGAATCTCAAAAACCGTGGAAAGACCCCAAAATGCCTTAATTACTCAGTGTATCAGCAAGGCAGTAATCACAATATAGATGATAATTGTCAAAATGCCTATGTGATTCTGTATTGCAAAATATACGAGACTCTCCACATAGAAGGGAGAAGTAAACCATTTATTCAGTCACCGGAGAACCAGATCCCACAAGCCATCTGCCCAGCCCATCACAGCAACAAAGAATTCAGTATACGATATCACAGCATGTAGCCTTGCCATCCCAAAACCATCTGCCCCCTGCTGGGGCCTTCCCTAAAACTTACAGCACAGCTATCACAGTCAGCTCTCTTTCCCTCAGCTCTAACTGTTGTAACTGCTCTCTCAGCATTTCCTGTGACACAATTTCCTTTTCCTTTCAGCAAGCTCCTCCCACCACATGTGACTTAGGCTTCATGTGACATAAGCGGTCACATGGCCTATTAATGGGTGTGAAAGATCTTGAAATCCAAACAGCTATTACACTCAGAAGTTAAATAATTTAGAAATAAAGGAAGTTAAAGGAGAAATATAGATTTCAAAAATCATAAATCAGATGTGTTAGCAAGTGATCAAGATGATGAAAGATGAAAAGACAATTTTATATACATGATCAACAATTGTTCCTAAGTAATTTGTTGTTCATTTGTTTTAGTCATGTCTGATTCTTCATGACCTCATTTGGGATTCTCTTGACAGAGCCACTGGGGTGGTTTGCCATTTCCTTCTCTAGTTTGTTTTACAGATGAGTAAACTGAGGCAAACAGGGTTAAATGACTTGCTTTGGGTCACACAGCTAGTAAGTGACCAAACCAGATTTGAACTCAGGTCTTCCTGACTCCATGCCCAGTGATCTATGTACTGCACCACCTCATTACCCATAAATAACAGAACCTCTAAATAAATCTATCATAACACTAATGGAAGTGTCAGATAATGAAATGAGAGAGGGTCAGATAAGAAGGCATTGGCCACACATGTGTTCTACATGTATGTAGCAGGTTGGAAAAATAGATGACCCTTCTCAAGTATCAAGGCATTTTCACATTTGGCCACTCTCTTGTAAGAATTTCATCCATCAGTCTGACTCTTAACCCAATTTCCTGACTCTTGTTGTCCAGTGGTCTCGTTTTAGGGGTATATTTAGATAACTTGCTTCTCATAAACTGGCAATATCTTTCTCATGAATTAACCCAATCTCCAACCCCAAGTAAGGAAATATTATGTTTTGTATAAATAAAGGAAACCTTTCCCCACCATAATTACTCTCATTCTATATAACTCAATATGAGTATTAATGAATCTATGCCATTAACAAGTGAAAGCAACCATAAAGCAAAGACATAAGATATTTTACAGAACAGATATCTTCTGCATGATTCTTTAGGAATAAACATTCTATAATAAGATATTTGTCAACTTTTTTCCAACTGCAAATATGAAATCCTTTTCTCTCAGTATTCCATTGGGCTCTTAATGACTATGGTTTTAAGTGTTGCTGGCTGTTTCAACAATCCGGCTAGCAGCTTCTGTGGGGATGTAAGATCCATCCACAGCCAGCACCTGGAAAGCTGCCAACAGCACAGGTTCTTTTGATCTGCTTTAATAAGGAAAGCAAGGTTAAAGGGGTTGACAAGTTTACTTTAATTCAGCACACAAATATCATTCACTTAGTTCAGGGGAAAAAGCCAGCACACTGAACTTCAGAGCAAAATACAAACAAATTACAAACATCAACAGACAGACCAAATACAGATTCATAGTTACCAACATCTAGGTTCAGCCTGGGAGCTCAGAACAAGGGCTGGCCCAGAGTCACACACACCACCACTGCTGCGGGGAAGAGCTCCAAGGAAGAGGAGGCCAACCCCTGGTTTTATATCTTTTTCAGCATCAGGGGGTGAGTCACACATGTGACTCACCCACGTGACCTAGAATCGTCACAAAGAGGCAGACTTAAACCCACGTGGTCTAAAAGCCTCTGCTCTCCCAGACATGTAAACTAGGCCCTCCCTGGAGTTAGCGCCACCTTGGTCCCCACCTTAGTTGCCAATCCACACCCACTAAGGTTTTACACCTAATAGGGGTTTGGGCCTGGGGCTTAACACTTAGTAAGACTCAATGAAATACGCTGAATTACTCAAAAGAAACAAAGCCAAACTCTTCAAGGGCACTTGTTGAACTAAGTGCTAAGGAACCCATTTTGCTTACCAAACACATAAATAAATCATATGATGTTTAGGAAATCTCTTCTCTGTGCTTCAGTTTCCTCCTGTACTTTGATGAGGGTTGTACTGGATGAATTCTTCAGTCTCTTTCAGCTCTAAGTCTTGTGAATTTTGATGGTTAGGAGTCACTGACATTCAAGGATGTGGCTGTGGTCTTCACCCAGGAGGAGTGGTGCCTCTTGGACCATTCTCGGAAAGAGCTGTACAAGGAGGTGATGCTGGAAAACTCCCAGAACCTGCTCTCTCTGGGTAAGCACTTCCCCAGGCAACTCTGAATTTGCTTCCCCTGGGATCTCTGAATTTGCTTTTCCTTCCCTAGTGTACAGGGTTTGAGTATTTATCACTTATGAGAAAGGGGAAAGTGTTGGTCTCTCTGCAGGGTCCTCCTGCTGCCTGATAAAGGTCTTTGCATTTTGTGATAGGAAACTGGGATTTTCCTTTGTTACTCCTGAAGCTGTCTCTTTTGTATTTTAAGTAACTTTGGGTTACAAAACTAACTAGGGTGATAGACTCAGAATCTAGCTTAGGCCCTGCCTGTAAAATGAATTTTTTTTCTGCAAAATCTCTGAAAACTACCCATGTGCCTTTTCCTTGAAGGGCAGTGAAGGGAACCCGCTACTGAACAAGGCCACCCCTTCCTCCTTGGCATGGGTCTGGTCATAAAGCTGTTCTTGTTAACAAGCATAAATTTATAGCTAATTACTCCTAGCCCTGCTTTGTCTATCTTTGTGCTTCCTTCATTCTTCCCCCAAATTTTCACCCAGATGGTAGAAAAGGAAGGGAAAGGAACAAACATTTATATAGACCTACTATACGCCAGGCATTGTGCTAAGTACTTTATAAGTTTTATCTCATCTGATCCTCACAATACCCTCTGAGTTTGGTGTGGTTATTATCCCCATCTTACAGTTGAGGAAACTAAGGCAAACAGGTTAATTGACTTGCCCAGGGGCACATGGCTACTAAGGATCTAAGGCTCAGTTTGAACTCAAGTCTCCCTGACTCCATGCCCAGGTCTCTTACTGCTGAACTAGTAGTGGACTCTATTTTCTAGATAACCTATGGAATGTGACCACCTCCAGGCTCCCCACAATAAACACAATGTCAGCCATCCTTGAGGAGTCCTGGGCACCCTCCTGGGGTCCTTTCTTGCATGTCCCCTTTCCCTAAAGAGGAGTAAAGTATAAATTTCCATCCTCATACCTTCCTTATTCCCCACACCAAGGAATTCCAGTTCTCAGAGAAGATTTGATCTCCCATTTTGAGGAAAAGGAAGCATCATGGATCCTGGATCAAATCGACCTGAGGAACTCCTGTCCAGGTGAGTGAGATGAAAGCAGGCATATGAGGGCTGTTATCACAAGAAGCATCTGTGTCACAGTGAAGGGAATGGTAGGCTTGGGGATAAGAAGACTTGACTTGGAGTTCTTTTCTAGGTGCTTTTGAGCAGTATGAGCTTCAGTTTTTCCCCTCTGAAATTAGGACTTTGGACACCATAGCCTTTTATTTCCCTTCTACTGATAAATCTGTGATCCTTTAAGAAGTCATTGTTTAGAAATTTAGGGCATGGAAATCTCCTCAAAGCATCCCGAAAGGACTGAGACTGTCCTGTAAGAGCTCTTTCCTAGATGTTCTTCAAGTCAACAAGCAGGTATTAATTAAGCACCTACTATATGCCAGACACTGTGCTAAGTGCCATAGATACAGAGAGAGGCAAGGGAAAACATTATGTTCTCAGAGAATTCACAAACTAGTAGAGAAGACAACAGGCAAATCATTATGTGGAGACCTGCCATATCCAGGATCAATTAGAATTAATCAAGAGAGGAAAGACACAAAGGTCAAGGAACACTGCAAAAGGCTCATTGCAGAAGATGGGGTTTTAGGTGAGACTTCAGGGAAGTCCAGGAAGCATTCCAGTCATGAGGAGCAGCCAAGAAAAACATTTGGAGTCAGGAGATGGTTTAAGGAAAAGAAGGGAGGCCTGTAGCACTGGATTATTACCTGTGGAGAAGGAGTAAGGTGAAAGAAGACTGGCAAGGAAGAGGAGGGGAAGATGATGAAGGATGTTAGCAGCCAGAGCATTTTGTGTTTGATCCTGATGTTAGGGAGCCCCTGGAGCTTATTGAGGAAGTAGTACCATGGTAAGAAGTGTGCTTTATTTAGGAATATGGATTTGATAGCTCTGTGGAGGAGTGAGTGGACTGGAGAGAGAATTGAGACAGTGAGACCAAGCAGAAAGCTCTTGCAGTACCACAGGTATTAGTTAGAAAGGCCTGAACCAAGAAAGTGGCAGTGTTGGGAGAGACAGAGTGTATAGGAGACACTACAAAAGCAGTGTCAAAAGGACTTGCCAAAAAATTAAATTGTGAGTTGTGATTGTGTGGGTATGCATGAGGAGTGGTTATGAGCCTGGATGATTGGCAGTGTGGTGCACTGGATAGCAGTAGTCAAAGAAGAAGATGGGAGGGTGGGTCACTAAGGTAAGGAATTTCATTTTGGACAGGAGAGACTAGTGTCCCTCAAACCTAGAGAAGAGAGCATCCAGGAAAAGGGGGGTGATTAATCAATCAAAGGTAGCAGAGAGGTCAAGAAAGATGAGGATTGAGAAAAGGCCATTGGATTTGGCCATTTGGAGAGGATTCATAGCTTCACAGAGAACTGTTCTAGTTGAACAAGGAAGTTGGAAGCCAAACTGCAAAGAGTTTCAAAGAGAGTGAAATAAAAGGAGTTGGAGACACCAATCATAGATGGCCATCTCTAGTATTTAGCAGTGAAGGGAGAGAAAGATATAGGACAGTATTTAGTGGGGGTGAATGGACCAAGTAAGGCTTTTCTGAGTATCCAAGAGACCTGGTTTTATTTGTGGCAATAGGGAAGGAGCCAATAGAGAGGGAGAGATTAGTGGGAAAAAATGGATGTGAAAGAGGAGGGAATATTCGGAGGTAAAAGACCCAATCCAGCAACACAATCTTATAAACATTTTTAAGCACCTACTATGTGCAGGCATTGTGCCAAGTGCCAGGGATACAATTAATTAAAAAAAACAGCCCCTGCCCTTAAGGAGCTTACAATCTAACACAAAAGGAAGCAAAAAAGAATGGGAGAGGGAGAAGAAAATCAGGGCATTACCTGGTGTGGAGGTATCTTGTTCTCTGTAGTTGAAACTAGGCAAAGTGGTAGATGCAGAGTAGAGTGAGCTAAAAATCCAGTTACTGCCCTCTCTAAAAGAATGCATTGGGAGAAGTTTGGCACTCCATTCTCCAACTCACCAGTCACAGAGTAGAACAAATTTAGGGATACGGGGTCAGTCAATGCTTTTTTAAAACAATTCTTATTTAGTATTTTGTTTTTCCCCAGTTACGTGTAAAAACAATTTTTAACATTCATTTTTAAAAGTTTGAGCTCCAGATTCTCTCACTGAGAAAGCAAGCAATTCAGTACAGGTTATACATGTATAGTCATGCAAAACACTTCCATAATAGTCATGTTGTGAAAGAAAACACAAAAAGAAATCCTCAAGAAAAATAAATTAAAATAAGTATGCTTCAATCTGTATTCAGACAGCATCAGTTTTTTCTCTAGGGATGGATAGCATTTTTCATCAGAAGTCCTTCAGAGTTGTGTTGGATTGTTGTATCACTAAAAATAGCTAATTTGTTCACAAATGATCATCCTACAGTATGCTGTTACTTTGTATGTAGTACATTTCACTTTACATCAGCTCATATATGTCTTTCCAGATTTCTCTGAGAGCATCCTGCCCATCATTTCCCATAGTTTAATAGTTTTCCATCATAATGATGTACCACAACTTGTTCGGTCATTCCCCAATTGATGAGCATCCCCTCAATTTCTAATTCTTTGCCCCCAGAAAAGAAATGCTATAAATATTTTTGTACATATAGGTCCTTTTCCTTGTTATTTTTTTTAATCTCTTTTGGGATATAGACCAGTAGTGGTATTGCTCAATCAAAGGATATGCATGGTTTTATAGACCTTTGTGCATATTTCCAAATTGCTTTCCAGAATGGTTAAATCAGTTCACAACTCCACCAACAGTGCATTAAAGTCTCATTTTTGCCACCTCCTCTCCACCATTTGTCATTTACCTTTTCTGTCCTATTAGCCAATCTAATAGGTATGAGGTAGTGCCTCAGAATTGTTTTAATTTGCATTTCTCTAATCAATGGTGAGTTAGAGTATTTTTTCCATATTGCTATAGATAACCTTGATTATGTCATCTTTTGATTATTTATCAATTAGGGAGTGCTCTCATTTTTATAAATTTGACTCAGTTCTCTCTATGTTTGAGAAATGAGGCCTTTATCAGAGAAACTTGCTTCAAAATGTTTTTCACAGTTACTATCCTCTCCCCCCCACTCCCCCTTTTATTCTATTCTCTCCTTTCACCCTGTCCCTCCTCAAAAGTGTTTTGCTTCTGACTACCCCAGTCAATGCTTTAGTTACCAGCATGATGATGAGATAAGTAATGAGCTTAACCTGGGAGGGTTTAAATGGTTTGCATTGGGTTCATTTATCCAAGTAAAAGGGTTTGCTTTGGCAAGCAGAAGGGCCACCTCTTAATGGGATACTGGGGCAAAGGGGGAAAAAGAGAGCTTTTTGCAAATGTCTAATTTTTCAATGAAGCATGAGGTTAAGTTCTCAGCTGAGAGGTTGTAGGGGGAGTGCACCAAAAAGGAGGGTTGGGAATGGATGAAATGATTTGGAAAAGACATTGTGATGAGTGGAATAGTGAATCAGGGAGATGTAGAAAGATTACGTGCTGCACTGCACAGTTAACAGAATTTATGGAACCTAAACTTGAACTGATCCCAGCCAAGTTGTTTTCATGATTTCCATTGAGCAGCATGTGAGTAGGAAGGAAGGCCATTGCCTTACTTGGAAGTAATTATCCAAGGCTAAGGCTTGAAAAGTCATCAACCTAAGGCCCTTTCCTGATCTCTCTGATCTATTTGTCTCTATTTTTAGAAAAACCTTCCTTGAGGTGATCACCTCCTTAAAACTAGGGAGATGAAAGTTAGAGAGTCCTGGGCATCCCATAGTACCCGACTGTCCAGCAACTTAGAAACCTTTGTGATCTTCTGTATTTGATCTGCTCAGGTTCCACTCAGCTTTGAACCAGACAAAGGTAACCCCTTGTAGGTGATAAGATGCAAGAAATGGACAGAAATGGGGCTAAGACCAGAACCTGCATTTGATAATTAAGCAAGAGATCAGAATCCAGGGAACAAGGAAGAGGATGGATCCTGGTATCAGCCCTGGGCCCAGTCAGTCAATAAACACTGATTAAATACCTATTATATTCCAGGTAATGCTAAGCCATGGGGATACAAAGAAAGGAAAAGACATTCCCTGCTGTCAAGGAGCTCACGATCTGGCATACAGACATAGAGGTGGTTTCAGAAGAAACAGTTGATCAGGAACCTCATTCTTAGCTGATCTGAGCAAAGGAGGGTGTTTTGCTATGGAAATATATTTAGTCAACAGGGAAATAAGTGAATAGAAGATGAGAGAACAAAAGCAATTTAAAGAGAGCAGAGTTAGTGAGGAAATAATCAAAATCAAAATACTGATAATAAAAGGTAGACCCTAGTATGTGTCAAGTGATGTACAAATATCTCATTTGATCCTTACAACATGCCTGGGAAGTCGGTGTCATTATTATCCCCTTTTTACACATAAGAAATTGAGGCAAACAGAGGTACTGTGACTTGCCCAGTGTCACACAGGTAGCAAGTGTTGGAGTCTGTATTTGAACTCCAGTCTTCTTGACCCCAAGCCCACTGCTCTGTTCTCTATGCCACCCAGCTGCTTCAGGATGGGAATTGTTTGCACCATAGAAGATGCATTATTTAGGGGAGATTAAAAAGATAGGAGACTTTTAGGTAGTGTTACAGCCAGTCATCTAGAACTGTAATGGATGGATTTCTATTCTGAATTTCTATTCTAAATAACTAGTGTTGATCCCATTCCCTTTCCCCATCTATTTTTTGTTTTTAATGATTGAGGCACAGGAAAAGAGGATAAAAGCATGTGATGGAGAAAACTTAATTGTCATAACTGAATGTGCATGGGATGACTTCACCCATAATAATGAAGGAGGGTAGCAGAGTGCACTAGGAAGCAGAATCCTACTACATGTTGTGTATAGAAAATACCCTTGAAACAAAGATTCACCCAGCATTAAAATGAAGAGATTTCATTGTGTAATACAGTTCTGAATTCTGCCCCCACATTAATTTTCCTGGACCTATTAACTAAAGGGATTAAAGAGAAAAGATATGACACAAATTTGTAGCTGCAATTTTTTATTGTTGCAAAGAACTGGAGACAAAGAAGGTACCCATATATTAGTAAGTGACTGAATAAATGCTGGTCTAAGAATATAATGGAAGATTGTTGAGCCTTAAGAAATGATAAAAGGCACAGTTTTAGAGAAACCTGGGAAGAGTTACCTGAACAGATGTAGAGATAAGTGAACAGAACCAGTGGAATAGTTTATACTGTAGCAGCATTGATCAGTGCAATGGACAACCAACTCTAGAGCTGGGTTCCCAAAAACTTTTGTTCTTAGAACCTCTTTTACCAGTAGCAAGAAGTATGTTATGAAACTCCCCAGTCATTTAAATTACTATTCATTTAATTCATATTAGTTTTGCATTTAATTCCTATAGTAGTGACCTGGAAAACTTTTGTCTCTCAATGCTCCAAATCTATGATTTCACTACAACGTATTGTCATAAAATGTAAAATCTTATTCTACTTAAATTATGAAAACAAAATATAATTGGTAATATTGTAAGAACAAAATAATTATGAAAATTTAATATAGGGCTTTCTGTAAGAATTTTTTAGAAATACAGTAAGATTTCTTGCTAATTACCTGTAAGACTTCAATTTAAATTTCTTTATTTTATAGATTTTGTTGAATCTGAATAGCATTTTTTCATCATATAAGTTATAACTTGGAAGTTGTTAAACATAATGTAACATATAAAATTCATTTCACAGTTGGACTTTTTCCTCTGAACAAAAATTTGCACTATTTGTTTCAACAGCTGCCAAACTCAGTCTTTAATGTGGTTCTGCTTCTAGTCTATTTAATAAGAAAAACCACAACAAAAATCATATTAATAAATGGCATTTACATAGTATCTGTGATGTGCCAGACACTGGGCTAAGTGATTTAGAGACATGATCTCATTTGATCCTCAGAATGCTGTGAGCTAGATGATGTCATTATCCCCATTTTACAGTTGAGGAAATAGGCAGGAAGAGGCTAAGTGACCTGCCCATGGTCATAGGGCTAATAAGTGTCTAAGGTGGGATTTGAACTCGGGTCTTCTTGACTGCTAGACCCACATCTCTGTTCCATTTGAATTTTGGTGTGTAACTCAGAATACAGTGAAAATGTTTCCTCATGCATGGACGACATGGAAAATGGTAGGAGAATTTTACAATCTCTCTTGCTGAGGGATGGAAATTCATTTTTTTTATTTTTAGCCCACAAACCAGTCACCAAAATGAATCTCTAGTTAATATATAAAAGATTTATTTTTCTATTTGCAATGACAAGTAGTATAGTAAATGATAAATTGCCTTAAAATTTATTTGCCTATCTTGCTTTGCTTTTTTTAAACAATGCTTCAATATAAAACAACATTTGTAAGGAAAGGACTCTTCAGACAGAAATTTCTTCTTTCTACCATTGGCATATTGTCTACACTCTCAGAAACTCTGCCAGATGGCTGACCTATGTTGCCAACCAGATCCTTCAAGAATCTGTGCTATAGAAAAAAAGTTCAAAGTTTAAAAATAGCCTTAACTCTACAATGAGAGGCAGTATTAGGTGTTTTTTTTGTAGAATGGTTGCAATGTTCCCTGATGGTTTCAAGATGTCTTGTAATGCCCATGCCTAGTGAGCATGTTTTTCAAAGAGCTTCCATCTGCACTGAAGAACACAAACATTTTTGTACCATCTTGATCGATGATTATAGCACTGATGAGATGCAGCTCCAAGGTAACCCTGGAATGAGGGAACTACTCTGGTGCACTATACTCTAGATACTGAATGAGGGTATGTACGTATGTGTGATCCTCCAATGGGCATTGATTTGTGTTTGAATGTCAAACCTTTCTGGCAGTTGAGAAACAATTTGATGACAGGTTGAGAAATAGAATATGTTTTACTATTCAAAAGGAGTCAAAGTTTGATGTAATCACTATGTAAACCCCAAAATCATTGTATGCCTGACTATGACTCTTTGGAATCTCTAAACCTTTTATGTTTCAAACATGCACATACTTATTGTCCCACAGGAAAAATATATGTGTAACAGAATTTGGCTATTATTTACTGCTCAATGTGCCACTAAAGAATTTTTAGCTCAGCAATCTTAGAATATAATCATTAGCCTCCACTGTGTTCATGAACCACTAATGACGTGAAAAAGGATCTCTAGAAACATTACATTCTCAAAGATATGATAATGAAATGATATCAGTTTTTAGTATATGTGCAGCAAATAGCATATCTATGCATCTGAATAGAATATAAGAAGAATTGAATATAACATTGAAATTTACTATGACAGGAAAAAATGTTAAACCTATCTCTTAGCTTAACAGGAAATTTACAAAGGATGAGAAAATGATAATGCATTAAAGCTGATCAATATGGAAGAACAGAAAGCTTTCCTGAATATAACAAAATTAAAAGAAAAACCAGCAAAAGGCATTTCAGTGAAGGATTGCAAGTGGAGTGGAGTAAGGTAGTCTAGTTCTGGGGATCGAGCATGGTCAGTCCTAGGGTTTGAGTTCTAGCCTCACCTGCAGGGATGTTGGTCATGTCAATTGGCTATTCTGAGCTCATGGCTTCAGTTGTAAAGTGTGATGAGAATCCCACCCTGCCTGTGTCACGATTTGTTGTGAGGATCCAGTGTTACCATTTGTGAAGTTCTTCGTAAATTAGGTCATCTTGTAGATGTGAGCTGATAACATTTTCAGTTGATTGATTTTGCCCATTTAATTTGAAAACTCTTCTTTTTGACTGGGGGCAGGATAGAATATAAGCCAGTTTACTTTCTTCCCATGGAGGGAAGAGGATTTATTTATATGTATATGTGTCTACAAATATGTTTGTTTCCTTTAGATGCACAGACAAGGGCTGAAGTGAATGGGACTACTACAAAGCTAAGCTTTTCCATGGAAGAATTTCATCAGCAAAGATTCATGAGTGATAGTCCCTGTGACTTGAATTTGAGAGAAATCTGTGACTTGGATATCAAGATAGAGAAAGATCTAAACAATCACTGTGAATTTGATAAAGAGAGAAAAGGTTTCGAACAATATTCGGTCCTAATTAAGTGTAAGAAAATGACCTCAGGAAATGAGTGTTTCCAGTATCGTGAAGATAGGGAATGCTTTACAGAAAAGGTGGGGCTTATGCAATCTTTTGGGAAGCATCCTGAAATGCAAATGCATCAAAGTAATCAACGGGAAATGCCTTTTAGCTTGAGTTCAGACATCATTAGACATCAGAAAAGTTATACTGGAAAAATGGTTTATATATTTAATGAAGATGGGAAGACCTTCAGCCAAAACTCAAAGCTCATTGGCCAACATAAAATTCACACTGCAGGGAAACCTTATGAATGTAATCAGTGTGGAAAGGCTTTCACAAATAGGTCCAGTCTTGCTATACATGAGAGAATCCACACTGGAGAGAAACCTTATGAATGTACTCAATGTGGAAAGACTTTCAGAACAAGATCCAGTCTTAGTGAACATCAGAGAATCCACACTGGAGAAAAACCTTACAAATGCAGTCAATGTGGAAAAACTTTCAGACAGAGTTCAAGTCTTTATCTTCATCAAAGAATCCACACAGGAGAGAAAACTTATGAATGTAATCAGTGTGGAAAGACTTTCACAAAAAGGTCCACTCTTGCTAACCATCTGAGAATCCACACTGGAGAGAAACCTTATGAATGTACTCAATGTGGAAAGACTTTCAGAACGAGATCGAGCCTTAGTGAACATCAGAGAATCCACACTGGAGAAAAACCTTATAAATGTAATCAGTGTGGAAAGACTTTTAGACAGAGCTCCAGTCTTTATCTTCATCAAAGAATCCACACTGGAGAAAAAATTTATGAATGTAATCAATGTGGAAAAACTTTCACAAAAAGGTCCACTCTTGCTATACATCAGAGAATCCATTCTGGAGAGAAAATTTATGATTGTAATCAGTGTGGAAAGGCTTTCCCAGATAGGGCCAATCTTGCTAACCATGTAAGAATCCACACAGGAGAAAAACCTTATGAATGTAATCAATGTGGAAAGGCTTTCACACAGAACTCCAATCTTGCTAACCATCTGAGAATCCACACTGGAGAGAAACCTTATGAATGTAATCAGTGTGGAAAGGCTTTCACACAGAACTCCAGTCTTGCTGTGCATCAGAGAATCCACACTGGAGAGAAACCTTATGAATGTAGTCAGTGTGGAAAGACTTTCAGACAGAACTCCAGTCTTGCTGTACATCAGAGAAGTCACACTGGAGAGAAACCTTATGAATGTAATCAGTGTGGAAAGACTTTCAGACAGAGGGCCTCACTTGCTCAGCATCAGAAAATCCACACTGGAGAGAAATTATAGGAATATAGTCACTGTGGGAAGGCTTTCAAACATAGTTCTAGTTTTCCTCTTCATTAGGGAATCCACACTGGAGAGAAACCTTATGAGTATAACCAATGTGGCAAAGCCTTCAAGTAACGGTTATCCCTAATTTCCCATTAGCAAATTCCTGTAAGATAGAAATTTTGTCACCATAATGAATGAGGAAAGATACTCAAATGGAGTATAGAGCTTGTTCAGCATCAGAAAATTAATTTTGGAAGGATGCCCTATATGGACTAAATGGGGGAAGTCTTACTTTACATCAGAGCATTCATAGTGGAGAAAAATATGAATTTGCTCAGTGGGGACATGATTTTCTCTAGAAGAAAAAGATCACTAGACATGAGAATATTTACACTGGAAAGAAGGCTTATAAAAGCAATGCCTTTTGCCAATGTCAAGGCCTTTACATAGAGCTCATGCTTGATTATAAATTGGAGAAATACTGGAGATAAAACTTATGGATCTAGATAATGAGGTGAGGCCTTTTGCTGTCATACAGACTTTTTTAGACATCCCAAATTTCATAGTGTTCATAAAGCCCTATAAATAGAAATTTTTCCTTGAAATCCTAATGTTTGGCTTTACTCTTCAGTAATATTCCATAGCATTCATATACCAAAGTTTCTTAGGCCATTCCCTAATTAGTTAGTACTTACTTTGTTTCCTCTTCTTTGGTTGCACAAAAAATCCTGGTATAAATATTTTTGTATCTATTGGACATTTATTTCTGTAATGATTTCATTAAGCACAAGGTGGCACAATGAACAGTGTGCTGGGCCTGGAACTGCAAGACCTGAGTTCAAATTCAGTCTCTAACACTTCTAGTTTTGTGACCCTGGGCAAGTCACAACCTATTCATGCCTGATTTTCCCCATCTGTAGAATGGGGATAATACTAGCAACTACCTCCTAGGGTTGATATGAGGAACAAATGAGACAGTATTATCAAAGAGCTTTGCAAATATTAAATCGCAATGGAAACGTTAGCTCTTGTTATTTATTTCATGGGCTGTAAGTCTCATAGTAGGATTAATAGGCTAAAATGTGTAGACAGTTTAGTCTCTTTTAATTCAAATTGATGTTCAGGGTAGAGGAAGACACTAATTGTAGCAGTTAGGACACTGCATTTTGAATCGGGAAACCAGGTTCCAATCATGCCACAAATGCTCTCTAGCTCTACGTTTCTGGGAAAAGAACAATGACTAATGGATAATAATGAGTTTTGTGAAGAGCGGTCAGTTTGAAAGATGTCACCATTCTGCTTGTTGTAATGACCAGCCTCTATTGCAGAGGATTCATCAAGGTCTTCATTTCCTGTCCTGTATGAGAGGTGATGGATGTAAGATGTAGATCAAAGTACATTTTGGGACATGGACAGGGTAGGGATTTATTTCGGTTGGCTGCTTTCCTGACAATTTTCTTTTCCATTTTTTGGTAGAAGAAGATTGCATTAAGGGAGATTAGGAATAGGATTGCCTTTTCCCCACTTTAAAAAGAAAGGGGAATGGATGGGTTTTTGTGTTTTGGGGATTTTTGTGAGGCAATCAGGGTTAAATGACTTTCCCAGGGTCCCACTAGCTAGTAAGTGTGAAGCATCTGAAGCTGAATTTGAACTCAGGTCCTTCTAACTCCAGGGCCAATACCATGCCACCTAATTTCCCCTGATGGGTTTTTTTTTTTAATACATGCAGTAGAGTAGGAAGAAGTCCAGAAGGGATGAAGATAACTTTGAAAGTACCATGTTAAATTTTTTAATTACTCATTTTTTTAAACTTTTTTTTTTTGAATATGTGCCGGATCTGGAGTAGAGTAATCTGAGCTCATAATGGTCTGATCAGCCGAAGTCGGACACACTGAAACTTGATGTTAGCATAGTGATGTCATTTTGGTCCTCTTTGAGAACGCGAGACAACAACCGACCAACAATTACTCAAAAAGAAAATCCCGCTCTATGTATTGTTTCATGTGTTTCACTCTTTTTCTGTTTTATGGTATGTATAAAGTGCTCCAGTTTAATGTTTGTGAATTTCAAAATTAAAAACAATCAAATATTAATGATTTCCTTGTCATTTTCACCAATTTTGAAGGCATGACGGGAAATTGCAAAATAATTTTAATATGACTTTCTCTTAATATTGGTGCTTTGGGATGTGTTTTCATGTGGTTATTTCATCGTTCTCAGTACTTTTGAAAACTTTATATCCTTTCAACACACATCTATTAGCACTGGCTCTTGGTATGTACAATGGTGTCAGTTGTCTATATGTTTTAGTTATAAATGAATTTTATTGGTCATTTTGATGTAACATTTGATATATTCTCCAGTCTATAACTTTTTTCTTATTTGATCTTCATTTATTTTATTCAAACCTTTTAAATTTTGTTAGAATTATCTATTTTTTAAAACAAAATCTATATCTTATATTAAAAATTCAAGTCACAATTGTAAATGGTACCTGGATATGTTTTCCTCTGTTTTTTTAATAATTTCATCAGCAAGAATTCTACCTCCCTCTTCCACCCCACTCAAATGAGCAAGCAAGGAAAACAGACCCCGTCCTAGAAACAGGTATAATCAAGGACGATATTCCTGCATTGTCCATGTCCAAAAAAAATAGCTCCGATTCTGTACTCTGAGTCCTGCATCTCTATCAGGAGGTGCATAGCATATTTTGTCATTGGTCCTCTGGTGTTATAGTTTGTAATTGTATAATGGTATTGATCAGAGTTCCTTAGTTTTTCAGTGTTCTTTTTTCCTTACAGCATTTTTGTTACTGTATCAATTTTTCTGCTGGCTCTGTTCACTGAACTTTCCTTCAGTTCATAAATATCTTCTCAGGTTTCATATTTTCTTACAACACAATTGTATGTGTAAGATTCATATGCCATCTCTTGTTCAGCCATTCTCCAATTAATGGACATCCCCTCAGTTTCTAATTTTTCATCACTGCGGAAAGAGATAAGCAATTTTCTACATCCTTTAATTTGTTGTCATTAATATTAATCCTTCCTTTATCTACCTTCCCTCTTTGCCCTTCTGCCTATCCCTTTTCCTGTTTCCCTGTTTAGTAAAATGTTTTTATGTACCCAAATCTGGGTGTGTGTTTGAGTTCTTTCTTACTTTGTTCAGTTGAGATAAGAGTGAGGTTTAAATATCAGCTCCTCCCCCAACTCAGTCTTCCTTTGTGGTATAGACTTCTGCCTTTTTGTCTAGATTAGGTGAATGATTTTCCCTAACTCTCCTCTTCCTTACCCCTTCTCTGCCCAGTGGATGCCTCTGCCCTTCCCATTCTTTAAGGTCATCAAGACATAATACACCCATTCCCAGGTCTTCTAATTCCTCTCATCATCCCTGACGATGCTTGAATTCAGAGGGGACACATGTATCGTCTCTCCATATTAGAATATAAGAATTTTCTCCTTGATTAGTGGATTATTTTTGATTTGTATTTTCTTTTTATGTTTCCCAACTCCAGTCCTTGATCTTCAAAGTTTCTATTCTGCCTTGACTTTTCATTAGCAATGGTCAGAAGCCCTCTTTCATTAAAGAGATATTTTTCTCCTTTGTTAGATTATACTTCTTTCTTGTGGGTAAGTTATTCTTGGTTGTAAGCCTTTGTCTTCTGAAAGTGGTTGCTAAATCATCTTAACTAAATCATCATGTGAATCTTAACTATGGCTCCTCAGTGTTTGAATTTGTTCTTTCTGGATACTTGCAGTATTTTTTCTTTGACCATAAAGTCCTGGATGTGTGATGATCCTATGAGTTTTCATTGTGGAATGAATGTCTTTCCATTGGTGACTGGTGAATTCTGTTTCTACTTTGACTTTAGGTTCTAAAGAGAATTGTTACTTTTTTTTAATAGGCTATCTAGGCTCTTATTCTGTTCCTGACTTTAAGATATAATAGCTAAACTTCATATAGCACTTACTTTGTGCCTAGTGCTGTGCTAAAGTGATCGACAGTTATCTCACTTGATCCTCCCAACAACTATCCTATTGCAAGAATTTTCAGAGTCCTTTTAACAATAGCATGAATAAGGCAACTCAGGATGTAGAAAGATGAGTGCACTGAAGTTTATTTATCCACTCAAGATTGTGACCTACACGATCAGCAGGTGATAGACGTGTGTTCTTTAATACCCAGAAGGCATATACGTACGTGCACACACACATATAATGAATTATGTATATACAGTTACTTAGTTGTATCAGACTCTGTGACCCCTTTTGAGGTTTTCTTGGTAAAGATGCTGGAGTGGTTTGCCATTTCCTTTTCTAGCTCTGCTCATTTTACAGATGGGGAAATTGAGGCAAACAGGGTGAAGTGACTTGCCCAGGGTCACATAGCTAGAAAGTGTCTGAAGCCAGATTTGAGCTCAGGAAGATGAGGCTTCCTGACTTCAGACCTGGCACTCTTATCGGCTATGCCACATAGCTGCCCACACAATTGTATCATTGGAAAAGTACCTCCTTTTTTGATAGAGATACTTGTCATTATTGTTAAAAAAAACTCTCAAATAGTTAATTGGGTATATTTTGCTTTAAAATGAATAATAGTAATTACTGTTTGGGAAAGTATCCCAGACTTTGTAAATGTCTATTAATTTCTTTAGAGGTTTGGCAGATTTTCAGTCTCCTGGATCTTCAGCTTGATGAAATGATAAAATTTTATCAACCCTGTGTGAGAAGTTTTTGAAAGAATGATGAGAAGTTCTAAAATAATGAGGTTATTTAATGAGAAACTAGGACCTCACAGCTGAAGTAAAAGGGGCCTGCAAGTTTCTTTTTTAATAGTGATTTTGATTGTGTGGTTATTGCTTATGAAAATTGTGGAAGTCTACGTGCATAGTATGTATTGAAGTTACTTCTTTAAGCCAGGTTTGCATTAACAGATCTCAGACTTAAAGATTTTATTTTTGCTTTAGGGGTTAACTTACAACTGAGTTGTCATAAAGCTGATAATCCACCATTTGAGGGAAATGTCATATGCTGCTCCAAGGCAGTATGATCTGAGAACAGGCAGATGTCTGTGCCTGAGAAAAGTGAAGGAATGACCTCATAAATAGGATGGAAGTGACACAAATTAATTTTGATGCTATATCATTTGATTATTAGTATTAATATGTAAAGTTCCCTTTTCTGTCAAAACCTCCACCTTTCAGTTTAACTCAAATAGAAAAATCTTTGGCTAAGGAATACAATCATGTTGCAGCCCCTCCCAAAGCCCAGTCTGGGCCTCTTTAATTGCCCCATGAGCACAGTAGCCAGCCTGAGCTCATCCACACTACCAAGGGTAACTCATGTATCCTTGATTTCTAATCATAGTTGGGGGTGACCAGGTCTGCAAAGGGGAAACTAAGCCAGGAGATACTGAGTAGGGTGGTATTTTCTAGCCCAGATTGCTAGCAACAGCTGAATCTCATGACCAGGCCACCAATCCCCACAATGATAAAACAACAGAAGCAATTAGAATTTCGTCACTGCTTCTGCTCCAAGTTCTTGCTCCCTTGCCTGAACTACCCATGTTTTTGAATGGACTCCCCCAACCCCTGAGTTCATTATTTCCTTTAAAAATCTCAGAGCTTCTCAGGTTAACATGGGTAGCAATATGGAGGACTACAAATTATTTCTGATCCTCATGTCCTCTGAAAACTCTCTAAAAAAGAAATGTACCAAGAATAAAGAAATATCAGCAGTCTCCTGCCACCAGCAGCTGTGGCACTGAATGGCCAGAGATGGCCAAATGCTGCAGAGAGTGAAAAGAGTACACAGGCCAGGTGGGAAAGTACAGCACAGCTCCGTTTATTAAACTGAAGAAAAGGGCTTATATACCTTTTTAGGCAAGCAGATCAACAAGTTCATGTGTGAGACATTTGTTACATTGCATGGCTGCCTAGTGCTTTGTTCCCTTTTTGTTATAACAATGTTGTGTTGATCAGCTCGAAGGTGGTGTTCAGCACGTGTGTGCCGTGGGGGTTTTGGAGAGGGCACGTGTGTGCCGAGGTGGGGTTTGGAGAGCCCACATGCTGGGTTATCAGCTCAAGGGCAAGAACAGGTTTCAGAGAAAACCTGGCCTGTGTCTTATCCCAGAATGCACTTTCTCAGAGCTGACCCTCTACATTCTCCATATCTGGATCATCAAACACTCCAAATAAAATCTCAGGCAGCCAATATTTAACTCATGCTCACTTAGCTCCCACTCTCCCATCATCCACCATGCTTCTGACAGTAAGGATATGCAAGCCAACTCAACTCATGGGCTTGCAAAAGAATGAAACCTTGCATCCTGACCCTTCTCCCTTTCTAGTGCCATGGAAATCCAAACTCCAAACTGCAGAACTTTGCTGTGGCCAGGATAGCCAGCATAGTACAAGTGTTATGTCCTGCAGAGAGTACAGGGCAAGTTATGTGTCTAGGTTTGTCACAGAGCTCAGCTCCACACTGATCCCCTCCCTCCCCGCCTCCCCCATCTTCCCATTTTCACAGAGATCCAAACTGCAGAGGACAGAAATTAGCCCAGGCTGTGATAGGAGTAGGGCGGCAATGTTCTGTGCTGCTCTGCCAGAGAAAGGAGAGGAAGCAGGGCAGGACATCTTATGAGGGGTATATTTGCTTCTCAAAAAGTTAATTTAACAGAAATGCAGGAGAGCAAAACCAATGTTAACGGACAAGGAGAGCAACAGAGTGATGGCAGAGAGACCAGTAGGAAACTTCTTTCTAAATGTACCCAAGGAGACTGGTGAAGGTGGAAGACAAGTGGAAGTCACAGTGGGGATGTGGTCCTGGGGCATTGTGTAAGGAACTTTGGGCACACCCCCTCAGGTGAATCAAAGTTTTTGTGGGACTAACTTACAAAATGAGAGGTAGAATAGAAGGGGAGAGGGGAGTCTGATGTGCCCTGATCAAGCCGAGAGCTGGCAATGTGGGGAGAGGGATTCCTGTGGTTACCCAAGAAGTGCAAAACTACAAGGGGGGTCAGAGAGGAGGCAGGGTAGGGACTGGGAAGATCATGAGAAGGAGGCTCTGTTTAGATAGTGGGAAGGGATGCCAATGATGAATGTTCCTAGGAGTAAAGAGCTGTTCTGTGAAGAGAAACAGGAGCTTTTTACCGGTCGTTGTTGATGGGGATTTGCTGACTGGAGAGAATATTTGTACTACTTCAGGATGGAGGCAGTTGGAACTTCTGGGGGCAGTCAACACCTGGCAGAGGATGATGGAATGAAGCTGGGGTGGGGTGGGAGGGGAGCCTTTGAGGCAGTTGGATAAGGAAAGTGAAAAAGAGAAGGGAAAAAGCTCAGTAGTGTGCTGCATAATCAGGGACATAGTAGGGGTCCTTTTGTGGGTCACTGTACTCTACCACCTGGAAGAATTGGTATATCTATGGAAGTAAAGCAGAATGGGAAAGAGCCATGGAGGGGGCAAAATCTACAGATCAATGAAAGGAACTTCTTCAAGGAGAGTACCCACAGTGGGCACATAGCTGCCTCTCCCAACTTGAGGCATTTTCTCTGGATGTTCACCATGCATAGAATTGTTTCCTTTCTCCTCTCAGCCTTCTAGCTTTCCTGAATTCCTTCAAGTTACAGCTAATATCTCACCTTCTAAAGGAAAGCTTCCTCAATTCCTCTCCTAGTGCTTTTCCCTTTCTTGATGATTTCCAGTTTATCCTGTATATAACTTGTTAATTATTTGCGTGTTATGTCCCCCATTAATCAAGTGTGAGCTCCCTGAAAGGAGGGACTTTTTCCCTTTCTTTGTATCTCCAGAGATCAGCACAGTGCCTGGCACTTAGCAGAC